>NC_135341.1:68521501-68831335 GCF_023851605.1 Tamandua tetradactyla
AAGCAAGCTGTGTATTTGAGTTTTAGTTGCACAGAGGAGCAATAGAGAGAGCATGCATTCAGACATGGAAAGGCAACAAATAAGCATACATTAATCACCCTTGTTTGTATTCTCCCATCCATTGCCCCAGACTTGGAGGCACCATACTCCATGTATCTTAAAAGAATGTAAATCCTAAAGGATGTAGTAAATAACTAAGATAGGGAACTAATGTAGTTCTCCAGACCTCTTTTACATGTTACCCAAGATGATTAACTTTCTTTATCTCTAATGCATATAAAAGCCAAGTGAAAAATCACTGCAGGGGACAGATTTGGGACTCTTTTCCCCTTCCCTCCCTCTGGCGTAAATAAACCTTCCTTTTCCTTCACAATGCATTCAGTGTGGCTGTGCATTAAGCTGCACCTAATGATGAACCCAGATTTGGGGGGAGGGAGTGGGAAGGGATTATCTTCGAGATCATTCTTGCAGTCTATGTCTAAATTTCTCTAAGGAATAAACTTTCTTAGGCCAAGAGCTGAAGAGTGCTTTTGCTGGCACCAAGAACATGCCTTGCTCTGTGCTCTTAACTTCAGTCATATAACGCTTCTATCCAACTCCATAGCCCCTATCACAACTAAGAGCAAGAACAATGAAAGTGAAGGAACAGGCAGAGTAGGATTCATTCATTCATCTGACGAACTTTTCTTGAGAATCTACCCCGTATCAACCACTAATTATAAAGAACTAATGCTATGCTGTTCCTGTCTTAATGGGGTATGCAATTCATCAGTGGGCAGCAGACAAATAAATGGAACATGTTTCTACAGGATCTAACAAACAATGGAAGTAGACAACAGGCAGTGCAAGGAGTAATGGGAAGGAAAGGACAATTCTCCTTGGGAAGCAAAGGTGGGGAAAAGGTTCAGAGATGTAGCACTTGAATTTAGAATGGAAAGATGAGAAGTTTTCAGGTAGGCGTGAGGTGGGGCGTTTCAACGAGTCAAGGCTAGCAAATGTGAGAAAAGAAAGCCTGCTGTCTTTGGTGGAACCATATGGGCTAAACTGGTGGATGTGAAGGATCCGGGAAGTGTAGTGAGGCTGAAGTCTGCAGGGATGGGAGGAACTACCTCAAGAGGAGCTTTGTAGATCATGGTGAGGGTTATGGGGCATATTCTGTAAGCAAGAGCAAGCCATTGCAGGATTTTAAACAAGGGGTGGTGGGGCCAGATGTGGGTTTCAGAAATTTTATTCCAGTTGCAATTTGAAAGTTATTTTCAAAACAGGGGACAAGAAGGGCCATTTGCAATATTCTCTGCAAGAGAGGATAAGAAAGTTAACTAAGACAAAATCAATGGATGAAGAGATGGTGACAGATTCTAGAGATTGGAGAACTAAAGATAAATCCTAGTTACCAACTCTATGTTGGGGAGAAGGTGAAGAAAAGATGAATCCTGATTTTGGCCTGGATGAATAAGGATGGTGTTTGGTGGGGAGGAAAACAGAAGAAACTGGATCTCTAGTTAGGAATATACCTCCTGCTCTGGGTTATCCTGGCAACCAAATTTCTTGGATGCCTAGATTTTCTTAGGTAGAATACAAATTAGTTCTTTTATCTGGCATCCAGTAGAGTAGTGAAGGCAGACTGAGATTGTAATTGCATAGGGGCATTCTGGAATGAAAACACTTAATTGGAAATTCATTGCTTTATTCTTTCTTTCATTTATTCAATAAGTCTATAGAGCACTCATGATGTTCTAGGCAGGTGACAGGCAGCATAATTGTGAATGTGATTGGGAGCAAGAAAAATAAATAAAAAGGAAAGCTCACATGGTAAGATAAAGCCTATGTTAAGGGTGCCTTAGGTTGAATTTCCCTGAAATGAAGATTTAAGTGACATTATTTTATTTCAGAGGTAATTCCAAAACAAAAACAAATAAACAAACAAAAAAACGCCTGTAGGGAAATAGGGAAGTAAAACAGGGAAGGGAAGAAGTCAGTAGAGGGTACATGAATGAATTTGTCATTGTGGGCAACTGAGGTTGCATCCTAATGGATTCCTCTGGCAAACTGTGAAGAATACACTCAGAGGTTTTCTAGAAGGTGAGGGAGCAGAGGAATTTATCCACCAACTTCAGTCATTGATTGAGTGCTGCTGCTGGGATGTTAATCACCTGGCAATTCTCAGCCTTCCTTAGGTTTGGGCCAATCTCCATTCCTGTTGGCAGAGAAAACTCAGGGCAGAGGGTTACAGGAGCTGCACATTGAACAGACTGCCCAAGAGATGCAGCCTGAGTTCCAGCAGAACTGGTACAAAAAATAAGCGCAGGGCGATACAGGAACATAGGAACATACAGGATGAAGACCTAACCCAATCTTGGGGATCCACAGGAGATTCCCTGAATCAAAGTTAACTTGATAATAATAATAATAATAAACATTCTGGAAGAACATTACAGCTTATAGATTATGTTATCTCATGTCTAGCTCTTTCCTTTAATTTTTTCCGTTGGCAGATAAAAAATCTGAGACTGAGAAGGCTTAAGAATTTTTTTCCATGCAGACCTTGAGCCCAGACCCAGGAATATTTTTGTTCCAAGTCCAGGGCTCTTTTTCCAACATAGCAGTTTGAAAATGACGATTATCTTCTGTGAACATGTTGGAGGACTACTCAGGACACTTTAGCCAAATTTATATTAATTTCTTGAAATGTGACTAATTCAGTAAATGATCATTTAGTCCAAAGTTTAGAAACCAAAGAATCTAAATAAAGGAATTATTCTAACAGAAGACTTTAAACAAATATTCATTTAAACCATCATTCCACTTTAATAACAAATGACAATTTGCTGTATGTGTGGCAGGAGGAGACTTTAAGGTAGTTTGAGCCCTGGGGGTTGCTGGGGACACATCTGTAATATTGTGACGGCCCAATGTACAAGCCACGGTTAAGCTGGTGTGAATTGCACAGTGTGAATGGAAAATAGCTTTGTCAGAAGTTATTTCAGGTTGTAAAATTCTCATGGATTTTGGGGCACAAAGGTCATTTACACAGTACAGGAACCATACTAGATGTACCGACTGAAAGAAATATGAAAAAGAAGGGGAATGCAAGAACACATGGTGATACTCATTGATTTTTAAATGCGCAGTGGCTTCATCACCTTCTCTAGTTTCTGCAGGTGCAGATACCAAAAATCACTAAGGATTTCCTGGATAGTTTACTTATTCTTATTATTTTAAGATATTTGTGGGGGGGGGGAAGAAATGAGTGTGCATTGCCAACTTTGATTTTCAGTGCAAAAACTGATTGGTAAGTTATATTCACTCAGTCACTGTCTTATATGTCACATTTTTCCATTTAAAGATGTGCTCAGAGTTTTGATTTATAGGAAATGGTGACAAATATGACTTATTTTTCCACTTGATTTGCTTGATAGATTTATATTATATTCTGTACGAGAAATATATATATAATAGATATATTAAAAAATATATATATATATTTCAAAGGTATTCCTTACCCAAACTTCACTTCATGGACTCTGGTTTCAATCATTCTTCTGCCATTTGCCAGCTGATGATTTTCATAAGTTATTTAACCCCTCTATGCCTCAGTGCTTCACATAAAAAATAGAGATAATGATAATTCCTCTTCGCGGGGATGTTGTGAATATTATGTGGAGTACTATATATAAAGGGCTTAAAAAAGTACCTGTTGCATTTTAAGGATTCAGTAAAAGGGAGATATTATTTCTATTATCAAAATTTATTTTATAGATCAATGAATTGTTTAAGAAATAAGACATCTGAACTCCAAAGATAAGTTTATTAATCTAGGCCCTAGACATTTGTATAAATCACCTTCTGCTTTGGGATAGTATTGTGTAATGTTTAAAAGTATGGACTCTGGAGTCAGACTGCTGTTTCTAGCTACATGAGTAGGACAAATCATTCAACATCTCTCTGACTCAGCTTTTTAATATGACATAATAATAATTATGATAAATATTAAATAAATAAAAAGAAAATAGTAATAGTGCTTACCCCATAAGGTTGTTCTAAGCATTGAATGAGCATTTAGAACAGTGCCTTATACAGAGTAAACACTACATCTCTATTTGTTGTTGCTGTCATTATTATTCTGAATACTTAGCCTGCAGCCTTAGAAAGCACGCTAAGGCACGTAGTAAAAGTGACATTTTGCATTGTTTTGTATTGTGTGGATAATTTGTGTGCTTTACAACAGTGAGAAAATGTCAGATGGAGTCCATCTTGAGGGTAGAATTCAGTGAATTGACTTACGATTGGCTTAAATATTATTTATTTGCAAGAGACTTGAAATTCAGGAAATGTGTATTCATACGTTCACATTTTTGTACCTTCCTGGGAACAGGTAGCACATTTCTACTGTGGTATAGAATGAATCTGTTTGGATTTGGTGTGCAGACCAATTGGGTGTGATTTGCCACATTTGTCATCCTCATGTTCAGGCATATGCTTCCTGAGACGCTGTCTGGTTACATTTTGATGATCTCACAGCCTTTGCTTAATGGGTCCCGCTCTATGGTTGATCATTTTGGGAAATCTAAATGGTAGAACTGGTGGTGGGTTTGAAAGAATTCTATCTAGATGGTTTATAAATAGAAGGACTGATTTTCTGTGGGCTACACTCCTTTAGGGACAGATGACAACCTAAAGGGGAAATTCTTGCTAATACTAAAAGGTAGCAAGGAGAATAAATCTGAGTAACTTTATGAAGGGACAAAGTATGGTGAAAATACTCACTTTTGACCTAGTCTCTGCCCATATTTCTATCTGGGACCCTGCATTACAGGCACTTCCCTCTCTAGACCATCCAGAACATGTGGATACTCATGGTTACTCTGATGAGATAAGTGATTGCCAAGAATAATCTAGGCTGATGTGGGGTGGGAGAGGCACATCTACTTTCAAATTATTTTAGTAATTATTTGCTATTTTGTATTTTCTTAAATGTACGCCTTGAATGACTGGAAGTGGATGTATTTCCTCCTATCTCTTATCCACAGGTTGCTTAGGGCTGATTTACACAGGCTAAATCAGGTTTATTTTGTTTTCGTATAAATATTGGACTCAGTATTCTAGTACCTGGCTTGACAAAGACTTCTGGGCCATAAAGACAAATAGGCATAAAGCAAAGAAAAGCAATGCAAAGGCATGCCTGTCAATGCAAGGTAAAACAAAACAAAACACAAAATGCAAATAAATCAATTGAACAAAAACATTTAGCTAATCAGTGAAGTCATATTTGAAGCATTTCAAATATTTGGAGGGGCCAACTGCATTCTTATAAAGTTTATACATTTTTCCTTGCCTCCCAGAACCAACGAAACCAAGCCAAACCAACTGATTAACAAACAAGCTGAAAACAATTTCTGCACTTGTCCCTCACCTCTCAGCTCAGATTCAAGAATAATAAATTTCATGGAGGACATTATGTTAAAAGAGCAGGGTTGAAGCCATATTAAGTGAGTGTGATTTAATGCCTGAAGTCATGGGCATAGGATCTTAGTTAGCCCCTTAGAGGAGAAACACAGAATAAATGTCACCTTTTTTGGATATTTTTCTGATAGTTTTTATTTTTAGTTGCATGACGAAGGTCCAAAAGATTTCATAATCTGTGGTTTTGCAATGCCATTCAGTTTATTAACTGTTTTCCTTGGTTCTTACTATTTCTTAGCTGTAATTCTTGCTCATGGCGAACTTATGGTTGGAAGTGTATACTGTTAGCTCTTTGGTTGTAAAAGTCAGACTCGGTTTGACTCTATCTCTTATCTTCCCACATCTAATCAATTATCAAAGCTGGGCACTATATTTGTGCATGTGTTTAAAAGAATCCCTTTCCAATTTCACTGGCACTCATTATTTTTCAACTTCATTATCACAATAGCCTTGGTTGGTCTTCCAGTATTTGATCTCTCCCACCTTCTTGCTTCCTCTAGTATTAGACCAGAGTGAATTTTCTATAATGAAAAACTTTTTTTATAGTTCTTCTTTCCTTAAATTGCTTTAATGCTTATCCTGCTCTCAACAATTCCCTACCCAATATGTCAATTTTTTGGCCTCCAGTCTAACTCTCCATGCTCACTTCCTGTAGCTCTGTCTCTGGCGTGCTTGCTTTAGCTATAACAAAGCCCTTGCTGTTTTCCTGCAACCACCTGCTGTCTCAGGCTGCCAGGTTTTACCCAAGCTGTTCCTTTTGCTTAGTATGCCTTTATTTTCTTTGTCAGTCTAAACAAATACTATTTGCCTTTCAAGACTTCGGCAAAAGAGTGTCCCGTCCACCCACCCCTTCTTCTCTCATTTGCCTGGCTGCTATGACAAATACCACACAATGGAAGTGCTTAAATAACAAGCATATATTGTCTCACCATTTCAGAGACTAGAAGCCCACAGTCAAGGCATCAACAAGGCTATCCTTTCTACCCAAATTGGGTAGTACTCTGGTGCTGGCTTTCCACAATCCTTGGGGTTCCTTAACTTGCCTCCTGTCATTTGTAAACTCTATCCCTTACCTCTGCTCTTCCAGTTTCTGTGACTTCTGACTTCTGGTTGCTCCCTGTGGTTTTTTCTGACTTCTGGTTTCCAGATTTCTTCTGCTTAAAAAAGACTCCAGGAGGTTTTGGGTTTTCTCTTTTGTGAGGGTGTGCTTATTATTTTTCTCTTTGAAGCAATGAAAATTTTCTAAAATTGAAAGTGATGACGATTCTACAACTAAGGAAACTCTGAGACATGGATTGCTTATTTTGGACATTATCCATGTGGTCCAATGGGTGGAAAGGCCAAAGAACACTATGAGAGAGAAGCAGAAAGGTGAACTATGGCATATACATATGAATGGAATATCGTGCAGCTGCACAAAGGAACGAAGTTTTGAGGCATGCAATGAGGTGAATGAACCTTGAGGGTAATGTGTGGTGCAAAATAAGCCAGAAACAAAAGGACAAATATTGTATGGTCCCTTTTAGAAAACACTTTTAAGAAAATTGGGGCCTAGACTGTAAGCTCTTATAGCAGTCAACATTTCTTCCTGAGCCTTAAGTGTTATTTCTAGATTCTGAGATGCTGTGCTATATGTGTATAGCCTGGTATTTCCCCGGAACTTTGGGTACCTGTATGACATCTAAGATGCAGAGTTGGAGTTTTGCAGCTCTGCAAAACAGCATTGCTACATACAATAACTGTTAAAGAAACCAAAAGAGAGATCAGGCTTCAAATAGAGATAAAAATGAGGCCGACTTTGTAAAGAATACCATTGTCTGAATTTTAGGACTTCACCAACTGTATGAGACCAGAGTAAGAGAACTTTATTTTGTCCAAAACCTAAATTTTTTTAGCACACAATCTAACACAGCCTGTCTGGATAGTTAATTCTAAACAACCCATACGTAGGACTGATGGCTTGTAATTCAGTACATCTTAATATGATAACCAGATATGTCCCAGAGTATGTTGGGCAGATAATTAAAAAGTATTGACAAATTCCCTTGAGGGACTGGAGAAAAAATATGGAACTATTAAACTTTCCCACTGGGAAACCCTTGCTACTCTCTCAAACAGCTGGGACTCCCAAGTTAACAGGACAATCCCAAGCGTTCTTGCCTGCTGAGCCACTGTGGCCCAACCCAACCCCTAGATCTTAAAACTCATTTCTGTAGTGGAGAAGCTAAGCTTACCCATAATTATGCCTAAGAATTACTTCTAGAGAATCTCTTTTGTTGTTTAGATGTGGCTTCTCTTTCCCTAAGCCCAACTCTGCAAATAAAATCATTACCATCTCTCCTGTATGGGACATTACCATCTCTCCTGTCCAGGGGTGTGAATATCCCTGGCAATGTGGGACATGACTCCTAAGGCTGAGTCTGGCCCTGACATTGTGGAATTGACAATGCCTTCTTGACCAAAAAGGGGAAAAGAAATGCAGCCAAGTAAAGTATCAGTTGCTAAGAGAGTTTAAATAGAGTTGAGAGGCTATTCTGGAGGCTACCCTTATATAAGCTTCAGCTAGATATTGTTAATTGCTATGGTTTGCCAAACCCCAACCAATATCATTCCTGTTAACCCTAAAGAACACCCAGTGCTCTTTCTGAGATCCTAGAAAAGTTGTACGGTAAGTTTACTTTTTAGAAACTTACAACAATGAGTCCTAAAACCCAGAGGTGCCAGTCTCTCCAAGAACATCAACCAGTTCCATCTCCCTATTCCATATCGTTGACACACCTTTTCAACATGAAAAAGTTAGAATGGGCACAACCCAAATATCCTTAAAGATCAGGAGAAGGCGTTATAACAGAGAAGTTAGGATTTAACAAATGAATATGACTACTGAATCATATTGATTACTTTTAATCTCCAGTGTCTTGCAACAGCTGGAAGGAAAAACCTGAAATTGTGGAACTGTAACCCATACCCAGCTTTGAAATCTGTTCTACAACTACTTGCTAAAATGTACTTTCAAAATTTATTGCTTTTTTGTATGTATGTTATATTTCACAATAAAAAACATTAAAACAAAAAGACCCAGAAGTATGGATTCAGCTCTACCCTGATGCAGTTGGGACACACCTTAACTAAAAATGACTCTTCAAAAGGTCCCATTTACACATGAACTCACACCCACAGGAATCAGGATTAAGATGAAGAACATTTCTTTCACTGGGGTACAGAATTCAGCCTCCCAAACCTCTGAAAACTTTCTTCCCCAATAACTTCAGGGAAAGATAGTGCCTAGCTTTCCCCAAATTTCACTGTCACACACATCATATTATATGGCAAATATTGTTTTTGTAAATGTCTGACTTTCTCTCTAGATAGTGAGCTGTTCTACCTAGAGCAAAGGACCTAATAGTTATCTGGTTCACATTCTTTCTCATACAAAAAATTTTATTACTCACATAATGAATCTTTCTAGTGAAAACAGAGTAGGTCCCAAGCAGAGTAGGTTCGAAGACGCCCGAGAGTTCAGGGAAAAGAAATTAGATCAATATAGCTTTTTCTTTTTTTTAACTAGACAAGTTGTAGGATTTGAGAAAAATCATGCAGGAAATAGAGTTTCCATATATCTTCCTCCACGTACAGTTTCCCCCATTATTAACACATTGTGTTAGTGTGGAACGTTTGTCACAATTGAAGAAACAGTATTGTAATTACACTATTAACTATAGTCCATAGTTTATATTAGGGTTCATTCCTTGTGTTGTACAGTTAGTTCTTTGTTTATTTCTTTTTGTTTTTATCCTGGCAACAAATACACAATGTAAAATTACATTTTCTAACCACTATCAAATATATAATTCAGCAGTATTAATGACATTCACAATATTGTACTGCCATCACCACCCTCCAACACTAAAATGTTTCCATCACTCCAAATAGAAACTCTGTACCACTTAGCATTAAGTCCACATTCTACAACCTTGGTAATCTATATTCTAGTTTATGACTCTATGAATTGGTTTAGTCTAATTATTTCACATCAGTGAGATCATATGATATTTGTGCTTTTGTGTCTGGTTTATCTCACTCAACCTGATTCTTCCAGGTCCATACATGTGGTTGCATGTATCAGAATTTCATTCCTTTTTACAGCTCAGGAAAATTCCATTATATGGAATTGATGGGTATTGGCTTTCTTTCATCATGGCAATTGTGAAAAATGGTGCTATGGACATCACTGTGCAAATATCTGTTCAAGTCTCTGCTGTCAGTTCTTTTGGATACATACCTAGTAGTGGGATTGCCAGGTCATGTGGTGGTAATTCTATACTTAATTTTCTGAGGATCTGCCGAACTGTTTTACGCAGTGGCTGTACAATTTTATATTCCCATCAATAATGAATGAGTGTTCCTATTTCCCTATAGTCTCTCCAACGCTTATCTTCCATTTTTTGATGAGTGTCCATTCTAGTGGGTGTAAATGGTACCTCAAAATGTGATATTAGTTTGCATTTCCCTAATAAATGATTTTGAATGTCTTTTTATGTGCTTATCAGCCAGTCATATAACTTCTTTGAAGAAATGTCTGCTCAAGTCTTTCTTCGTATTTAAAAAATTGGGTTGTTTGTCTTTTTGGTGTTGAGTTGTGGGATTTCTGTATATATTCTGGACATAAACTCTAATCAGATATGTGGTTTTCAAATACTTTCTCACATTGTATAGTGTTCTGGTTTGATGCTTTTATGTACTCCAGAAAAAGCTATGTTCTTTTAATCTATCCCTGTGGGGGCAGACCTATTATGGGTGGGACATTTTAATTAGGTTGTTCCAATTAAGATGTGACCCAGACCATTCGAGGTGGGCCTTAATCATTTACTGGAGTCATTTATGAGAGGATAAAAGATGGAAAAGCCAAGAGAGCTTGGAGAGGAAGAAATCCCCAGAGAAACAAGGACCCTGAGAATCTTTAAGAGCCAGAACCTAAAAGCAATGAAAGGAAATAAGAATCAGTAGATGCTGGCCATGTGCCTTCCTCTGTGATAGAGGATCCCAAGATGCCATTGGCCTTTTTTCTGAGAAGGTATTGCTCTGCTGATACCTTAATTGGGACATTTTCATTGCATTAGAACTGTAAATTTGTAAACTTATTAAATCCTCATTGTAAAAGCCAACCCATTTCTGGCATATTGCATTCCAACAGCTTTGGCAAATGGGAAAATGTAAGTCCTCTTATTTTCATGATTAAGATGCACAAAAGTTTTCAATTTTGAGGAAGTCCATTTATCTGCTTTTGGTATAAAGTCTGAGAAACCATAGCCTAGCACAAGGTCCTGAAGATTTTTCTATGTTTTCCTCTAGACAGTTTCATAGTCCTGGCTCTTATATGTAGGCCTTTGATCCATTTTGAGTTGCTTTTTGTATACAGTGGAGGTAGGAGTACACCTTCATTCTTTTGCCTATTTATTTCCGGGTTTCCCACCATCATTTGTTGAAGAGATTATTCTTTCCAAAGTGAGTAGAATGGGGCCTTTGTCAAAAATCAGTTGGCCATAAACATGATGGTTGATTTTTGAACTTTCAATTTGACTCTGTTGGTCTATAAACCTGTCCTTGAGTATTACTATGCTATTACTGTAGCTTTGTAATAGGTAAAGATCAGGAAGTGTGAGTTCTCCAATTTCATTTTTCTTTTTCAAGATGGCTTTGGTGATTCAGGGCCCAATACACTTTCATATAAATTCAATGATTGGCTTTTCTATTTCTACAAAAAAGCCTGTTGGGATTGTGATTGGGAGTATATTGAATATGTAAATTTCTTTTGGTATAGAATTAGCAGCTAGCAATATATAGACTTCTAGCTTATAAGTACAGAATGCCCTTCTACTTACTTAGGTCTTGATTTCTTTTAGCAAAATTTTGTAGTTTTCCACATACAGGTCCTTTACATTCTTGGTTAAATTTATTCCAAGAAAACTGATTCTTTTAGTTGCTTCTGCAAATTGTATTTTTTCTTGATTTCTTCCTTAGGTTCTTTGTTGTTAGTGTATAGAAACACAACTTGATTAAAATAATCATTCTTATATTGTTGTTGATGAATTCAGAGCAATGGCAAAAAAAAATCAAGATTTATAATTTATATTAATATCTAGGTTGACTTAGAAATATATTTAGTGATGAAAACAAAAAGCTTTGGAAATTATTTCACAACATTGTACAAGCATACTTTTGAGATATTGTGAGTTGGGTTCCAGACCACTACAATAAAGTGAATACTGCAATAAAACGAGTCACACGAATTTCTTGTTTCCCTAGTGCATATAAAAGTTATGTTTACACAATATTGCAGGTTATTAAGTATACAATAGCATTATGTCTAAAAGATAATATACATACCTAATTAAAATGTGACAGAGACACAAAGTAAGAGTATGCTGTTGCAAAAATGGTGCCAAATAAACTTGCTTGATGCAGGGTGGCCACAAATCTTCAATTTTTAAAAAATGCAATATTTGTGAAGCATAATAAAGAGTCGTGCAGTAAAATGAGGTATGTCTGTTTCAGAAAATTCTTGGTAGGCTGAGATTTGACCAACGTGTATTCAGTGTTATGCCTTTCCCTTCAAAGATCACAATAATAGTTTCACTGAAAAGTCTGATCTCACAGTTGTAAAGATACTTAGCAAAAGATACTGTTGCAAAAAATACACATTTAGAACTAGGTATGAACCATCAGCAACATTGAACAATACTGTTGGGTTTATTTTGTATTACGAGATAGTTCTTTTATTTTAACTCACATCAGACATAACACAAGAGGTAGTGCAGTGGTTCTGGAAGGACAAGCAAACACAATGACTCTTGAGATTACTTAAGAAACCTTTTGAAAACTTCTCTGGATAATTTTGTAATGCAGTGCAAAAAGGCTGCCTCTTGGATGATTTTGTTTGAAAGTTCTGAAATGTAGGCTTCATTGGGCTACTTCAGATGCCTCAACCTCAGGGAGAATGAAAACTCTAGAATCATAAAGACCTGCTCTTAAAGTAATTCATGTTTTCTAAAGGCAGTCCAGTGTAGAGCAGTCTTTCTAGTCCCAATTCATCTCTTTGTCCAAAAACATTATGGTGACCTTTCATTTTAGATCCTGGCTTTTGGTGTGAATATCTCAAGATTGGCTTTGTGATTTTTCTTATAGCCATATATATATTTTTCCTACTCATCTAATTCAACAATGGTTTTATGGGTTTTGTCTTTGTTCAGAACAATGTCACATTTGACATCACAGAAATCCCATAGAAAGTTAATTATTTTATGCTTCTTTACCTATGCCTTTATTGAGAAATTAATATTTGCCAGGAATTGTCCTAGGCAATGTCATAGAGAATTAAGATTATTCTTGTCCAGTCTTCCCCGAAGACCAGACATCATATGCACAATGCACAAGAGGTGGCCCAGGGATTGTAGAAGCATGCAGCAGACCATCAATGAGGAAATGAAATGATGTTTATAGTGGGAACTGAAAAAAAAGGAGTTTTCCTCTATACTGGTGGAGGAAAGAAAAGGGGAGCTTTCTAAAAAGAAACAGCATTTGTGAAGATGCTGATGTTAGGAGAGCCTGGTCTGGAGTGTGGCAATCAATCCTGTTGTATCAATGATGGGGAAGTCATTGAGGGATTTCAAAAAGGGGGTTGATGTGTCAGATGGATATTTGTTAAAAAGTCATCTTTGATTCTGTGTGGAGAATGAATTAGAGAGGGGTGAAAAACAGAAGTTGAGGGACAATTAGGAGAATATTGTAATCATCTAGATGAGAGATGATATTGGCTTGGGCTAGGGTTGTGACATTTAGGAAAAGAGAAATAGGAAGATTGAAAAGATGTTTAGGACTTTGATTTTCGAGAATGTTATGATTGTACATATAAGATGAGGATTAATCAGATATAGGGAACAATTGGGGTAGACGATGAGTTCAATTTGTATATGTTTAGTTTGAAAGTTTCCGTGAGATTTCCACATGGCGATATCCTTAGGCAGTTGCACGTGTGGGGAGGAGCTCAGGAAAGTGGCTTGGCAGGAGAGGTAGATTTGGATAATAGAGATTGTCATGATGTCTAAGAGTAATTGAGGTAATATAGAGGAGAGTATGTAGTTTGAGATGAAAAAAGGATTGGAAGATACTCATGAGTGAGGCCAAAAATCTTCAGTGGTTTCCAAAAGCCTGCAGCATGAAAACTCAAATATTTATTTTAACATCCGTGATGGTCAGTTTCATGTGTCACCTTGATGAGGTAATAGTGCCCAGTTGTCTGGTCAAGCAAGCACTGGCTTATCTGTTGCTGTGAGGACATTTTGTGGACTTAAATCATGAGCATGTTGGCTGCATCAATAGCTGATTACATCTGCAATCAGCTAAGGGGAGCGTCATCTGCAAAGAGAGATGCTTAATCTAATCAGTGAAAGGCTTTTAAGGAGTATTCAGAAGAGACAATCCGTGTTTCTGCTTCAGCCAGCCAGCCTCTCCCGAGAGTTCACTGAGGAACTTCATTGGAGCTGCCAGCTTGTGGCCTGCCCTACAGATCTTGGACCCTTACATCCCCATGGTTGCATGAGACACTTCTATAAATCTTACATGTACTGATATCGCCTATTGATTCTGTTTCTCTAGAGAACCTTAGCTAATACAGCATTCAAAGTTATCCCTTTTCTTGTTCTTATCTACTGAATTTTTAGTTTCAATATCAGTTTATATTCCCTTAGTTACTTTGTATTCTAAACATATTTGACTCAGTGCTATTATCATGCTATTTTTCAATCTGAATTCCTTTCCCTTTTTCCTGTTTATTATGATCTTCCTTCTCCTTCAAAACTCACCTTTCTTGATTCCATGCTAGCTCTTCACTAAGTGAATGAAGAAGGTATAATAGACATATTTGTTTTACTCCAATGAAGAGTAAAGTAACATATATTCAAGCACCCAATATGTGCCAGCAGCTGTGTGAGTCCTTTTACATATAGAGTCTTGTTTGATCCTGACAGTGTCAGGAAAACCAGATACATTATCATTGCTCCTATTTACACAGGAAGGAAAATAACTATGGCATTTCCAAAACATCACATCTCTTTCAAAGAAGTTGAGTTTGTCCTTTTTGCATAAGCATCAGATAAACATCTGAGTCAATCAATAATCCAGAATTCACCAGGTCACTAGAACATTAATGTCCCATCCTTTTCTCTCAGGCAATGTTTCATCTTATTATATTTTAATGACCATAATGATGTTGCTCTTATTGATGCCTTCTCCATCCTGCTTACTTGGCAAGGGCTCAACCGCACTCTCAGATTAAATCCTCCAATTTTGTAAATCATCTGTTACTTTTCATGCCCAATGACCAATCCAAGCAGTCATCTACTTCTTGTAAGGTATTCTGCTAGATACTGGGGAGAAAAGCAAAAACGAGTATGACAAGACACCTACTTCTCAAGTCTCTGCAATCTCAAGGGAATTAATTCAGGAAAATAAATAAATGCAAGGTGAAATGGTTACTAATTTACTCATCAAATAAATTAGTATGTAACTAGTATGTAGCAGTTACTGAGGTAGTTTCTAGGGCTACAAAGATTAATACAACTTATTCCCTGTAATGAGGGGAGGCATGGTCTGACAGGCAAAGTAAAATGAGAACCCTAAATAATAATATCCATAGTAACATCATCAAATCAATAAACTCCCCAATCTAGGTGTTGAATAGATTTTGATAGAGTAATGACGGTGTTGTTAATTTGTGTTAATGAATTTTTTTTCTTCCAGGTTCTGTGGATGTGAACCCATTTGTAAACTGAAAGTTTGAAGATGTGTGAAGAATAAATGCAATTGTGCTTATAAAGCAGTTAACATAAGCTTTGGAATTTGGTAAATATTAACTTTTATTATTATCACCAATCACTGGGTAAGGCTTTAACAATGTACAATTTCTATCTGCAGTTACCTATGTCCAGTTAAGAAACATGGTGCCAGGCACTGCTCCAGGCATTATTGGTGTGATGATATACTCAAGGAATTCCTCACATATTGTTATGTTTGTGGGAAATAAGGGCATGTGAAATAAGTATGAAGTAAGAGTATGCATTGCATTTTTTTCCACTAAACTTTTGGTTTGGGTAAAGGAAGTGTGCCAGATGGGAACTTGCCCCAACTGAAAGCAGTTCCATTGGACTCAGTCTCCCTAAGAGAAAAGCTGTATTGGTTTAAAGCGTTCTTCATGTTGTACATGCAGTTGCAGCCTCATTATCAAGGTTGTTCCCTTTCTTTAAGGTTTGGAGTTAAGCAAAAATCCTCCTAACCTGGGTGCAGAAAGAAATTCATAGAAAGCTTTAATCTTTAGGTCAGCTAGCTTATTTATGGACCTAAAGGCCTGAGTAGATAATTGGATTGATATGTGTATTGAAGATCCAAGAAAAAGTAGGGGATGGAGCCTGAGTAGTAGATTCTGTTGATTTAGTCCACTTATTAAATTAATTCTTTCCTGTTTTAAATAAAGCATTAAACTTTATTTTAAATAAGAATCTCCTTATGTGAGATATAGATAAGTTATAAGAATACTCCTTGCATTTAGAAATATTTTCAACTTAAAGGGGAGGAAGGAGCCATGGAGTGGATTCAAAACCATATGAAGGGTGGGCCAAGGTGGCTCAGTGGCAGAGTTCCCAACTGCCATGCTGGAGACCTGAGTTCAATTCCTGATGTGTGCCCATGCAAAAAAAAAAAATATATATATATATATATATATATATGAAAGATATATATGAAAGGGGGAATGGGTGTTTCAGTGGTAAAATGTTCATCTTGCATCCCAGACCATGTAACTACCCCCACCCCCAGAAAAATAAAGAAAAAAACCTTATGAACAAACCAAAAGAAGGTCAATTTGTTCATTAAACATTATTAGGTTTAAACAATAATTAAAATGCTATAAATGAAAAAAAAACCAAACTCCTCAATAATCAATCTTTGTTTTCCATACTTCCTGTCAATTTGACCATACATACCAAGTGATATTTACATAGTTCTAAATATGGCATAGGATGTAATTTATCTTCTTTCCAAGTAATACTTTGAAAGATAGCATAGCATGTAGATCAAATTTTGAAGGGTTTGATTTTGAAAAGAATGACCTAACCATACCCTGAAGCAGCCCAAGTTAGCTGGATTTGGTAGGCAAAGCATGTATCAACTTGATATCTATTCTAGCAAACATAGCCTCTAAAGAAATTGATAAGTACATTTCAAACCTCACAAAAGAAACAGCATGTTGTCTTGTATTTATTAGATGTTGATTTCTACCTACCTGTCAAGTCCATGTTTGAATTCCACATCAATCACAAAGAAAAGTGGAAGATGATCAACATACTTTATCCTTCTGTGTTTTCTTAGGCTGACACTCACTGATTGAAGAAAAGCAACATTGCTGGATCAAGCCTTGGGTAAAACCAATGCCCTTGGAAAAAGGATTTGGGTGCTGTAAACAGAAATCATTACGCACTGACTTTCCTGTGGTCAGTACAAATACCCTGGAATTTGAAAGATCAGGGTTCAACTTGTGCCTCTGTCACTTATTAGCTGAATGATCTCAGATAAGTCCTCCAAGCCTCAGTTTTTTTCATTTGTGAAAATGAGGTTATTTGTATTAATTTTCATAACTGAAAATTGGCATTTGACACTTTTAAGAGGTACTGTGGTATCATGCTTCAGAGCATGGATTCTGTAGTCAGTCTGCCTTAACTGCTGTGTAAACTTGCAAAGGTTATTTAGCTTCTAGTCACTTCAATTTCCCCATCAGTAAGATGGGGATAACAATATTACATTCTTCATTTCATCCTTGTGAGGGCTAAGTGAAATAATTCATGCAAAAGAGGTTAGAATAGTGCTTGGCTCTTAAAAAACACGTCTTGTAAATACTATTAGTAATAGACATAATATTATTTTAGCCACTGCTTCCTACTTCTACTCCCTTAGCTTCCATAATATCAAACCCTCCTGTGCTTCTGATTCCATACCCTTGCCATATCCTCATTTGGGTAAAGGCTATTTCCCCATTCTTTTCCTTTGGTCTTGACTATGTGGCTTGTTTTCGCCACTGGTATATGGGTGGAAGTAGGCCAGTTCTAAGTCTAGCCTCAAGAAGCCTTTTGTGCTTCTCTCTGCCCTCTCCCACCTCTTTTATCTTCAGGAAAAGGACATGACTTGGCTAACCTGTTGGTCCAAGAAGAATGAATGACGTATGGAGCAGAGCCATACATCAAACCCAACTTTTATGGTGAGAAGCAGAGAGGCTCATTCACCACAACCTGAAGCAGAGTTGTCCAGCTGAACCCAGCCTAGATCAACTAACCCCAGTTAATCCACAGATGCCCAAAAAAACTATTGAGTTTTGGTGTACTTTGTTTTGCATCAATAGCTATCCAACATAATGCTTTACTGGCATCTCAAACTCAGCTTGTTTGAAACTGAACCCTTTTTCTGCCACCCATCATTGTGGGTTGGTGGCCTCAACATTCAGCTTGTCACCCAAGGCAAATATCAAGACATCATTTTTGACTTGAATCTTTCCCTTACCCTGTACATCCCATAATTCTACAAATTCTGACAATTTTATTTCCTAACTAGTTTAAGACTCTCTATTTTTCATTCATCGTCAATGTCATTCAATGACATTCATCGTCAATGTCATTGCCTTGAGTAAGAACCTAACACTTTTTAACTTGGGTTATTGCAACTGAGCCTTGATGATTCTTCCTGTCTCCATTCTCACTGGCCTCTTACTCTTGACAGAATGATCAGAAGGATATAAAATTAGCCATGTCACCGTGTTGCTTAAATCTTTCACTGGCACCCATCACCCTTAGAAGAAATCCCAGTTCCTTTATGTGACTCCAAACACCTAGGTTAAGATAAGAGGATATATTGGGAACATTTTAAAGCACCACTTCAGATTCTCTTAAACTTACCCATCTGGCTCATGGAGAGCTCATCTTGCCAACATGCCATACTCTCATTGGCTAGCACTCCATAGTATTTGACATAATGACCACTGGCTTCTTTCTCTTTTTTTGAACTCAAAGCAAACTCCATCCCACATGGCATTGGACCTGGATTCCCCAACAGGTGAGAGAAAGGGCCAGGTAATGTAATCTGGAAGATTAGAGAAATTGACTTTTCATGGGAAGCTTTACCCAGTGGAAGACAAGAGATTGGGAAGGGGAAACCATTAGATAGTTCCCTCTCCCTTCTTTTGACAGATGATTCTGAGATTATTTTGCTTGCAGATTGTTTGGAGATGTCTAGCTTAGCTGAGGGACCAGCTGTGCCTCTCTGGCTTGTGAAGTGGTAGCTGACTTACCTTCCCTCTTTGTCTCTCTTCCTGTTCTTTGAGTCCATCTCTGAATAAAGCATCTGCACTTAAGCCTTACTTCAGGCTTGTTTTCTAGGGAATCTTAGTTAAGACTCAAGTCATTGAGGGCTTTTGCTAAACTGCTAATAATATAGAATAATGGTGGGCAAGTAAAAATCACCTTAGACAAGGGTTATATAAGAGGAAGAAGGCCTCGAAAAGGTCTCAAGATTACCTACCCTCTTACAGCTCAACAGAAGAAAAGTTTACCTCCACTGATATGGGATCAGTGATAATACCAGCTAGAGCTGCACTGACCTCAACTCTGGATTGAGAAGGAAATATTCCATGTACTTTTATTCCCTGAGTGCCTCATCCCACCTTTAAATAAGAAGACTGTCTGCCTTGACTGCTCTTTGTTTTTAGCCTCTACCTTTTTTTTTTTTTTTTTACCAGGAGTGTGCAAGATGCTTTGAAAAGGAAAAAAAAAAAGTATTTTATGAAAAAAGTATCTGCACTGTAGAGTACTTGGAAAATACAGAAATGTATAAAGAAGCAAAGAAGAAGCCCCTGCAGTTCTCACCTCATAAGCAGCCAAAGTTTTGTGCATTTTCTTTTTTATTTAAAAAAAATGCATGCATGCATGCATGTACATGCAGGCTCACATGCATAAGTTTCCCTCATCCTGGAAATCTCTGCCCATTCTCCACCCATTGAAAGACTCCTTGGACCTCCAGACCAGCTTATTTGGAACCCCTTTCAAGAAGGCCTCTGATTTTCCTTCCTGATAAGACATAATATTTGCTCTGTATTAGAATTTTGTTTATAGCTACTTTTTTCCCACCTAGATTGCAAGTTTCTAGAGTTGAGGACAGAGTCCATTTCTGATTCATCTTGAAAATACCACATTACCTGACAGGTGTTAAATTGATATTCAATAAATGAACAGATGAACAATTCAGCCTCTACTTAGTTTTCAACACCTTTATCATATGATCATTCCTTTCATATAATTATAATTTTTCCCTATGCTTTCCTCCTTTGTGAACCATTTCATATGCATGTGTCTTCACCAGTTTCACCAACAAGATTGTAAAATATCCAAAGGCAAAACTTCTGCTTATATTTCTTTGGTGTCCCCCAGAGCATTTATTACATTGTTTAATATATGCAAGAATCCAGCAAGCCTTTGTTGACTCTTTCCTCCAGTACAGCCTAGTCGTTGGATGCTGCATATTTTCCTTCCCCCAAACAGACCAGAAGCAAATCACCTTTAGGTTTAGAAAATAAGTGGAATCCATATCTGTGATTTTCCACAGCAATTAAAAGGGGACTTGTCCGTGTATGTCTGAAAATGGTTATATTGTGTTCTTGGCACTCAGTAGCCCTCATTGAGGAAAAGGACCAAGAGTGCAATAAACACTCAATAACTCCAGAGAAGTCAGCTTTTAACAGAATGTAATTTCCACCACCTAAAATCAGAATCTTACACTATGGGACAACAGTTTGTTGATTTCATAATTCACATGTGAGAGAAAATACTTAACCAACTCAAAACCCAAAGAACATGATTATTAATGACATGATTTTATCCAAAATGAGATATGGTGTGGGAAGGTATGTTTTGGAGTTGGTACTTCCAGTTTACCCCTGAATGACCTGAGCATTTTTAGGACATTCCCATGAGAAGTTTAAGTTAGCTCAGGTTCCAAGTACAACTTTCCCACTTGCTTCACGTGTGACCTTGGGCAAGTCATTTACTCTCTTCAAGCTTCAGGTTGCTTCTTTGTGAGATGGTGGCAATGTTATCTACTTTATAAGATTAAGATAATCCATGTAAAATATTTAGCAAAATGCTAGCATTGAGCCATCGTTCAATAAACACAAGCATTTATCATTTCTCACACTGTTTTTTTCTTGCTACCCTTTTCCATTGTTTTTGTCCTATTTTTATCTCTACTATACACAAAAACCACAGTCCATTTCACTGGAGCTACTTAGGTTAAAGAAACCACTGCCCTCTCCTTAACATAAATCCTCAAGTGTGGCAAATATTAATCTCTGACTTAAAAAAAGGAAGATATGTGAGGTAGAAGTGTGCATTAGGGCAGTCTGCAAAATACAGCTCTCTTCTGAGAAAATGTGTACAAGTGACAGACATCAAAGTATCTCTAATAAATCTAAGATGGGATAACTCACAGATTTTGAGCATAAGACCATCTTAAAACTGGCAGTTCGGCACTGTATACACAGATGTAACAGTTAAATTTCATTATGAACAATTATTATAAAAACAAGCAAGAACAATTTAGCGCACCCCTGGGGCTCATTTTCCACGAGAAACGATGAGAAATTGAGAACAAATTATATAAAAATAAACTAATTTTAAGTCTGCAAGCACTTCCATTCAGTTAATAACACCAAAGTAGACATGCTTATAAGTGTGGTATTATAAAAGGGAGAGAATGCACACTGACTTTGATAAGAGAAAACGCTCAATTTAATACTGATAATGCTGAATTCTTTTTTTTTCTTTTTTTTTTGACAGTCTGAAAAATCTTGTCTCTGTGCTGCAGTGAAGCTCTTTGATTCTGTCTTCAGAATCAAAGGCTTTGAAAAAAGTAAATGTAAGAAGCTTTGTCTTGTGGAGGAAACAATGCAGATGACTATTAAGATTTCTTTTTTTACCCCCTTGATTCATGTTGTCTTTTAAAGAGGTATATGATAAATCCTGCTTCCCCTTCCCTTCACGAAATAGGCTGACCTTATTTCCTTCTCTTTAATCTGCTTACCTGTGCAGAATATTCCAGAGTTTGTTCTGATTGGACGGCTCCTTTCACCTAAGGGATTTAAATGAAGAAAGAAAAATGTTCAGTAAGCATTGTAGGAGAAGACATGTGTAAGATGGCTCAGTGTAACTAATACTCCCTAGATGTCCTCACTGTAAGATTTGGGGGCCCTTCTCCCCACTGCCTGCAAGCAAATGATAAATCAAATGGATGCTCAAGTATGAGGCAGATACATGAAGCCAATAGGTGGCCTCCTCTCTTCACGAGTTTGCCAGGAAACAAGTCACATGCCTACATAGATAAGCACACTTGCTTCTCTGAGTGAAGAGATGCTTTTAATCATTTGTCTTGTGATACCTTCTCTTTGCATTCCTGTACAGTCTTTTTTTCTGGCGGTGACAGTCTCAGCATTTGAAAAATGGTTCTTAATGAAAGGTAGGGAGAGTTCTTTTCTCATCACCACCTGTTGCCCTTTGGTGACCTTGAGTATTTCCCAAAATTCACTATCCCATCTTTGAAGGTGTGGTGCTCAAACTTTGGCATCCAACAGAAAATGTTCATGAGCTTTTTCAAACACTCTTGTTTGGGAGCCTCCCCACCTCTATTGAATCAAGAGTTGAGACCAGCCATGGGATTTTTGAAAATATAATTGATTCCAGGTGATTCCTTTGAATATCAGTGATGAAGAACTTCTGCTGTAAACCTTGGATGATACACAAGTTCAGCAGTTCTCAGCCATGGCTGCACACTGGAATCACTTAGAGACACTGAATCACTTAGAGACTTTAAAAACATACTTCTGGTTTCCAGAGATTCTAATTTAATTGGCAACTTCGTGAATTTTAAAGTCTCTACAGGTAAGCCCAATATTCAGCTAAAGTTGTGAACTTCTGCATTAGCTACACACCCAGCCAAATGTAGAGAAGCATTTTGAATGTTCATATTTTATCTAAATGTCAACGAGAATGATTGTTTCTCCCTTTAAATCAATAATTCCCTTGATAGGACTGCCATACATGGAATGGGGACATATCAGGCTGCTATACTAAAAGGCTCTATATTCATTTATTAATTCATTCATTCATTTACACATTCATCAAATATAGCTCCTGTCATGTGCCACATCCTGTTCTATGGTTTGCAGCTGTGGACAAAAATATCCAATCACTGCTACACCATGATTAACAGAAGTAACAGCTGGACCCAGTATTTCAGTTCTTTTCATCATTTGGTTTCAGGGTTTCTTTACAGCCTACTTTTGGCCCTTTCTCACGTGTATCAGATGTTCCATTTTTGCTAAATTTGTGTCTTCCTGAAGACATCATATAGTTTTACGCTTCTGGTTCTTTTCCCTGTTGTTTTCTCTCTACTTGGGCATCCCTTCCTCTCTCTTCTTGACTAGTTAGCTTCTATCCATTCTTCCTCACTCAACTTAGATGTCATCTTGTTTTTGGGAATTCTTTCTGGTCTGAGGTCGATGGCTCTCTTTCATTTCTCACAGTCTAATACATTGGGTAGAAGTGATAAAAAAGATGTCTATAATAGAAGAGGAGGAAAACGTGTTTTATGTTAGAACAGAATGTGTTAATTCAGTGAATTCATGGTGGACACTGGGAAAAACAAAGATGATATGAGCAAGACTATTGTGTTTATGGTTTTGTAACCACAGTATCAGATGAACTAAGGACAGCACTGGAGGGCTCAACTTAAGGGAGCAGAGAGTCTAACAAGGACTGAAATGTATAGGTTTCTTTCCTAGCTGCTCTGGGCCTCTCCTCACTTTAATGATGGTGTATTGAGAAAAGTCACAAACAAACAACTCTAATAAGAGGCTGAAAAAGCAAAATATAAGTAGCTCAATCCAGTCCACAGAAGTAGTTTTGGAGGATTTTGTGCAGTGGATGTAGGATGAGTTCAAAGAGACATGTATCTGGATATTAAATAAATGACTGCATATTAAAAATATTGCCAATCTGTTCTTTATTTCTGCTCATGTTGTTATAACTAATGAAAATAAATTGTTCGTGAATTCATATTACCTCTGCTGTTTCAGCTGTTGCCATCACTGGATGGGAGAACGCCCAGCATCAGAGAGAAACAGTGGAGTCCACTGCCCTCACTGTGCTCTTTACCATTTGCTGTTGCTAAGAAGAGTGGCGCCCTTCCCAAGGGGTGGGGATAGGCAGAAGATGGAGTTATTACTCAATGCATAGGTTTTCAGTGGTGCTTTTCACCCTCAATTATAGCTATTGGTTTATTTCTCCTTCCTCCTACCATGGATGTAAATTCCTTGAGGACCATGACTATGACCTTGACTCAGTCTTGCCCATCTGCTCAACTGACATATAATAGGCACTTAGAAATGTGCAGCAGTTGATCTGTTTCTCCTTCTGCAGTGTTCATTGAAAGTTTACTAATTTGAGATATCTTAAACAAAGTCAGGAGAGCACTAGGAGAATTCAAAAACCTAAACTTATTCTCTTTATCATTCCCTGAAACTTTATTTTCAACCTCTGGGGACCAACCTCTAGAAGTCTTTTTGTTTTATTCCTTGCTATTACTCAGGGAATTTCTGATTTTAGGGGGAAGATTATTTTAGGCTACTGTTCAGGGCCTGAGGGAGGTCCCTCAGGTTTTTCAAAAGGCAAGTGTAGGTGAATTTCTACCCTGGAGAGGAAGTGAATGGTGGTATAATAGGCAAGCTGACATTTCCTTCTTTGAACATATTTATTTGGCTGTGCCAGGAGGAAGGGGTGTTTCAACAGTGAAGCGCCTCTCAAACGACTTGGAAATAAGCAGAATAGTATATGGACCCCGGAGAGTGAAATAATAACTTTGGATTGCAGCACAGCCAATCCCTTCAGAAATATGTGAAGTCAATTTAATAAGACTGAATAGATCATAGGCTACAAATCTTGACTGAAGGTATTTTCATGTTTAAGAAAAGAAGATACCAAAGCTATCTTTGATGCTACAACTTGATTAATGTAGGGAGGGAAATTCAGAGACACAGGTACTCTCTGTGCAAATAATCTCTATGGAAGAAATCCCTATATCTTAGCAACTAACATGAACACTTGATATCAAATGCATCTATGTTCCTATTGTGAAATGAATATTTTGGGCTACTGTTTTCTTTGGTGACATTAAGCAAAGCAGAAATGATGCAGTTAATTTCCCTTCTTTAGTGCCGTGCTCACCAAGCAAACTTCTATCTATAATTTGCCTTCCCATGGAGGCAAGAGCTTGTCACAATATGTCCTAGTTTGTTAGCTGCTGGAATGCAATATATCAGAAACGGAATAGCTTTTAAAAAGGGGAATTTAATGAGTTGCTAGTTTACAGTTCTAAGGCCAAGAAAATGTCCAGATTAAAACAAGTCTATAGAACTGTCCAATCAAAGGCATCCAGGGAAAGATACCTTGGTTCAAGAAGGCCGATGAAGTTCGGGGTTTCTCTCTCAAGTGAGAAGGCACATGGTGAACAAAGTCAGGGCCTCTCTCTTGGCTGGAAGGGCACACAGTGAATACGGCATCATCTGCTAACTTTCTCTCCTGGCTTCTGATTTCATGAAGCTCCCTGGGAGGCGTTTTCTTTCCTCATCTCCAAAGGACACTGTCTGGTGGACTCTGCTTTGTGGTGCTGCAGCAGTCTCTGCTCTCTCGGAATCTCTCATTCTCCAAAATATTTCCTCTTTTATAGTACTCCAATAAACCAATCAAGATCCACCCAAATGGGTGGAGACATGTCATCCCCTAATCCAGTTTAACAACCACTCTTGACTAAATCACATCAACCAGGGAGATGATCTCATTACAGTTTCAAATATACAGTATTGAATAAGGATTATTCTACCTTTAAGAAATGGGATTTATATCAAAACATGGTTTTTCTTAGGGGGCATACTTCCTTTCAAACTAGCACACAATAGAATGGAAATTTTAGGCTGAATGGAAATAACACAGCTTGTAAATATAATAATTGGTATGATGATTGTCCATCATTCTCTTTGATTAATACAAGCTGGGCTCTACTTTTAGTCTCTCTGCTTTGCTATTGGCCTTCATTCGCATTTTTCTATATCATGTAACAAGAAAATATTTAACATGATTATTTATAAAAAAAGAACTAAAACATTTACTGAAAAAACTAGTATAAGATGTGCCAAGTCAAATTTTTAGAGTAGATCATTCTGTTCCTTTTAAGAAGTTTGTATACTTTATCATAGACCTGCATATTATAAAAGTTAAAGAAAGGGCTTGTAATATCCCCTAGGTATAAAGCATTTATACATTTTTATCTGATCCTCAGGAGAGCTCAATAATGTAGCTGGAATCGATTCTATTTTTACATAAGATTTTGTGGTGTTTGTACAAGGTCATATGGCTACGTACTGGTAGAAGCTGTGTACTTAGAAGTAAATCCACTGTATCTAAGACCATTAAAATGTCCACTATCACAAATGTCTCTGCATACAATGTCTATTAGATTGAAGAATGAGATTAAAAAATAATGAAGTACCCCATTACATACTCTGTTCACTCTTCCAACATGTGAAGAATTATTTTCCTTCTCAACTCTTCCTCTCCATTCCACTGTAACCTGTTCCTGGCTATCTTTTGTTTATTTGGTTCACTTCCAAGTCAGTTCCTTGTTCACTTGCAAGAAATGAGAGATGAGCCTGATAAAAGAAACCTTAAGGATTCTTCTGGCATTTTGTGCTGCTAAATGAATAAGTTGACCATTTATTGTTTAAAACAAGACCAATTTTGGATTCATCTAACACAGAGAGGACTTGACACTAAATTTAGAAATAGTAACCAGAGAGAAATGAAATATACTAAAATAGTGGAAAAATGGACAGGTGCTAGGAATACTTCAAGAGAGTGTGGGAAAAGGGAAGTAGGAGAAAGAGAGGTGTTAGGAAATTGGCTGGAGTTTGGGGCCTGTACTGGGGCAAGGCAATTCCTAGTGGCAGAGTCAACAAAGAACTTAAGGAACAGATTTGTCTTACACCAATTTTCACTTCTGTTGCTTTGCTGTGATGTTTAACACTTTCTTTCCCACCTCATTTTTCCAAACTTTCAACAAAGTCAGACTTTTGTGGGTTTTGTTTCTTAAAGACCTCAAAGAAAGAGTCAAGTTTCAAATTTGATTCAGTACAATATTGGGAGAGGGTAACAATGTGAGGGTTGTGGTGAAGTGACTCTTAAATTGAACTAATTTGGAAGCAGGTAATTGGAGGCCAAGTTGACCAGAAGACCTTAGGCTCACAGACCATTATCAGGGATCTTAAAGAAAGCACTGGATTTCTGACTGCTTTGATGTGGGTTTTAACCCAGGCTTATCTTGATTTTAAGGGAAATAGGATGACCCTAGCTGGATTATTTTCCAAAAATCCTTCTCATAATTGGCTTATTTCTTCAACAATGTTTTTGATTGGCATAATATTTAACTTCTGGCTAAAATCTATGCACTAAAAATTGTCAGAATATAATGAACTACTTTGTTGTGGGTTATTTCCTGCTCTGCAGTAAAGCTAACAGGGGGAAGTGATTGATTTAATAAATGATGTTCAGGATGTTTGTCAGAAGAAGCTCCAGATGTTTAAATTATTCATAATTAATATAGTAGGCCACTTTGGAATTTCTTTTAAAAAGGGACTATATGAATTAAATTACATGTCCCTGAAAACTGAAGTCAGGACATATTATGATATTGATGATCATCCCTCTTACTTAAAATATATGAAAATAAACCAAGAAACACATAAGCATGCTGTGCTGGCTTGAAGTTATTATGTATTCCAGAAAAACCATGTCATTTAATCCTCATTCAGTATTGCTGGATGGGACATTTTTGATTGTTTCCATGGAGATGTGATCCATTCAATTGTGGATGGTAACTTTTGATTAGATGGTTTCCATGGAGATGAGTCTCCACCCACTCTAGGTGAGTTGCTTAATGGAGCCCTTTTAAGAGGGAACCACTTTGGAAAAAGCTTTAGAGTCATCAGAACCAACAGAGCCAGCAGACTTAAAGGAACCAACAGAATGGAAACACCCCTGGGGAAGCTGTTGGAGAATCCTGGAGAAAAAGCTAGCAGATTTCCCTATGTGCCCTCAGAGTAGAGAGAGAGAAACCCCAGACATATTTGTCTTCTTGAACATCTTTCCCTGGATGCCTCAATTTGAACATTGTTGTAGCCTTGTCTTAATTTGGATATTTCATGACCTTAGAACTGTAAACTTGCAACTTAATTAGTTAATTAGTTCCCCCTTTTAACAGCCATTCTGTATCTGGTATATCACATTCTGGAAGCTTACAAACTAATACAGATTTGGGTACCAGAGAAGTGGAGTGCTGCAGTTTGCAAATATCAAACATGTTGGAATGGCTTTTTAAATGGATAAGAGGAAGATTCTGGAAGAGTTATGAGAAGCTTGACAGAGAAAGCCTAAAGTGCTTCAAAGAGATTGTTGGTAGAAATGTAGACTCTAAAGATACCTCTGATAAGGCCTTAGGCAGAAATGATGCATGTGTTATTTATTTTAAACTGGAAAGAAGGTGATCCTTGTTTCAAAGTGGGAAGGAATCTGGCAAAATTGACTTTGGATGGAAGGCAGATTTTACAAGCCATGAATGTGGATATTTAGCAGAAGAGATTTCCAAATTAAATGTGGAAAGTGCAGCCTGGTTTCTCCTTGCAGCTTATAGTGAAAAGCAACAGGAAAGAGTTAAACAGAGAACTGGACTCTTGGGTATAAAGAAACCAGAAACTGATGGTCTGGAAAATTCTGGACTTCCAGAAAGGGATACGCCAGAGAATAGTGACCCATGTGAGGATTTAACCAAACATGGAACCAGTTAGCCATTTCAGAAAAAGCCGGGAACTGGAGATGGAGTTATCCAGGAAGGATATGTGGAAAATCTTACTGCTTAACGGTTATGATCCCTGCCTATTACATAGAAAACCAACAAGAATGTTGTGGGATCTGTACAAATGAAACCACTGCCAGTCTGAACCAAGAAGGGCAGAAAAGGGACACATTGGAGGAAAAATAACTTCAAAGGCAGAGCTATGGAAGTTAATGTCTGAAGTCAGGAAAACTTGGGCCAGGAGAGTGGACACACAAGTACTTGGAGAGGATGAGTTTGCCCTGAAGGCAGAGGGTGGGCCTTTCACCTCCTTGCTCAGGAAGAGTTGTGCTACCTTAGGCCTTGGAGATGGTAGAGCACACTCTTTGGGGATTGGGGAGATCCAGGCTTTCACCACATGGAGGGGCTGAGTGTGTGCCCCAGAGATGGCAGAGAGCCCGGGTGCAGCCACGATGCTTGGAAAGGGTGGAGCTGAGAAAAAGATGGTTTCCCCAATGTCCCCCAAGATTGCATTCAGGTCTTCACTAAGCTCCACTATTTAAATATAGAAAATAAAAACAGCTGAAATTCTTTCAAGGTAGTAACCCACAGTTTAGGATTAGACCATGAATGTCATTTCCCTAGATGATAGTTATGTGACCTCTGAAAATAGCCAGAGTACAATATCCTAGTGAAAGAGGATAAGGAGCTGCCATTTGTCAGTGTACTTTTTAAAATTCTCATGAAGACTTTGTCTTGTAGTTTGCTAGCTGTGGGAATGCAATATACCAGAAACAGAATCGCTTTTTAAAGAAGGGACTTTAATAAGTTACAAGTTTACAGTTCCAAGGGCATGAAAATGTACCAATTAAAGCAAGTCCATAGGAATGTTCAATCTAAAGCATCCAGAGGAAGATACCCTGATTCAAGAAGGCAATGATATTCAGGGTTTTTCTCTCTCATCCGGAAAGGCTTATGGTGAACACAGTATCTGCTAGCTTCCTCTCCAGACTTTCTGCTTTATGAAGTTCCCTGGGAGGTATTTTCCTTCTTCATCTCTAAAAAGTTATTGGCTGGTAGACTCTCTGTTTCTTGTGGCTATGTCATTCTGAAGCATTCTCCCAAAGCTTCTTTTTATAGGATTCCAGTAAAACCAATCAAGACTCACATGGAATGGGTGGAATAGTCTCCACCTAATCAAGTTTAATACCCATGCTTGATTGAGTCACATCTCCATGGAGATAAGCTAATTGAAGTCTCCAAGATACAGTACTGAATAGGGATTAGAAGAAACCATTGCTCCCACAGGTTGATTAGGATTAAAACATGGCCTTCGTAGGGTACATAAACCTTTTCAAACCAGCACACTTTGGTTCAAACATTTTTGTTATTGTTTTATGGCATGAAACTATATATATAATGTACATGTTTGAAACTATATGATCCATGCAGGGGTTGAGTTTTAGAGATGGGAACTAAATTGACAAAAACATTTCTACAAAATCCTAAGTGATCTTGAAAACATAGGCATTCACTCTTTTGATTCTCTCTGTAGGGAGAAACATTTGTGCTCTTTCCCCAAGGGTTTGTCTTGGTGCATAATAAGTTTGGGAGTTGAGTGACTTTTGTTCCTCTTACCCTTTCGGGTGTACAGAGAAATATTTCTGATTTCTCCTTCTCCTGCTAAGTGGGATGCATGACTAATATGATTTGGCAGAATTTGTGATTTTCTGGGACGTATCTAGAGGGTGGGGCGCTCATTTGTGATGTCTCTTCTGCATCCTTTTCCTCGCTACACTTTCTGTCTCTATCCAACTTAGCCTAGGAAAGGCCCAGAGCTCAGACCAGGCACAAAAAGTGAATTCTAGATCTAGGATTAGCAGGGACCATGTCTTTGATTAAGCCAAAGTTATTTTTACTTTGTGAAAGGGTACACATGAGATTAAGGATACCAAGTGGTGCAAGGATACTACGAAGCAGCTCCCTGGTGCCTCCTTGATTTTTGTAGATGCATACCAGAAATTTATCTCAGCAGTCCATGCAGAGTGAGTTATCCAAGTCAGAGGAGCATAGGGTGGGAGGGAGATGGATATGTTAAACTATCTAAAATAAATTTATTAATGTGCTATATATATATACTTTCTCAGCTTATTTCTTGCTATACCTTTGGACCAAGGTTTCTGTACAGTCATCTTCGTTATAATTGGCTTCACTTATCAATCTCCAAGCTCTTTCTGTTCTGTTCTGCATGTATAAGGAAGGCCTGTTTGTGTGAATTATATGGAGTCAGGTCTTCAGACTCTGTTGCGTGTCTGAGTTTTCAGGCTCCAAGATCTAAACTTAGAATGGGAAGTAGGAGAGTCAGATTTGGCTTCCTAACTATGCTTTCCAACATAGTTATCCAAAGGCTCGACATTTTGGAGAATGCCGTATAAATAAACTAGCACTTTATTTCTTACTTATCTCATGCATACTGCAGCATTCTGAACCACCACCAAGATACATTTAGCAGACAGTGACACACGGGTGAGACTGTGTATTTTATCCACGGCAGCAGAGACTAGAGGATGCTATTGCTGTATTGAGTGTGTTGGGCAATCAACAGGGGAGGGCACTGGCCATATTGGAGATTTGGCTGCTTCAGCAAAGCACAACATGAGCACAGCATGACTTTGGCAGACGCTGACGAAAGATGTCATCAGAGGCAGCATCAGTGAAAGTCCATGCTCACCAGGATTCTTAGGGATTGGGGCTTGCTGACATTGCCTCACAGAGACAGAAGCTGAAGCCAGAGTGAGGGAGGAGGAGGTGGCAGCTGAGAAGGCCTTGCTCATGAATACCTGTAGGTCTTTGCTTGGGGAAAACTTTTAAGGTGATCTGGAAAATACTCAATAATAAGTGAGGGAAGAATTAGAAAACAACTGCGTTTTTTTAAATGTGACTCCTTGTCATTCCCAAACTGGTACGGCCTGGGGTAACACAGGTTCTAAGGAGTTTGAACAGATACTTGTCATGTCTTTTTCTTATTTCTAGTCATTCCTAACCTGATAGTCAACTTGGGTGATTAAAATAAACCCTTTTGACTGGTTTGATAATCTTAAATATTTTGTATTCTTTTTGTTGTTGCTGATTGTAGATCAGGATCTCTAACATTTATTTTTGGCATTTTAACAACTTCTGCATTACTGATTCCTGAATACACTACTTAAAACTGTATTGGTTGTTATGTTCCCATTCTATGTGTATGTGACAGGAGAGAATGGTGGGTGATGGACATGTAGACAGAGGAAAGTGATGAAGCGATTTATGGATGGAGGAAAGTTATAGCAATAACTATTTTTAAGTTTTAACCCACATTAGATTATAAGCACCACAAATACTGTTTTTTATTTGACACTGTATTTCCAGTTCCCAGTATAGTATATGGTATATAATAAAGTTCAATATTTTTGATGAATACATGTTTACTATATTTGTATATTATTTAATATGCAACATCAGTGAGAAAGAAGACACAAGAAATTTTGCTTGGGTGAAGGAGTGAAAAAGAAAGAATAGAATGAAAAATAGGAAGAGAAAAAAAGAATTTGAAGACAAAAAGTTTGAAGAGGAAATGTGTCATGAAACTGTCATATTAAACTCTAAATCCACTATCAATCAATATAGAGATTTTTCTTTTTTTTCACACTTTATATCACTTCCTCTTTAAACAGGAAGGAACTGTACATATGTTTTCTGGGAAAGTTGATTGAAGAACAGTAATTCAGAGAATAAGACAGAAAGGACACTTGCTTAATATGAATATTTTGTTCCAAAAAATCAGATGAAAATGTCATGGCTTGTGTTAAGGTGAAGACATTTACAAGATCTGTCTTGGTGAGACTCTGGCCTCATATCCCAGCTCACAGCCCCTCCTTATGATAATGGCCACGTCTCCTTTGGTAAGTTCATCTAAACCACAGAAGTGGGTGAGGTAGGGAAATGGGGTGCTGAAATGACACCTATCTATCCCACAGGGATGTTATTTTATGTAGTCACTTCAGAATAGCAGAGAACTGCCAACAGATCTGAGTTATTGCAAACATTCTGAACATCAAAAAACACACCTTTTTCAGAATGGTGATCAGCACAAGTCCTTCAAAAGGAACAGAGTGGTCTATTTTCAAGCTCATAGCTTGGTAGGACTTTTTTCCCTTAAAAATAGACCTTAGCTATTAGGTAAAATGCCACATTCATTTGTTAGATTTCATTATGACTTATTCCTTGCTTTAATTTAAATTGTGTTTAAAACTTGTAAGAGACGTGCTTTATTTTTAAATAAAAGTGTAAGCTATATGGATGAGGTAAAAGAAAGAAGTTGTGAATTTTCCTGTCCTTTCTGCTCAACAATCTTGAATTGGTAATGATGACAGTGCATTGCTGAGAAATGATAGGGAATGTTTTGTCACCTTAATGCATGCAAAAGAAATCTTTTCACAACCTGTTTCTTGTGAAGTGATTATTTCTCACATATTTTTGCTATAGGAATTTTTTCCTTTGGGAGCATATGTGTGCTGTCAAAAAGATGCTCTCAGTACATTTGCATCGGTTTAGAGGAACTAACAACACAACATGAAAAGATATAAAATGTTAATATAGAGAAAAGAAATAAAAGTAGCAACAATAGTAAAAAAACCCTATAGCTCAGATGCAACTTCATTCAGTGTTTTAACATTACAATTAGGTATTATTGTGCTGTCCATTTTTGAGTTTTTGTATCTAGTCCTGTTGCACAGTCTGTATCCCTTCAGCTCCAATTATCCATTATCTTACCCTGTTTCTAACTCCTGCTGGACTCTGTTATGTTAAGAATTACTGAGTGCATATGTAGAACGGTATGATTTCTAAATGTTGTGTTAATTTCTTTCTTTTTTTTTCTTTCTTTCCGTTAATAAAAAAAAATTTAAAAAAAAGATGTTCTCATTTAATAAAGATATGTTTTTGTTCCATTTACTTTCCCATTATGGCTTCCTGTCCTCCGCTTTCTCTAAACTTCACTTTCTGAACCTGTTAGATGGATTAGTGCTTTAATTTCTTCTCTTTTCTATCCTATTTTCTATTCCCTTATCTATTTTTGTACATTATATGTGTATTTTTATATACACATACAGAGGCACACACATATGTATACATGTATATCTTCCAACTGTTTTCTTGAGCTTTTTATTTCTGCTATTGTGTTTTTCATGGGTAGTGTTTCTAGGGTTCCCTGATATTCCTCTTTTTTTTTTTTTTACATGGGCAGGCACCGGGAATTGAACCCAGGTATCTGGTATGGCAGGCGAAAACTCTGCCTGCTGAGCTACTGTGGTCCACCTTGATATTCCTTTCATATAGCATCCTGTTCTTATTTCGTGTAAGCAGTATATCCCATTATCATTCTGAGTATATGTGCACATGTGTATGTTAAATTTTCTGTTCCCAGCCATCTTGTTTTCTTCTGATTTGCTTTCAATTTCTATTTATTTGTTTTAGTTCATGTTAGAGAATTTCCTTGAGTAGTCTTTGTTTGCTCCTTAGTAGTCTTTGTTTGCCAACTCTTAATAAGAATCAGGGACAAAAGATTTTTGACTTGAAGTTCTGATCACACATATAGAGCTTGTGGACTATGAATTACAATGTACGATATTCAGGTTGGAAGTTTTGGGGGAATTTGATAAATATAAGGAGTTGTATTAATGTCCACTAAAATCAAGATACAGAACAGTTCAATCATCCATCTCCTTCCCCTCAAAGAACATTTTATAAACCAAACATTTTAAACTCAAACCCTGGTAACCACTGATATGTTCTTTTTTCATGATAGTTCTGAATTTTCCAAAATGCCAAATAAATGGAGTCTTTAAAATGAAAAAAGTATTGTATTTCACCAGTTTTACATACATTCATTGTGTGGGTTTGGTCGGGAGTTTATTTAGTTCTAGTCAATTTGATGGCATGTGTAGATTCATGTGAAAGAGACAGAATAGTTCCAAAATAAGGATAATTAATTTTACCATTTAATAGCCACAGTCACCCTCCTCTGTTCCCCTTTTCCTGAACCACTGTCAGCTACTAATCTGTTCTCCACCTCTAGAATTTTGTCATTTCAAGAATATTAAAAAACTGACTCATATACTATGATCAACTAAACTTTTGAGTTTGGCATTTTCACTCAGCAAAATTCTCTTGAGATTTGCACAATGTTGGTTGCATGCATTGGTAGTTCATTCATCCTAATTGCTGAGTAGTATTTCATGGTATGGATGTACTACAGTTTGCATAACTATTTACCCTTGAAGGACATTTGTTTCAGTTTATTAATAAAACTGCTGTGAACATTCATGTGCAGGTTTTTGTGTACAAAGAAGTTTCATTTTCTTGATGAATGTCCAAGAACATGATTACTGGGTAGAATGGGAGGCATATGTTTAATTCTAAAAGAATCTGACATACTATTTTCCAGAGTGCTGTGCCATTTTAGATTCCCACAACAATGTATGAGTGGTCAAGATTCTCTGCATATTCTCCAGAATTTTGTGTTTGCTCATTTTTAATTGGGTGGTTCATTTTCTTGTTGAGGTTTGAAACTTCTTTATATATCTTCTGGATTAAAGTTCTTTATCCGATATATGATTTGCAAATATATTATTCTCCCAGTCTTTCCTTTTCATTTTTCCTTTCATAGCTTTCCTTTTCATTTTTTGTAAGTGTAACTTTTGTAGAGCAAATTTTTTTTATTTTGATGAAAAGTGATTTAAAAATGCTTCTATTTATGGATAGTTCTTTTGATATTCAAGTGGCTTTCTCATCATATCCTGGAATCATAACATTATGAAGAAGACAAGTCAATTATGGTTGCTGTATTAGTTAGGGTTCTCTAGAGAAACAGAATTAACAGGGAACACTCGCAAATATAAAATTAATAAAAACGTCTCATGTGACAATGGGAATGCAGAGTCCAAAATTCGCAGGACAGGCTGTGAAGCTGATTCTGATGGAGGGTCTGAATGAACTCCACAGGAGAGGCTCACCAGCCAAAGCAGGAAGAAAAGCCTGTCTCCTCTGAATCCTCATTAAAAGGCTTTCAGTGATTAGATTAAGCATTGCTCATTGCAGGAAGCATTCTCCTTGGCAGATTACAAATGGAATCAGCTGTAGATACAGCTGACACGATCATGATTTAATTCTATGAAATCTCCTCATTGCAATAGACAGGGCAGCACTTACCCAACCAGACAAACAGGTACCACCACTTGTCCAAGTTGACACATGAACCTGACCATGACAGTCCACCCCTTGTCAACTTGGCAGCTATACATATCACCTTAAACCATACCTAATTTCTATATAAAAAACAATAAAGCACATATTTTTTCTTTCACCTAACACTCAACTGTTCCACATATAACTGGAAGCACATTAAATCTCTCCAGAATAGGGTGCAAGTCCTTGGGTAATAATTTGGAAAGGGTGGGATGGCCCTTTCTAAAACTGAAGGGTAAATAACTTTCAGACTTCAAAATCTAACGGTGTTTGCCCTGCAGGTTTTCCTTCCAATTTCTCCCTATGAATCCTGTGACCGTCCCTCCTTTGCATATTGGCACCAGATAACTTGTTTTGAGATTCATAGGTTTATAGCCAGAAGAGAATTTGTGCCACTTTAATATCATTTAAGGTGATGTATACTTGCCAAGTTGACAAGGGGTGGACATGTGGTAGTTAGGTTCAGGTGTCAACTTGGCCAGGTGAACGTGCCTAGTTCTGTTGCTGTGGATGTGAGCCAATTGTTCGTGAACCTCATCTGTTGCTCATTACATCTGCAGTCGGCTAGGAGGTATGCCTGCTGCAATGAATGATGTTTGATTTAATTGGCTGGTGCTTAAATGAGAGAGCTCAACATAGCACAGCCAAGCAGCTCAGCATAGCTCATCGCAGCACTTGCAGCTCAGCCCGCGTCCTTGGAGATGAAGAAAGAAATCAACCTGGGAAAAGTTGTTGGAACCCAGAGGCCTGGAGAGAAGGCCAGCAGAGAGCACCCTGTGCCTTCCCGCATAAGAAAGAACCTCAGTTGAAATTTGGCTGTCTTTCCTCTGAAGAACTAACAAAAGAAATCCCCTTTTATTAAAGCCAATCCATCTCTGCATGTTGCATTCCAGCAGCTAGCAAACTAGAACAGTTGCTCTCCATTCAGAGTTAAATGACTTTCCCAAAGTCCATGAAATTCAGTAGTATTAAGGCAGGAATTGGCTTTCAGGGCCTCTGCCTCCCAATGACATGCTTTTTCCACCAGACCATATAGCCTTAGGTGTTATCTGGGTGCCTAATAATGGCAAAAGAAATCTAATGATCCACTATCAGTAGAGCTGATGCCCATCAGATCCTTCTGGATAGAAATAGTACTCAGTAGCAGTAGAAACTGTGCTTGTATGAAATGCTTTCAAGTCAAACCAGTTGACATAGCCATCATAGAGCTGATTGCTATGTAATATATACTGCTATCCTACTTTGTCACTTTAATCACTAAGAATGATTGTTGTAGGCTTCAAAATAGATGAATAGTATGTTGCAGTTGCATACAATCTCTTATACAGCTCCTTTCATTGTGCAGATAAGAAAATGGAGGTCCAGAGAAGTTGTGAAACTCACAAGGTTACACTACTGGTTAGTGATGGAAATAGAGCCAGAACCCAAATTTAACATGGCACATTTTCCCCTATGACTATCTCACTTTTGGGAAAATAGAATTGTTTCTGTTTTTTGCTTAGCTACAGAGGCTGAAGAAGTTCAAGGACATTCAAAGCAAATCAGATTTACTGTGTCTATGCTTCCTGGCTAGATGCTTCTCTCTGCATTCTGCTGCTCATAATCAGAGTATTTTGGAAAGCCTATTAGAGTATATTTGTGTTATTAAAGTAATAATCTTTCCTTGGAAATCTGAATATTTTCAGGTTCAGGGGATAGAGATTTCTCAAAGAGTACTTGCTTAGGGTATGGTGAGTGGTAAATTTATCTTAAGTCCATTAGCTTCTGGCTTTCATCATCATGTTCATATAGTTTTCTCTAAAAGACTTTAAGGAAGGCTATACAATTTTACCAGTCTTAAAACACATCCAAGTCTCAGATCTTCATTTTATTTTACTGGAGGATGGTCATCTAAATTGCTGCACGTCCTATTTGCCTACTACTGTCTAATTAAAAAATAATTTTCCTAGTGCTTTTCATTACTTTTAAGTCTTAACTTCAATTACCTCTCCCCCACTTCTCCTTATCATACCCTAACCCCCAACAATTTGGATGGCAGGTGTATTTTGTTCCAAATCCAGATACTGTCTTAATTCATCAAGCATGTGGTCAATTAATCAGCCTACATTTTTGAACACCTGTTAAGTCTTGCTGTGTTGGCAGCTTCCCTTTCCTTTCATTTTTTTTTTTTTTTTTTTTTTTTTTTTTTTTTTTAAGGAAAGACAGAGAGAAGGAAGGAAGGATAGAAGGAAGGAAGGAAGGAAGAAAGGGAAACATTTTTAAACATTTTCTTGTTTTATTGTATTCTGTTTCTCCGTTTTTGTTACATGGGCTGGGGCCGGGAATCGAACCGAGGTCCTCCGGCATAGCAGGCAAGCACTTTGCCCGCTGAGCCACCGCGGCCCGCCCCCTTTCCTTTCATTTTATGCTTTTTTTTGACTAGTCTTTTGGTAATGTTCCAGTGATGAATAATGTGGTTTGCTTAAGGTTATATTATTTTAAAATTTAATCATGAGCCTATGGTCTCTTTCTATGCCATACTAAAACATATTTCACCACAATTGCTCTATTTCTACCCTGTAGTTTATATAATTTCCCAAGGCTCATTGTTGATTGCTGAAATGTTACTAGGGGATTGCTACGTCCAGACATTTATTAGCCTTAAATGAGGCTATCATATTAGCCTCCTAATCAGTTTTCTTAAGTCCCTTATGTCTAAGGATTATTTCTTTCCCCAATCTTCCAAACTTCTTACATTGTAGCCACATAAAAGTACCTGATGATCTGCAAGCACGCTTTGATGCCTTCCTTTATCCACTCTACCTACATGATATGCCATATCTTTTCCTATCCATTGAAGATTAAAATCACACCCAAGGTTCAGGTGAGAGGTCACTTCCTGCATGAAATCTTACTAAATCCTGTTGTCTTAGGTTGGGTTTCCTAGAAGCAGAATCTGAGGCAGGGCCTTAAGTGCACATGATTTATGGTGGACCTTCTCTTAGGTGGAACCTATAAGTAAGCAAGTGAGGGAGAAGGACACTGAAGGCAAAAGAGCCTAGCAAAGCTGTTTGCTTAGGAAAAGTTCCCTTAGCCTGATCCATTGGTATTGCAATGGGTACCTCTGTAGAGAGACCATACCACGAAAGTTTGTCTCTGTGAGTCAAGGGACCCAGCCTCTTTTACACCAATATAAAACAGTCAGTGACTGTAGGGTCTCTTGAGATCGGGTGTAGAACCTTCCCAATCATGTGACTTCCATCAGCAAAAAACATTTTTTGGAAAGAGAACAACTGTGAGCTCTGAGAATCTGGAATCCACTCAATGTCCTCACCCATTACCCAAGTAAAGGGACCTTGATAGCATCTAAAACAGCTATAATTTAATTTAGTAATTTTTTTCACTCCTTATCCATGCTTGTAACTCATGTGATAGTTGTTTATCTCAGATATCAATTGTTCCATACCTCCTAAATTTTTTGAAATTTAGAAGTATTCCCATGCACCCAGAGAAGTTTATTTTTATGTTACTATAGCTTCCAAAGGTTTTGATGCTAAATTGTGGCTCAGATATTAAACTTGCCCTTGACTGAGTGTGTTAGTTTGCAATGTGAGTATGAGTAAAGGTTTTAAGGTTTATAACAATTAAGCTGAGGATATGAACAGGTAATTCATACAAAAACTATAATATAAATAACATGCAAAAACATGAAAAAAAACATCAGCTTCATGAGAAATAAAAAAATGCAACTTAAAATAAGATATTATGTAACACCCTTAAAATTGGCAAATTGTACAAAGGATCCTAATACCTGGTGTTGGCATGGACATGTAGAAATAGACACTCTCATACTCTGCTTGTGGAAGTATCAATTGGTACAGTTTTTGGCAGACATCAGTTTTATAATGTGTATTCAAGTTGAAGACCTTCTTCAGGGGCATTTTCCTTCATCATCTCCCAAGGTCTCTGAATATGTGGGCTCTGTTGGCTCTAAAGCTTTTCCGAAATGGTTCCTCCTCAAAAGATTTCAGTAAGCAACTACACCTTGAATGGTAGAGACATATCTCCGTGGAAACCATCTAATCAAAATTTACCACCCGCAATTGGGTGGGTCACGTCTCCATGGGAACAAACAAAAAGCTCCCAACCAGCAGTATTGAATGAGGATTAAAGAACTTGGTTTTTCTGGGGGTACACAACAGATTCAAACTGGCACACAGGTTAAATCAAAGACTCTTTGAATATTTGTGCTGGAAGAAATCATAATCATCCATCAAATTATGAATGAGGAAACTGAGGCTCAGAAAGCTTAGGTGACTTGGGCAAGATCCTTCAGTTTCAGTGCTAAGAATGAGCTCAGAGCTCCAGACTTCTATCCTGCATTTTCTCTGCTATAAACATTAAGTGCCGCAAAGTGAAAAAAGAAGCAAAGATGCACACTCAGGGGTATGCTAGGTCACAGGAACACTTTCTCTGCCCAATCCATGACCTCTTCTCCCCTATGCACAATAGAACACCTGTTTTTGTTTGCACAGTATTTCTCCACCTCTTTTCTTGGTTCTTCAGAGAACTGCTCTTTTCGATGTCATCTTGGAGTATACTGCAGCTCCAAGCCACAGAGTGTTGGAGCTGTACTAAGTCTGGACAGTCATAGCGCCCCATCTCCTTTGTCATAACTATAAGGCTGGGGTACATAAACCAAGATGGGTCATTAAGAAACCTTTCTTGAGTTTTTATCTATGGATAGAAGGAGAAAGAAGTTCTACTGTTCCCTGGAGAGTGCTAATTGGATGCTATATGCCTGTATTTGTCTGTGGCCATGTTTTCCCCTCACTCTGCCAAAAGGAGAAAGTTCATAAATAGTAGAAGAGACAGTAGACCCAAAGAATGGTGCGAGGAAGTCTAGACAATATCATATGAGTTGATGCATTGAGATTTGGGAGAAATTTTCCCTTACTAGCAGTGCTACCAACAGAACTTTCTGCTGTCATGGAAATGCACTGCTCAATACAGTAACCACCAGCCACATGTCATGAATGAACATTTGAAATGTTGCTAGTCCAACTGAAGAACTGAAAATTTAATTTCATTTAAATTAAGTTTAAATAGCCAGAGTGGACAGTTTTATATCAGTTTCCAAAATCAGTTGCCTACAAGAGCCAGGCAGGACATGTAATATGAGCAAAGCAGATCAATAGAGACACCAATGGAAAAGTAAGATGTCAACTGATGCTTGGGCCACAGTAGTCCTGAGCTTGATAATGAATGGTGGAGAGTGAAGGGAGGGGTGGTTTACAGAGGGCATGTCTTGGCTAAAAGGGGCAGAACTACTCAGCTCTAGCCAGTTACTGCAGTATGGAGATAAGGACAGCATTATTCAAGCTTCTAATTTTTTGAGGGAAGCTGGAAATCTGGATTGATATCTTAACTACCTCTGATTTTTCAAGTGGCAGAAAAAAGCAAGCGTAGCTATAGGCCATATCAACCTGTCGATTTCTAGTTTGAAAGTCTTTAACAAGAATGAAGCAGAAAGTTTTCCTTTACTTTAATTCATAAGCTCTGATGTAAGGGAGACATGTATATCTGCTTTCAGGATAGTACAGTTGTATAGGTTGGGAACTGCACAAGAGGACACATCTCATTAACATAACACATAACAACTGACTCTGTACACGTGAGTGTGTACATTTATTCTGAATGTGTTTATCTTTATATTCCCAATGCCTGCTAACACAAGGACCTCACGCAGAATCTGCTCCACAGATTCTTATTGACGGAATATTTTCTCTCATTTTTACCTATTGTCCACTGTAGCTGTCCCTCTCCTTTCTAGTTCTACCTGTTTTGTTTTGTTTTTCCAACCCCTCTCTGTTTGCCTCTCTCTCACACTCTCCTTTTTCCTGCCATCATCTTTCTATCCTTGTTCTCCGAACTCTTCTTCCATTGTCTCATCACCCTGTGAACTGCTTCTATCTCCCTCTCTTTAACTTTTCTTTTGTCTTTCATTTTTTGCTTTTCTCACTATTTCTAGCTCTGCCTGTCTTTGTCCTCCTTCCCCCTTCCCACCAATGCCAAGCAGGCTTTAGAAGCCCCAAAAATGAGACAGTAAAAGGTATGATACATCGATTTTAATTTTCCATTTGTTTCTTTATCAGACATTTTCAGGCTCTTGCTCTTTCCAAGGGGTGGATCTTGGCTGGAGAATGAGTGACAGGTGCTTTCAAATATGAAAATCTTTCTCAAAAGCACCAGGGTAGGGCCATTTAAAAAGACATTGACCTTTAGCAGCTGGAGCTTCACCGTGGTAGTTTTCCTCTATTCTCTCTCTCTTTTTTTAATTTTAGGAAATAAGATAGTAACATCAAAGTAGAATTTCTTGCTGCAAATGAGAGTCAAACAGCTGCTTATTTTAGTTTCCATGGAGTCCACTTTTCTCAGCTTGGAGAGTTGATGAGTCCAGTGTTCGGGGAGGCGGCTCTCACTCTAATATCACGCCAATATTACCAGGGAGGATGGCCTGTTCTAGGAGATGTAAACGAAGAAAGAAAATTGGCTGTGTCTTGCTTTCTTTCAACCTTGTTTTCAGATCCTCAGCTGACAAGCAGAGCTACCATCGTCCTTAAGACAAGCTACTTTGCATTAAATTATTTTGGGCTGGGTCATATGAGGGTGTCACTTGGAAGGCTCAGTCAGGTCCTCTAACAGCCATCTCAGAAATGCTGGATGTTTTTTAAAAGCAAATTTTTCTTCCATTTCAATTAAGCAGCCATCATTCTGGTATGAAGTTCATATTTTGTGGGCTCAAATGAACGGTTGTCGGTGACAACGATTACTTAGAGTTCCTTTCCAATGAAGTAGGTGGTAATCAGCTAGTGATATCAACTGTCGTTTGGAAAGTTTGTTCCTAAGGGATGGGCACACAAAGTTCTTTTTTTTCCCACAAATTACAAAAGGAATGAATTCATGACAGCCGTGGGACCTCTTGCAAATTGATTATGTTCATCAGGAGACATCTCTAGATCAACCACTTCTTCAGATCAGTCTCAATCATTTTCTTATAATCAGCCAAAAGTACACACTGGGTTTTTTAGTATGGAAAAAGTAACGTAAAATATTCTTTTAATAATTTAAAAATATTGATTATATGTTGAAATAGTAATATTTAGGATATAATTGATTAACTAGAATACATTATCAAAATTAATTTCATCTGTTTATTTTTACTTTTTAAAAAGTGGTTCTAGAAATCTAAAGCCACAAATGTGGTTCACATTACAACTCTCTTTTACAGCACTGCCCAAGTAAAGGAAGAACTAGTTAAGAATTTTGGAATAACATAATCTGCTTCTATTGAAAAGATTAAAAGCTAAAAGAAATACATCTTAAATTTGTTCTTTAATTTCTTCATACAGTAGACATTTTTGAGCATGTGCTGTGTGCTAATCATTGGGTATAAAACAATAAGTGCCCTTTTCTTTGTGAAAAACTCATAGTTTATTCAAGAAATCAGAGAGTTAATAGATGGATATATCAGGAAGTGTTCTCCAGAGAAACAGAATCAACAGGATAGGTATACATATATATATTTATTAAGAGATTTATTTTAAATAATTAGCTCATGTTATTGTGGAGCTGGCAACTAAAATTTGTAGGACAAGCTGGCAGGTCAGAAACTTGGTAGGAATTGATGTTGCAGACTTGAGACAGAATCTCTTCTTTCCCAGGAAGCCTCAGTTTTACCTCTTAAGGCCTTTAATTGATTGGATGAGGCCCACCCATAATTATCAAGGGAAAATGCCTTTATTTAAGGTCAACTGATTATAGATGTTAATATCGTCTACAAGATAACTTTGCAGAAATTTCTAGATTGGTGTTTGACCAAACAAATGGGAATCATAGCTTAGCCAAGTTGGCACATGAAATTAACCATTACAAAAGAGTTGCAGAAAAATGTGCATATTAGGGTATATATAGAGAAAAATGTGATTAGATGTCTGGATGGGTCAGGGAACATGCCAACAGAGAGGAGTGATGAAGTTTGTTTTTTATCAGCCCATCCACACCCTTTGAGTATAACCTGACCACTCCTTCCCCTGGAATTTAGTATCTGGAATATGGTCTTCACCTTTTTCTGCCAATTCATACCCTGTCTGCCTTTTCAGGTTGAGATAAAAGACTGACTTCTACCTGGATCTGTGGCCCAAAGCAATCTTGTGTGATTTTGAACTTTTAGAGATCTTTCTCTGTTGATCTCAATAGATCTTGCTAAGCTCTCCTGCTTTATTGTATAGTACATGAAGGAAAAGTACAGAAACAGAAGTTTAGGAATATGTTTGTTGAATGGCCATCTGAGGAGGTCTCACACTATTAAGTTCTGCTTATAATTATTTCTTGGATTTACAGGACTATGCAGTAGTACACAGGTGTGTATAGGTTTCTGCATTAAATGGTCCAGCTGTGGACTCTCTACCTCCTTGGCCTTTGCACATGATTTTCTCTTTGTCTGTAGCACTTTTTCACACTGACTTTTGCCTAGATAACTCCCATCTAGCCTCCCGGTTTCTGTTCAACACCCTTTCCTCTGGTGACCCACCTCTGACCAGTGCCATCTCACAAGATTATGTGTTCTGCCTCTGTGGTCCCATGGCACTATCTGTCTCCTCAGAGAGTGCTGCTCACATCTGCCCTGAATGCTGATTTAATGTTCTGACTTCTTCATTAGACTGTGAGCTCCAAAAGGGCAGTCTTTGTGTTCATTTTTTCACCATCATGTTCTTACTATCCAGCTCCAAGCCTGAAACATAATATACCTGAAGCCAGGCTCCCTAGGCAGTAGATGCTGAGGAAAGGGTTCATGCGCAAATGCTTCAGAATGATAAGGTCTTCCTAGAGGAAAGAGAATGGGTGAGGTAGGACACATTATAAGCAAGTGTGCAGTTTCAGGCAAGGTCCCAGCTTCATTCTGATCCCATCCAGATGTCTGGAGCCTTACACCTTGTTCTAGTTTGCTAGCTGCTGGAATGCAATATACCAGAAATGGAATGACTTTTTAAAAAGGGGAATTTAATAAATTGCTAGTTTGTAGTTCTAAGACCTCAAAAATGTCCCAATTAAAGCAAGGCTATAAAAATGTCCAATCTAAGGCATCAGGGAATGATACCTTGGTTCAAGAAGGCCGATGAAGATTAGGGTTCCTCTTTCAAATGGAAAAGCACATGGTGAACATGACAACATCCTTTAGTTTTCTCTCTAGGCCTCTTACTTCCTAAAGCTCTGCTGGGGGCGTATTCCTTCTTCATCTCCAAAGTCTCTCATTGCATGGGCGCTGGCTCTTGTCATTCTCAAAAAGGTACTCTCTCCAAAATGCTTCTTCTTTTAAAGGATTCTAGTAAACTAGTCAAGACCCAAGTGGAATGGGTGGAGTCCCTCTATTGCAAAGTTAATGCTCACAATTAGGTGAGTCACATCTCTGTGGTGATGATCTAATCAAGCTTTCAACATACCAGTGCTGAATAGGAATCAAAAGAAACTGTTGTTCCCACAAGATTGATTAGAATTAAAACATGGCTTTTTTAGGGTACATAAATTCTTTCAAAACGGCACACATTTCCAAGCTTGTCTCAATTCAAGGCAAAGGATCTTGTGCCAGTTTGAAACTTTTGTGTACCCCAGAAAGACTGTGTTCTTTAAGCTTCATTCAATATTTTTGGGAGGGATCTTTTTGATTAAGTTGTTTCCATGGAGATATTACCCAGCCAATCGTGGTTGGGACCTTTTGATTAGGTGGTTTTAGTGGAGATATGTCTCTACCCATTCAAGGTGGGTTATTTACTAGAGTACTTTAAGAGGGAACCATTTTGGAGAAAGCTTCAGCACTAATAGCCAACACGAGATGTTTGGAGATGCATAAAGAAAATGCCCCCAAGGAAGTTGTTTGAAACGAGGAGCCAAAGACCCCAGCAGATGCCAGCCACATGCCTTCCCAGTTGACAGTGGTGTTCCACACCCATTGACTTTTCTTGAGTCCATGTATCTTTCCCTGGATGCCTTAGTTGGGAAATTTTTATAGCCTTAGAATTGCAAACTTGCAAGTTAGTAAATTCCCTTTTTAAAAGCCATTCTCTTTCTGGTATATTGCATTCCAGCAGCTTTAACAAACTAAACAAAGCTCTTCACTAGACATGAAAATGGACCTTCCCTGGGGGTATAGAATCCCTGCTATCTTGTTCTCTCTTTTGTGGGAAAACAGGCAAATCAGCTCCGGTGGCTCAAAGAAGTGATCTGAAGAAGGTGGCAGGTGCAGACCTCTAAAAGCAAAAGAACAGAAGTTGGGTGTAGCAATGCCAATCTCTGCATGAGCATCAACTAGTTCTATCCCCCTATTCCATATGGTTGACACCCCTTTCCAACACAAAAAAAGTTAAAATGGGCATAACTCAACTATCTCTCAAGATTGGGAGGATCAAATGAAAAGGAAGAGTTACAATAGAGAAATTAAGATTTAACAAATGAGTATGACTGCTAAATCATTATATGAGATAGTTTCTTTTTAGTCACCAGTGTCTTGGAGGAACTAGAAGGAAAAACCTGAAATTGTGGAAGTGTAATCCATACCAAACTTTGAAATCTGCTCTATAACTGCTTGTTAAAATGTATTTTGAAATTTATTGCTTTTTAATATATGTATTTCATATGAAAATGTTTAAAAAATCAGAAGTTGGGAAAAGGGTACAGAGAAAGTATAAAAGAGATCTGAGGGATCTGGGGTAGAGCTAAGATAGTGTCCAAGTAAATTAAAAAATACTTATGTTGACAGCCAAGTAATGCAAGCAATTATGTGGAAATTCATGCTTAATAAAATGGAAAAAGCAGCAAATATGGGATTGCATCATGGAACATTTAGAATTGAAGAAAATTGTATTACAGTTAATATAGAAAGAGTGATCAAGAATTGATTGGTCTGGCTGAAACAGTTTTAAGAAAAGTTTGGGTGAACTACTTAACTATAACTTCACAATATGTTTTTTGGGGCGAACTCAGGAGCTTTCAAAATATTCATTTAATGTTTTTAGCCAATTTTAAAGAAATCAGTTCAAATACCCATCTATAAAGCTTCACTTGATAGTAGAGTTATAGAATTATTTCGTTTGATGAACCAGTAGCCTAATCCAATATGGCATTTCTTACAGATGTAACCATTGTAGGAAACAACAAGTAGGCATTATGCGTAGATATGGCAGTTCTAAAACCTAAATGATATGGTATTTGTTCTGACCTCAGGGCTGAATAGAAGAATCTGCTGAATGAAGTCTTTGGTCAACCCTTCTAAATCATTATGGTAATCAATATACTTCTCTTGGATTTATGTAATTGTGCGGCACATAGTACAGAGATCATTATGGATTATGAGAACAGTTCCGTCTCACCAGGATGGCTTCTGATCGAGGTTTATATTCTCAGAGTTTATGTTAAAGTTGAGTGCACAGAAAAATATAAATCAAGTGATGTTTGGTACAGAAAAAAAGAGAAAGTCATAAGGGAGTGATCAATGTGATGGAGATTACAGAATGAATGATTTCAAATCAAGTGCATAATCTTTTCTGTAGCAAGAATCTTTTTTTTAATAGTTTTCACAGATGTTAGCACTGTCGAGATTATTTGTAGCTGCTGTATGTGTTACTTTTCATTTCTTTCAGCAACTTAAACTTCTTTAGGAAAGTGGAATTTAAAATAGGGATAAATTAAGGGAAGGGAATGTAATTTCATCCAGGAGGAACCACCAATGTCACCTCAGATTTTGCTTTTACCTTTCTGAGTGAGAACAACACGGACTTCTTTGCTAATGAGTAAAGAAACTGTTTTAACAGAAGAGTGCTCGACAAATAATAAATATATCCCAATTTTTCTAGAATGTACCATTAATCTGGAGTTACAGAGGAATGTAGCCAACTATAAAAGAAAGGACAATTTACTTACTTCACGAGAAATGAATGTCATGGATTTATGTGACAAAGACTTTAAGACTGTATATTTAGAATAATGAAGAAGCTCTTCAATTAAAAAGACATGAAATTAAAAAGACATGGGGCTATTAAAACAGGTAAGACAAAATAGGGGCATGTATAGAGAAAGGATCAATTAATGAGTTTCAAAAATGACTTCAATGAAATGAATTTAGATCGAATACAGGTGAAGTATTAGAAACACGGAAAAGAGTTCTGAGTAATTCACCCTGAATACAGCAGAAAAAGAGATAGAAATCAAATGTGAAAACTAGTTGAGGGATATGGAACATAGTTTGAGCACTGTCACCATATGCCTCTTGGGATTTCTGGAGGAAGCAAATAGTGAGGATGCTGGAGAAACAAGATTTGAAGCAGAATTGAAGAAAGGTGTGACTACCTAGGATGGAAATACATGCTAAAAGTTGGCCAGAATTAAAAACCCACACACCCAATTACTTGGTAGTGTAACTGCAGAGCATCAAGGGTTAAAAAAAAAAAAGCATCTTAACAACATGTACCAAAAATAATGATGAAATCTCACATCAGATCATATGGTACTGGTTCATTCCACATTCATGGAAGAGGTGGATGCAACACAGTCTTGGTCATATGGTCATCATAAATTTCAAGAAGAAAATAAAACTACACTACATTGTTAAAATGAAAGAAAAATGAAAATACCTGATTTTCTAGATGACCAAAATAAACTTGCTCCAACATTGGGCAAGATGTTATCCAGCCCACTGCACTAGGTGCTGTAGAAATAAATTTGCCTTGTCAATTTATTATTCATCTCATTCTTCTATTTTAAGATAATATGACTTGATTGAAAAAATTGTACTCCTTAGCAAATTTTAATCATTTATTTTTTCCTAATTACAAAATTAATTCATGGTTTTTCAGAAAATAGAATAGAACAGAAAAGTTTAATAAATAAAAATTCTACTCAAGACAATCACTATTAAAATTTTGATGTAATTTCTTTCAGTCTTTTGTTTAACTGTCAAAAAACCTGTTGGCTTGTCCTCTGTGTAAAAATGAATATAATGTTTGGTGGGACTTACATTATTTTTCTTGGTGTCCTCAATGACAAGCATTTGCCAAATAGTCAATGAACGAATGGACGGATGCATGAATGAATGGAGTCATGAACAATTGAATAGATAATGTGAATGAAATTCATTAGGGGGAAATCCATGTATTGAAACTCAGGGCTCATTTGCAGGGATCATAGTGCCTTCAGCCTCAAATACAAAATTCATACTTTGGAAAAAAAATGTATTGATTTTCAAGTGAGTACTAATGGCATCTATGTTATCTTCAGGCATCCCAGCTTGTAGAATTACAGATAACATATATCTTCAAATGTAGCTATAATTAAGTACTTTTCACATTGTGTGCTCTCGTGGTTCATTTTACTTTATATAATGATACTATTACACATGATTTAAAGTACACTTGAGTTAAGCTGATGGTTTAGTTTCCTGTCTGCTCAAGCAAATACCATGAAATGGGTCAGGTTAAACAATGGAAATGTATTTGCTTACAGTTTTGAGACTAAAAGAAAACTCAAATAAAGGTATGACTGAGGCTGTGCTTTCTTCCCAAAGACTGGGTTTTCTGGGTTTGGCTGCTGGCGATCTTTTTTCCTTATCTTGTGTTCTAGTTTGCTAGCTGCTGGAATGCATCACACCAGAAATGGATTGGCTTTTAATAAAAAGGGATTTATTTTCTTAGTTCTTCAGAGGAAAGGCAGCAAACTTTCCACTGAGGTTCTTTCTTATGTGGGAAGGCACAGGATGGTCTCTGCCAGCCTTCTTTCCTGGTCCCTGGGTTCCAACAACTTTCTCGGGTTGACTTCTTTCTGCATCTCCCAAGGCCTGGGCTGAGCTGCAAGTGCTGAGATGAGGAATGCCGAGCTGCTTAGGCTGTGCTATATTGCGGTCTCTCATTTAAGCACCAGCCAATTAAGTAAAACGTCCTTCATTGCAGCAGGCACGCCTCCTAACCGACTGCAGATGTAAATCAGCAACAGATGAGGTTCACGTACCATTGGCTCATGTCCGCAGCAACAAAACTAGGTACGCTCACCTGGCCAAGTTGACAAGTGAATCTAACTACCACACCTTGTCACATGGCAAGACACAAGGCAGCCTCTCTCGGCTTCTCCATTCTTGTCTGGGTTCAATTGCTTTTCAGATTCTTGCTTCTATAGCTTTCTCCCTGTGCTTATAAATGACTTCAGAAATAACATTAATAGACCACAACTAAACTGAAGTAACCTCATCCAAAGGTCATACATTCAATGGGTTCATATCCACAGGAATGGATGAAATTTAAGAACATGCTTTTCTTGGGTACATACAGCTTCAAACCACCACAGATGAGTTTCACTGATTCTTGTACGCATAGCATGAAACTGAGGATTTTAAGGGATTTCTCCTTCTAAGAGAAACACAGAATTTGGAGCTATTTGACTTAAGTTTTTCCTATAAGCCAAGAAACCACACATATCAAAGCTTTGACTTCTTGTGCTTGTGACTAGTTTTCAACACTCTTTTTGCTTGCTGATTAAATATCAACTAGTTTTGTAAAAGGACACATAAAACTCACAAATGAAAGTTTTCACACAACTATTTTTCTTCTGTTAAACTAAGGTATCATATGCTGAATAAAATAGTGATTTACATATTCATTGCATTCTTTCTCATTACTTAGTTACCAAAATCCTGTGTACAATTTAGCAATAAATGTGACCATTTAGTATTACATGTCACCATTTATTGGGTGCCTGCTATGTGTTAGGCAGTGTAGTAGACACTAGGTTCTTGCTCTTTAATTCTAATGTAACTCTTGAGGAAAATTGAATTGAAGTTCGAGGAGGTTAAGAGGCTTGGAAGCTATCAGATGTGGGAGCTAGGATTCAGAAGTGATTCTGTTTGAATCTAAAGCCTTAATACAAATGAAGATGCAATATTGAAGCACACATCTTGAAATCTGACCATGACTGATATCAATTCATCATTGATAGAACATGTAAGAATTTGAGAGAGAGCTAATTGTCTTGTTTCCTCAGAAGTCATTGTGACATTATATGAAAAACCTTGTAATATGATTCAGAAGAAACATTTCTGTCCAGACTCTGCTGTAAACTAACCATAATAATAATGCATTAATTAAGCATTAATATGAACAAATTAGGTAAGATTGTTGGCAGTGGAGCACTTCAAATTCAAATGGTATTGATTAGTGCATCAATACTAGATAGCTGAGGGCCTAGAACACACCTTAATAACTGCAATTGAAAAGTGTGTATGTCTAGCATCATGACATAATCCTCTGTTCTCTTCATTTTCTTAGTGTCATAAAAAAAATTAGATGAAGACATAATTGGCCTTTAAAGCTACGGAGCTGATGAGGCAAACTTCAGGTAACTTAAGTGTCAAATGAATCAAAAATTATTATTTTTTTTTCTTTTCAGACTGGTCCCACTAATTAGGACTTGGGTTTTTTTACAAAAGCAGTTCTCAAAATGTGGTCTTTGGACCCTTGGAGTCCTCAAGACCTTCAAGTCAAAGCTGCCAAAATGAGAGGTTATTTAACCTAAAAATTTACCTTTAGAGGAAAATATCAACAGTGCACATCAAAGACAGTGTTTTGCTTTGCTAAAGCTTATGAAATGCAATACACCGGAAATGGACTGGCTTTTAACAATGGGGATTTATTAGCTTACAATTTACAGTTCTTAGTCCATGAAAATGTCCAACTCAAGGCATCAACAGGATGATACCTGGACACTGAAGGTGGACTGTCAGCACCCAGGACACTTCTGTCACATGGGAGGGCACACAGCTGGTGTCTGTTAGTCCTTACCTCCCGGGTGTCATTGCTTTCAGCTTCGGGCTTCAGTGGCTTCCTCTCTGTTTTGTGTGGGTCCTCTCCTAGCTTTCCCACGGCTTTTCTCTAAAAGCCTCTGTGTTTTCTGAGTATCTTTTATCCTCTTATAAAGGACTCCATCAATACCTGAATGGGGTGGAACACATCTCAACTGAAATAACCTAATCAAAAGGTACTGCTAATAATAGGTCTACACCTACAGGAATGGATTAAAAAACATCATCTTTTCTTGGTACATAACAGCTTCAAATCATCACAGATGGGATAATGTTGGATTGATGATAATTTATGTGAAAGACATGGGCTTTACTAACCACCTGGACACCATATGCTATATATTGTTTTGACAGCTGAAAAAGCTAATATGGTCTTAGGAAACAGAAATACATAATATCAGGAAGTATAATAGACATTTTTTTTGTCACCATTTAAAGAGAAACATCTGAACTGCTAGTTCTGTCCAGGCTGGAATCCAATAATGTCTCATAAGGCAGTGAGCCACTGATAAGGTTCAAAGTCAGCCTGGAAGCTCATCTAAGAAAGATGGAGTTCTTTTGGGGTGAAAACTGAACTAGATGACTTGAACTGCAATTTGATTCTAATATTCTAAGATTCAAAGAAATGTCTTGAGCTTCAATGTAAATTACCTGTAAAATTAGAGGGCTTTCATGACTATTTAGGTTTATCTACATGGTGCTGTTTTATGCAGAAATTGTGGATATGTTTAGGCAGTTTCAAAATGACAGAGCAAAATCCATGGTTTGTCACAACTAGAGGTTTTCTAAATTATGCTGGCATTTTGAAATTAAGGGCTGAGATCTTTGTTTCATTTTTTAAAATGAGGAAACTATGTTTTCATTTTTGCCCTTTTTATTCTGAGAGTAGTTAGATTTTAGCATGCTAGGAAACCCCAATTATCCATCCTCAGTCAGACTGCTAGGAAAGCTGAAACCAAAGACATCAAGCCCTTTCAAAGAGGTTATTAATATTTTTTCTTTTCTGACTGGTTCCTCTTAATACGATTTGAATTTTTTAGAAAAGTAGTTTTCAAAATGTGGTCCATGGTCCCTTGGAATCTTCAAGACCCTCAAGTCAAAGCATTTGAAACTATTTTTTATAATAGTACTAATATCATATTTATATTCTCCATTGTGGTGAAATTTGCACTGATAGTACAAAAGCAATGGTGTGTAAAACTGCTAGTGCCTTAGCACAAATCAAGGCAGTTCCACCAAACTGTACTAGTGGTCATTGCCTATGTCATTACCATACACTCACAAAAAAGTCAATTTCACTTAAAAATTTTATTAACTCTCCATTCTGCAGTACAAGATTTTTTTCTTTTTTAATTCATGGTGACAAAAGGGCAAGTTGTATAAAGTACTTGTGTGTTTGAGTTTAAGCTGACCATAGCTGCTTTTTCATGGAACTTGAAAGTTCCAGTTTTACTTGAAAGATCAACTGACAGAAAAGCTATGATTATATGGAGCTGAGTATTTACAGCTGTGTTTTCAAAAATAAATGAAGTGAGCTGCCACTGAAGCTTTCAAGTGAAATTAGAATTTTAGAACATTTCAGCAGCCACCTGAGCTTGATTGTTCTTGAATGCTTAAAGATTTTTCTGATGATATCAGTAGCTATATTATCAAATAAGATTATTTTGTTATTGTATAATGAAGTATATCAGCATTTGAAAGGTCTGCTTAAATAAGTGTGTCAGTAATTTTCAAATGACCATTTTATGATAATTCAAAATCATGCGTGTATGAAAGTTCTATTCAGAGTGCAAGAAAGATCAATGGATTTTTTAAAGAGAAGTTGTGGGTTTACATAAAAAATAATGTACAGTGTTCCAAAACGCCACCCGATTATTAGCACTTTGCATTAGTGTGGTATATTTGTTACAACTGATGAAAGCACATTTTTATAATTGATAGTCCATGTTTTAACTTAAGGGTCACAGTTTGTGTTGTAGAGTTCCATGGATTTAAAAAAACCATTCTAGTAACAGATTTACAAACTAAAATTTCCCCTTTTATTCACATTCAAATATATAATTCCGTAGCAATATATGCATTCGCAATGAATGTTGTGCTACCATTACCACTTTCCATTTCTCAGACTTCTCCATCATCCCAAATAGAAACTGTGAGTTTTAAGCATTAACTTGCTATTTCCCACCCCTATTCCAGCCTGTAGTAACCTATATTACAGATTATGAGCTATGAATTTGCATATTATAATTATTACAGATTAATTAGATCACATAATATATGTCCTTTTGTGTCTGGCTTATTTTACTCAACATGATGTCTTCAAGGTTCATTCATCTTGTCACAGAACATCATTCTTTTTTATGACTGAATAATATTCCATTGTCTATATATACATTTTGTTCACCCATTCATGTGTTGTTGGTTTGCTTCCATATTTGGCAATTGAAAATAATGCCATTGTGAACATTGGTGTGAAAATATGAGTTCAAGCACCTGATTTCAATTCTTTTGACTATATAACTAGAAGCGGGATTACTGGATCATGGTAATTCTGTACCTAACTTTCTGAGGAATTATCAAAATTTTGTCCATAATGGCTATGCCATTTTACATTCCCACCAATGATGAATGAGTGTTTCTGTTTCTCTACATTCTCTTCAACACTTTTAATTTTCCATTTTTAAAATAGCCATTCAAGTGTGTGTGTGAAATGATATCTTATTATGGTTTTGATTTCCATTTCTCTAATGGCTACTGATGTTGAACATCTTTTCACATGATTTTTTGATTATTTGTATATTTTATTTGCAGAAATCTCTATTGAAGTATTTAATCACTTTTAAATTGGGTTGTTTCTTGTTGAGTTATAGGATTTATTTACAATTTTGGACAATAAACCCTTATTGGATAAGTTGTTTACAAATATTTTCTCCCATTGGGTAGGATGTTGTTTTACTATCATGATAAAATCCTTTGATGCAAAAGGATTTCAATTTTCCTTATGAGAAAATTTCCTTTCCTTCACTCATGGGGTCCTATTTATCTATTTTTTGTTTTGTTGTTTGCACTTTGGGTATAAAGTTAAAGAAACCATTGCCCAACACAATGAAACATCCTAAAGATGCTTCTCTATTTTTTCTTTGAGAAATTTTAAATTTTTGGTTCTTATTTTAGGTCTTTGATACATTTTGAGTTGATTTTTGTATACGGTTTGAGGTAGGGGTCCCCATTCATTCTTTTGCCTATGGATATCCAGTTGTCGCAGCACCATTTGCTTACTTCCCCAACTGAGTGGTTTTTGTCCCCTTGTCAACAATCATTTATCATAAATGGGAGGTTAATTTCTGAACAGTCAATTATATTCTATTGGTCCATATATCTGTCCTTGCACAAGTACTATTTTTTTTTATTATTAACTTTTTAAATTGTATAGTATAACACATATGCAAAGCAAAGAAATTAAAAAACAATACTGTTCAAAGCACTCTTCAATGAGTAGTTATAAGACAGATCCCAGAGTTTGTCAGGGGCTGCCATTTGATCCTCTCATATTTTTCCTTCTAGGCTAGAGGGCTTAAATATTTTTTTATCATCATAATTGACTTTTTTTTCCCTTCTTTTTTTGTGAAAAATAACACACATACAAAAAAGCTATAAATTCCAAAGCACAGCACCACAATTAGTTGTACAACATATTTCAGAGTTTGACATGGGTTGCAATTCCACAATTTTAGGTTTTTACTTCTAGCTGCTCTAAAATACTGGAGACTAAAAGAGATATCAATTTAATGATTCAGCATTCATATTCATTTTTTAAACCCTGTCTGACTGCACCATCACTTTTGATCTTTCCATTCTTCTCTTTAGGGGTGTTTGGGCTATGGCAATCCTAAATTTTTCATATTGCAAAGGTCTGTCACTAATATGGGGTAGGAAGATGGAACTATCTGATGTTCTGAAGAGGCTGGTCTAGGTTTCAGGACTTATCTGGACCAGGGACCCATTTGGAGGTTGTAGGTTTCTGGAAAGTTACTCTAGTGTATGGAACCCTTGTGGAATCTTATATACTGCCCTAGGTGTTGGGGGTTGGCAGGTTATAATAGGTAGCAAGGTCTAACTGAAGTTTGCATAAAAACAAACTCCAGAGTAGCCTCTGGACTCTATTTGATACTCTTCTTTTCCCCCTTTTGGTCAGGATGGAATTGTTGATCCTGTGGTACTAGGTCTGAATTCATCCTGGAGTCATCTCCCATGCCACCAGGGAGACTTTCACCCCTGGATGTCATGTCCCATGTAGGGGGGAGAGCAATGATTTCACTTGTAGAGTTGGGCTTAGAGAGACTGAGGCCACATTTGAACAACATCCAAGTAACTCTTGACATGCCTATAGGTAATCTAAGCTTCTATACTACCTACATAAGCATCACAAGAGTAAGCCTCATGATTGAGGGCATGGCCTATTGATCTGGGTGTCCCTAAAGTTTGACACAGTATCAGGGAAGTCCCTGATAGTACAGTTTAATAGTTCCATAGTCTTTCTCCCCTCCCTCAGGGGTCTTTGCCAGTACTTTTTGCTTATCTGATTAATGTGCTCTAGGATGTATCCAAGCATTACAATAATCTATACTGTGTTAAAGAACCTCTTTCTTATTCTGGGCTCCCTGTGTTTCAGTTGTTTAAATGTGCTATACAGAAAGGTTGAATTAGATTATGCACTACAGAAAATATCAGTTCCAGACCTAATAAACCTTTCTTCCTTTGGTCTCAAAGAGTATGTGTAGTTCTAAAATATGGACACTGTCTTCCTTACCCCTGTGTTCTGAATTACTTTAACCCCAACCTGTTTGGCTTCGTTCTTATCTCTAAATATCAGATTGTATGTATAAAACAGTCTCTCAAAATTCTGAACTAATAATCACCACTCCAGACTTATGTGTCTGCGCTAAAAGCTTACAATATAGGCCACTGTTTTCTTATAAGCACTTTTTAAAGGTGACCATATTATTCTTATTCTTTTGTTTCTGGCTTATTTTGTCTCACCAAATGTCCCACATGTTCATTCATATTGTTGCATGCTTCACGATGCTGTTCCTTTTTGTAGCAGCACAACCTTCACTCATAAGTATACACCATTCCTTGCCAATCTACTTCTCCATCAGTACATCCTTCAGACACCTGCATTCATTGAGCATCATATAAAGGGCCCAAAGTCCACAGTCTATCAACATTCTCAATTTTAGATAATTTCATTGTTCCCAAGAGAAAAAAAACCAATAAACACACCCTTGCCAAATAGGAAATTTAAACCTCCTCTAAACTCTTGTCCCTCACCTCAATATTTACCTCTGCTGTTGCTGTAGTAGTGTTGATGGTTTCCTTTTGAACATAGCTCATAGCATGCAATAGCAGTTTTCCCCCTCTACCCTGGACTTAAACACTCTTTGTAGAAGAATTATATCTTTGAAGTAATTCTTGCAAAAACTGATTCATATTTCTAATGCTAATTAGTGGGACATGTAGGTCTATATAACTCCTTTCAATCTTGTTCATCATCAATATGGTAGTATTACTTATAGATCCACTAGAGAACCACCTTTCTTCCTATGTATTCCCTTACATTGGAGTTCAATCTCATTAGTTAATGGTTCACCCATCTCTAGCTTCTATATACCTCTAAGTCCCCTATATTCTTATATTATAAGCCTCTGATTATACCTTTATGCTGGTCATAAAAGTGGACTCACACAGTATCTATCATTCTGTGTCTGGCTAATTTCACTCAGCATTATCTCCTCAAGGCTCATCCATCTTGTCATGTGCTTCAGGTCATCATTTTGTCTTATTGCTGCATAATATTCCATGTGGTATATGTGTACCACATTTTTTTTGATACACTCAACTCGTCTGTTAATGGGAATTTGGTTTGTTACCATCTTTTGGTGATTTTTGAATAATGCTCCTATGAACACTGGTGTGCAAATATCTGTATATGTCACTGATTTCAGCTCTTCTGGGTATATACCCAGTAGTGCTACTGCTGGCTCATAGGGCAACTTGATATTTAGTTTCCTAAGGAACCGCCAAACAGTATTCCATAGTGTCTGCATCATTATACACTCTTACTAGCAGTGCATAAGTGTCTCAGTTTCTCCACATCCTCTCCAACATGTATAATTTTCTGTTTGTTTAATGGCAGCCATTCTTATAGGTGTGAAGTGGTATCTCATTGTAGTCTTGATCTGCATTTTCCTTATAGTCAATGAAAACGAACATCTTTTCATGTGCTTTTGAGCTATCTGTATTTGCTCTTCAGAAATCTTTAGCCCGTTTTATAATTGGGTCATTCTTTTGTTGTTGAATTGTATCATTTTTTTGTATATACAGGAAATCAAACCTTTGTCCAATATGTGATTTTCAAATATTTTCTCCCATTGAGTTGGCTGCCTCTTCACCTTTTTGACAAAGTTTTTTGACATGCAGAAGCATTTGAGGGATTTTGGGTTTATTTTTTTTGTCATGGGCTGGTACCAGGAATTGAACCTGGGTCTCTGGTATGGCAGGTGAGAACTGTGCCTACTGAGTCACCATGGCCTATCCAGAAGCAATTGATTTTGAAGAGTTCCCATTTATCTGTTTTTTCCTTTGCTGCTTGTGCTTTGGGTGTAAAGTTTAGGAAACTATCTTCTATTACTAGGTCTTAAAGTGTTTTCCTACATTTTCTTCTAGAAGTTTTATTGTGTTAGTTCTTATATTTAGGTGTTTGATCCACTTTGAGTTAATTTTTGTGTAGGGTGTAAGATAAGGGTCATTTTTCATTCTTTTGGCTATTGATATCCAGTTCTTCCATGCCCAATTATTGAAAATACTATTTTGTCCCAGTTCATAGGATTTGGGGACTTTATAAAAAATCAGTTGGCCATAGATTGGTGGTCTATTTCTGCAGTCTCAATTCTTTTGCATTGGTCAATGCTTCTATCTTTGTGCTAGTACCATGCTGTTTTGACCACTGTGGTTTTATAATATGTTTTGAAGTCAGGGAGTGTTAATCCTTCCACTTTGCTCTTCTTTTTTAGGGTGCTTTTAGGTATTCGGGGTCTCTTTCCCTTCCAGATAAATTTGGTAATTAGCTTCTCCCAATCTTCAACATAGGTTGTTGGAATTTTGATTGGTACTGGGTTGAATCTGTGTATCAATTTGGGGAGAATTAACATCTTATCTATATTTAGCCTTCCTATCTATGAGGAGGGAATGTCGTTCCACCTATTTAGATCTCCTTTGATTTCTTTTAGCAACATTAACTAGTTTTCTGTGTACAAGTCCTTTACATTTACATCCCTAGTTAAGTTCATTCCTAAGTACTTGATTCTTTTAGTTGCTATTTTGAATGGAATTTTTTCCTTAACTGACTCCTCAGCTAGGTCATTGCTTGTGTATAGAAATGTTACTGATTTTTGCACATTAATTTTATATCCTGCCACCTTGCTGAATTTGATTATTAGCTCAAGTAACTTTGCTGTAGATTTTTCAGGACCTTCTAAGCATAGTATCATATCATCTGCAAATAATGAGAGTTTTGCTTCTTCCTTCCAATTTGGATGCCTTTTATTTCTTTGTTCTGCCTGAATACTCTAACTAGAACTTCTAGCATAATGTTGAATAATAGCGGTAACAGTGGTTATCTGTTCTAGTTTGCTAGCTGCTGGATAGCAACACACCAGAAACGGATTGGCTTTTAATAAAAGGGGATTTATTTCATTAGTTCTTCAGAGGAAAGGCAGCTAACTTTCAATTAGGGTTCCTGCTTACGTGGGAAGGCACAGGGTGATCTCTGCTGGCCTTCTCTCCAGGCCTCTGGGTTCCAACAACTTTCCCTGGGGTGATTTCTTTCTGCATCTCCAAAGGCCTGGGCTGAGCTGCAAGTGCTGAGATGAGGTATGCTGAGCTGCTTGGGCTGTGCTATGTTGAGTCTCTCATTTAAGCACCAGCCAATTAAATCAAACATCATTCATTGCAGCAGGTGTACCTCCTAGCTGACTGCAGGTGTAATCAGCAACAGATGAGGTTCACGTACCATTGGCTCATGACCACAGCAACAGAACTAGGTGCCTTCACCTGACTAAGTTGACAACTGAAATCCTGATCTTAGAGGGGAAGTTTTTAGTCTCTTTCTGTTGAGTACAATGTTGGCTATCACTTTTTCATATATTCCCTTTATCATATTGAGAGAGTTACCTTTGATTCCTATTTTTTGGAGTGTTTAATCAGAAAACTGATGCTGAATTTTGTCAAATGCTTTTTCAGCATTAATCGAGATGATCATGTGATTTTTCCCTTTTGATTTGTCAGTGTGCTGTATTACATTGATTGATTTTCTTGTGTTGAATCATCCTTGCATTCCTAGTATAAGCCCCACTTGGTCATGGCATATAAGTCCTTTAATGTGTTGTTGGATTAGATTTGCTAACATTTTATTGAGAATTTTCGCGTTTATGTTCATTAGGGATATTGGCCTGTAGTTTTCCTTTCTTACAGCATCTTCATCTGGTTTTGGTGTTACAATGATATTAGCCTCATAAAAGGGGGCGGGTGAGGCTGTGCAACAGTTAGGTAGAGTTCCTTTTTCCTCAATTTTTTGGAAAATTTTGAGCAGGATTGGTGTTTGTTCTTTTTGGAATGTTCAATAAAATTCCCCTGTGAAGCCATCTGGCCCTGGTCTTTTCTTTGTAGGAAGATTTTTGATGACTGACTCTTCACTTGTGATTGTTTTTTTGAGATCTTCTTTTTCTTCCTGAGTCTGTGTAGCTTGTTTGTGTGTCTCCAGAAATTTGTCCATTTCATTTAACTTGTCTCATTTGTTGGGGTGTAGTTGTTCATAGTATTCTATTATGATTTCTTTTATTTCTTCAGGGTCTGTGGTAATGCATCCCTTTTCATTTTTTATTTTATTTATTTGCATCCTCTCTCTGTTTTTCTTTGTCAGTCTTGCTAGTGGCCCATCAATTTTATTGATTTTCTCAAAGAACCAACTTTTGGTTTCACTGATTCTTTATATTGTTCTCTTGTTCTCCCATTCATTTATCTCTGCTTTAATCTTTGTTATTTCTCTTCTATTTGCTTTGGGGTTAGTTTGCTGTTCTTTCTCAAGTTCATCCGGGTGTACTGTTTGGTTCTCGATTTTTGCTCTTTCTTGTTTTTTAATATAGGCATTTAGGGCAATAAATTTCCCTCCCAGTGCAGCCTTTGCCACATCCCATAAGTTCTGATAAGTTGTACTCTCATTTTCGTTCATCTCCAGATAGCAACTGATTTCTCTAGCAATTTTTTCGAGTGTGTTATTTACTCTCCATATATTTGTGGATGTTCTCATTCTTTGGTGGTTATTGAGATCCAGTTTCATTCTATTGTGATCAGAGGAAGTGCTTTGAGTAATTTCAATGCTTTTAAATTTGTAAGACCTGTTTTGTGCCCCAGCATATGAGCTATTCGAAGTTATCACTGAAAATGCATTTCTTGAATTAAGATGGTGGCATCTTATCTTTTTTATTTTATTTATCAGATCTATATATTCTTTTATCTCTTCCTCATTGTATTCTTCAAATTGCCCATAGTGGTATTCTTCAATTCTGTGCCCTCCTCCAGATCTCCCTCTCCTGTCTTTTTTTTTTTTTTTTCTTTCAGCTGGCAGAACTCCTTTTAATATTTCTTGTGGGCTGGTCTCTTATTGGCAAATTCTTTCGGAACTCCTTTGTCTGTGCAAACTTCAATCTCTCCCTCAGTTTTGAAGGACAATTTGTCTGGGCACAGAATTCTTGGCTGGAAGTCTTTCTTTTTCAGGCTATTGAATATATCCTACCACTGCCTTCTTGTCTCCAGGGTGCTACTTGAGTAGTCTGAACTCAATTTTATTTGTTTTACCTTGTGTGTAGTAGATTGTTTTTCTCTTGCTGCTTTCAGGATTTTCTGCTTCTCTTCAACATTTGACAGACTGATTAGTATGTTCTTGGGGAAGGTCTATTTGGATTTATTCTGTTTGGAGTTTATTGGGGTTCTTTGACTTGTATATATATGTCCCTTATGAGGGTTGGGAAATTTTCCCCCATTATATCCTCAAACTAACTACTCTTCCTAGCCCTTTACTCCTCTCTTCTTCTGGGACACCAATGATTCTTATATTGGTGCGCTTTGTTTTGTCTATCATTTCCCTGAGATTCAATTCAATTTTTTCCATCTTTTTTGCCATTTGCTGTTTTGAGTCTTGGAAGTCTATTCCATCCTCTATATCACTTATTCTTTCTCCTGTCTCTTCAAATCTGGTGCTGTGTACCTCTAATATGTTTTTTATTTGGTCAACAGAGTATTTAGTCTCTGTGATAGTGCTATTTTTCTATTTATTCTTTCAATTTCCTCTTTATGTTCTTCTACTGTCTTCTTGGTCTCCTTTATGTCATTTGCTATCCCACTTATTTTATTAAGTAGAGTTGTATGAACATCTTTGATTGATTGTTCCAATCTCTGTCTCCTCTTTTGTTTTAATTTGGTCATTAGGCGGGCTATATCTGTCTGCATTGTGATATGCTTATTGATCTTCTGCTGTCTTTGTGGTATGTAAATATCCTGATTGATTTCCTTTGGGAATTGATTTCTGCCAGTAGTGTAAGGCCTTGTGTTTGAGGCATGGTTGTAAAGCAAGAAGCAGGGTATGGGGTGGGGCACTCAGTACAGTGATTTGTTTCAGAGCAGGTATATATATAGGTTGGGGATGTTACACTGATGCTTGTGAAAAAGGGTGCCCAGTGGCCAGGGAGGCTGCAGCTCTGCAGGTGCACCGATCTGGAGAGTGTAACCCTGGTGTGCACTGGTCTAAGGTACGGGGCCCCTTGTGTGCATGAAAAGAGCTGTGTCAGCAGCTCAGAATTATGTCTCCCTGGATTGGGGGCAGATGTGATCTGGCTGTACAGGTCAGCCCTTTCTCAGAGCTGGGAAGTATGGCTGAGGGCAGTGCATGTGCATGGTTCTAGGACTGCTGTAAAGTGCAGTTTCCAGAGCTAAATGACATGATTGGGGGCCTGTGCACATGCATGGGCCTAGGAGTGCCATAAACTGATGTGTAGAGCTCAGGGGGAGGTGGGGGCAGGTGAGGCTGTGTGACACTATGGGCAGCAGGGCAGGGGTAGCGTGGATATGGAGGTTAGTGCCTGCAGCCTTTATGCACTGGCAACAGCCTACAGGAAACAGAGAGGGGGAGGTAGTGCTTGGGAGGGGTGCATGAGAGGTGGGTTGGGCTGCACTTGGAGTGGGGGTGTGGGACAGGTATGTGCACTGGGAGCTGGAAGGGTGGGGGCATCTGGAGCCCAGGGAATTGGAGTGGGTGATGGGGTTCAGGGATGTGAATGTGGGGTGAGTCACTGGTCATGGGACTGTGGTGGTGAGGATAATACACCCAAGCAGTGTGGCCTGGCCTACATCCTAGTCCCTATCTCCTATCAGTACACTCCTTTAGGCTCCATGCCTCCGTGCCAAGCTCCTGCTTTCTGTTTGTCAGTTCCTCAGTCTCTGAATCCAGGACTGCCCCATGTGGTGTAGAAGGCTCTCCCAGGTCAGCTGCACTCTTGAATTGCCACCTCTGTCACACTTCTGTCCCTTCTCTAACTTTTCTGTGGAGCAGGGCTAATCTCAAGCTACTCTGTTTAGCCATCATCCTGGAAGTCATCATTTTGTTTTGATTACTGTGGCTATGTGATAAGTTTTAAGCTTGGGAAGTGTGAGTACTCCAACTTTGTTCTTCTTTTTGTAGATGGCTTTGCTGTTTGACTCCTCTGTAAAAACTTGATGATTCACTTTTCCATTTACGTAAAGAAGGCTGTTGGAATTCTGATTGGGATTGTGTTGAATCTTTAGATTGCTTCAGGTAAAATTGACCTCTTAACAATATTCAGTCTTCTAATCCATGAACACAGAATGTCTTTCCATTTATTTTATGTACACCTTTGTACATAACACTCTACTTTTTTCTTGCAGATTTCAGAATTCTCTCCTTGTTTTTTGCATTTGACAATTTGATCAGCATGTGATAAGGTGTAGCTCTTTTCAATTTTATGCTGTATTAGTGTTCTCTGGGCTTCCTGGATGTGCATCTCCACTTCTGTAGCTAAGCTTGGGAAGTTTTCTTTCATTATTTGTTTGAATATTTCTTCTTCCCTTTTCTCTTTTTCTTCTCCTTCTGGGATTCCCATAATGCATTCACTGGTGTACTTAATGGTGCCCCACAGGTCTCTGATACTATTCTCATTTTTTGATAATTCCTTTCTGCTCCTTAATCATTAAAATTTTCTTGCCTTTAAGTTCACTGATTTCTTCTTCTGCCAACTCCAAACTGCTGTGGTAACCCTCCTAGAAATTTTTCATTTTAATAATTGCGGTCTTCAACTCCAGTAGTTTTGTTCGTTCCCTTTTACAAAAATTTTTGTCTCTTTATTGAGACTCACATATTGTTTCCTCATTGTTTTCCTAATATCCTTTAGTTCTTTCTCTGTATATTCTTCCTCTCCTCAAGCATATTGAAGATAACTTTTTAAAAAGTCTTTGTCCTGTGTATCCACAGTCTGGTTTTCTTTGTTGATGTTTTCTGGATTTTTATTTTCTTCCTTTGGATGAGCCATTGTTTACTGTGTCTTTGCCTTGTACTCTTTTGTTGTACACTGTACATTTCAATATTTCAAAATGTTAACACTGTTATTTTTTCCCTGAGTTGTCTGTTTCTTCAGTTTATATCCAGCAAGTGATATGACAGAGATTTTCTTGAGGGTTAGGAGCCAACCAAACCAGTTAAACCGAAGCAAAAATCATGTGTCACTTCTTTGCAAATTGACTTTGTTTTGGCCGGTGCTTTCTTTCAGAGTTCAGCCTTTCTATAAGGAAGGATCCTCCTTGCTAAGGCAACTTAGGGATTCCCCTATTGACACAGTAGTTTTAATGCCTCCTCCTCTTCATTCTCCTGGGTGTTCTGCCTGGGGTCCTGCTTCCTGGGTGGTCCACTGCAGGACTTAAAGCAAGTAAGTCCACCCCAGGCTGCCCATCTCAATTTTTCTTATACTTCTTTAGTTGTCTCAAATTCTTTTGCCAGAAGGGCATTTTTTTTTTTAAACAAACAAAAAACCATATTTCAGGTGCAGCTTCATTCAGTGTTCCAACATAGTTACATTACATTTAGGTATTATTGTGCTGTCCATTTTTGAGTTTTTGTATCTAGTCCTGTTGCACAGTCTGTATCCCTTCAGCTCCAATTACCCATTATCTTACCCTGTTTCTAACTCCTGCTGGTCTCTCTTACCAATGATATATTCCAAGCTGATTCTCGAATGTCGGTTCACATCAGTGGGACCATACAGTATTTGTCCTTTAGTTTTTGGCTAGACTCACTCAGCATAATGTTCTCTAGGTCCATCCATGTTATTACATGCTTCATAAGTTTAGTCTGTCTTAAAGCTGCATAATATTCCATCGTAGGTATATGCCAGTTTGTTTAGCCACTCGTCTGTTGATGGGCATTTTGGCTGTTTCCATCGCTTTGCAATTGTAGATAATGCTGCTATAAACACTGGTGTGCAAATGTCCATCTGTGTCTTTGCCCTTAAGTCCTTTGAGTAGATACCTAGCAGTGGTATTGCTGGGTCGTAATCCATTCTGCCATTCTATGTCTTCTGATTGGGAAATTCAGCCCATTAACTTTTAGTGTTATTACTGTTTGGATAATATTTTCCTCTACCATTTTGGCTTTTGTATTATATATATCATATCTGATTTTCCTTCTTTCTACACTTTACTCCATACCTCTCTCTTCTGTCTTTTCGTATCTGACTCTAGTGCTCCCTTTGGTATTTCTTGCAGAGCTGGTCTCTTGGTCACAAATTCTCTCAGTGACTTTTTGTCTATAAATGTTTTAATTTCTCCTTCATTTTTGAAGGACAATTTTGCTTTATATAGAAGTCTTGGTTGGCAGTTTTTCTCTTTTAGTAATTTAAATATATCATCCCACTGTCTTCTAGCTTCCATGGTTTCTGCTGAGAAATCTACACATAGTCTTATTGGGTTTCCCTTGTATGTGACCGATTGTTTTTCTCTTGCTGCTTTCAAGATCCTCTCTTTCTCTTTGACCTCTGACATTCTAACTAGTAAGTGTCTTGGAGAATGCCTATTTGGGTCTATTCTCTTTTGGGTGCACTGCACTTCTTGGATCTGTAAATTTAGGTCTTTCATAAGAGTTGGGAAATTTTCAGTGATAATTTCTTCCATTAGTTTTTCTCCTCTTTTTCCCTTCTCTTCTCCTTCTGGGACACCCACAACACGTATATTTGCGCACTTCATATTGTCATTCAGTTCCCTGATCCTCTGCTCAAGTTTTTCCATTCTTTTCCCTATAGTTTCTGTTTCTTTTTGGAATTCAGATGTTCCATCCTCCAGTTCACTAATTGTAGCTTCTGTCTCTTTAGATCTACCATTGTAGGTATCCATTGTTTTTTCCATTTTTTCTTCTTTGTCCTTCACTCCCATAAGTTCTGTGATTTGTTTTTTCAGATTTTCTATTTCTTCTTTTTGTTCAGCCCACGTCTTCTTCATGTCCTCCCTCAATTTATTGATTTGGTTTTTGAAGAAGTTTTCCATTTCTGTTCGTATATTCAGCATTAGTTGTCTCAGCTCCTGTATCTCATTTGAAGTATTGGTTTGTTCCTTTGACTGGGCCATATCTTTAATTTTCCGAGCTTCATCCATTATTTTCTGCTGGTGTCTGGGCATTTGATCAGATTTCCCTGGGTGTGGGACCCGGCTGGTTGAAAGGTTTTTCTGTGAAATCTTTGGGCTGTTTTTCTTTTCCTGCCCAGTAGGTGGCTCTTGTGACGCTCGTCTGTCTGCGGGGCCCACCAGTAAAAGATGCTGTGGCTCCTTTAACTTGTCAATCCGAATCTCGCAGTCGGCCCGGGAAACCGCGCATGGAGGGGGGGTTCAATGGCCGCCGCGGCTTGGGGGAGTGGCGGTCCAAATTGCCCAGCTGGCCCGAGATGCCAAGCGTGGTGGGAGGGCCCTGCTATCCAACGTTCCCAGTCAGACCGGGGAGCCACATGCGTGGAGGGGACCCCAGTCGCTAGCCGCCCTGGCCTGGAAAACGCTCGCCCCTCGGGTATCTCACCACAGCAGATTCTCCCTGCCTGTTCAGCCATTCCAGAATGGGGTACGCTGTCTTTTTGGTATCTGTTGTGGCTCCGGGAGCTGTTTCGTATTGTTTCTGTTTCTTTAGTTGCTTTTCTGGAGGAGGAACTAAGACCCGCGTGTCTTACTAAGCCGCCATCTTCTCCGGAAGTCAGGGCAATTTTTTTGAGGTGAACTGTGCTGAAGAGGATTTTCCTATGTCAGAAATAAGGCCAGGGGTTCACAAAAGGAGTCTGCCTCCAAACTGCCCAGGGGAGAGGATGAGGCAGGAGCCAAGAAGAGTGCCAGGAGTTTCTCTTCTTACTCTCTAATGCTGTGCCTTCTTGACATAGCACCTGCCCAGAATATGTGGTCCTTCAACTGTCTAAGTGTATGTCTTTAAGTCGTCTCCATCACCTTTGTCAAGGGGTGGGTTTAAAATGGATACTCACAGAACTGAACTTCCAGTGACCTGAAGTAGCTAATAAAAGTCAGTGATTGAACTGGATCCTTACCCCACATCTTGGGGAACTAGATTTTTATATCCCTCTCTGGCTCTAGCGAGTTGCACGAAGGACCAGACCCCATTACTGCCTGCTGCAAGAGTGCAAATGGGTAATGGTAACCATAGTGAGGAGAAAGTAATTCACAATACTTACTGCAATTTACCAGCCTCTTCATCCTACTCTTCCCTGTATGCTGAACAGTGTTCAACTGGACTCCAGAATTCTGAGGTAGTTGATTAAGGTAGCTCCTGCATGTTTATTATTTGTACCAGTGGAGGGACTGATTCCAGGAGCTTCCTATTCTGCCATCTTACCACAATTCAAAACCAACCAACTTTAATATCACAATATGTGGGAAGTTCATTGATATAGCTTCAGATTCTTCATTATATCTTACCTGTAAGAAGTTGCTATTTGATGAGTTTTAATGTAGCATCAAAGAAAGAAAATCTACAGATAACTGAAATCCACAAATATCTGTCCAAATATCTATCTTTGTGTGAGACCTGATTTTCCTCATATGCTTCAATGCAAACAACACATTGAATCCAGAGGCAGATATGAGAATCCAATTTTCTTTTGTTAGGCTGAACACTACAGGGATTTCCAAGAATGTAAAAAATGCTACTTGTTTTACTAAATTATTTTGAAAATATGTATTTTTCATAAAATATTTATATTATTCTGTAAAAAATGTTTCCCAGTTTTAATCTAGGACACAGTAAATATTGATAGATATAACCAACATAAACAAAAACTTTTAGGTTCCCCAATAATTTTTAAATGGAAAGGAGTCCTGAAACTGAAATTTTTTACTGCTCTCCAAGAATATGCTAAAGTTATCAAATATATCCTTGCCAATTCTATCAGGACCTTTACCTTATAAATGACTCAGTTTGCCCCGACACAGCCTTTTCTTGACTTTGCTCCAATCCTTAAAATTAGTTGAAGTTGAGGGTCTTGATCACTGTTAAAGCTTCATTAAGTTTCCTCCAAATCCATGAACTTCAGTGCCTTGACTATATCTCTCTTGGGAAATTACAGTATGTGCAAGTGAAAGTCCTTTCAGCCCCCCTTAGATGCAAAATCATTCACTTCAGTGGTTGTGCTTCTGTGTGGTGTGAAATGATCCCTCCATTGGTCCCCTGCTATGGGAGCCATTACCAACCTGGAAATGTAAAGCAAAGTAAAAATTAGCGTGCTAATATGTCCTACCAAGAGAAAATAAAGAACATTACATGAAAGCTCAAGCTTGAATTATTAAAGGATGACTACCCTCAAAAGGACCCAAATTTAAAATGAATGTACATAGATTTCCTTTAATGCATGGTTTTCATGGGGCAGGTAGCTTACTTACTCATCAATTATAAGAAGTAAAGAATCTTAAATCTAATGAATTCAAGTCATAGTCAATTAGTGAGCCATTAGGAATGGTTTCACATTTGTAAGATTAAAATGTGAGTCAAATGGATAATATTATTTGATTTACACTAATTCGATTGACAGACAATTTTCCTTGGAAATCTTTTTATTAAGTAAAGTGATCTACATGTAAGAGTAAATACAAAACCTACATCATGTCTTTTGCTATTGACAACAATTTTAAAATGAGACTGCTCAGAATGACTCATCTGTCAATTGAGATGATTTCTAACTTATTAGAATTTCATTAAGCTACAAATTATGGAGGAAATTTAACGTATTTTTCTTGAGAAATGATTTGAATACTCACAAATGCTATTAAGGCTAATGTGTGGTTAAAATTCAAAGCGATGAACTAAGTTGTTCCACAGTTCTTTGCTTCTGGTTAATATTCTATCAAATAAATTTATTTTGAATTAATTCAGACACTTCAAACTGAGGCATCCTTATAAATTATAAGCCCCAATTTTCAATTAAATAGCAGTTATTTTATAGCTAAAAAATTAACAACAATGGGTAACATTGATCAAATGTTTGCTATATATGCAAGGTAATACTCTAAGTCCTTTGCAGATATTGTTATATTTAATATTCACAGCTAATAGTGTTTGCCATTGTTATATCCTCTTAGATATTAAGAAACAAGTTCTTAAAGACCTGGACACACAAAACCAATACAGTCATGCAGTTTGACTACAGAGTCAACATGTTACTCTTTCTTCAGTAAGTTGCCCATGTGTTAGAGGGTTTGAGGAGGGATACAATATGATCTGCCATTCTGGAACGAGAAAGGAAAAGTACATTAGTTATGTCTATATATATTATCCTGCTACTCTGGTATAATGTGCTCACTTTACTGTTCAACAAATGCTCACAGTTGAATTTAATGGAGTTAAATTTCTCTAGTAGCTATTTCTTTAAAAAAATTCTGTGGAATATTAATTACAAATTATTTTAATTTTAATTATGGCAGTAAGGTATGAATACCATTACAGAAATTCAAGGAAAAAACCAATAAAAATAAAATTCCCTTTGACCATATCTTTCCTATTCTTAATCTTATGATTTTTTTCTTGCCTTACTATATTCACCAGAGACACAACTACAATGTTGAACAGTAGCATTGATATCAGAATCCTGGTATGGATGTTGACTTAACGGGAATTGTTCTAAAATTCCATCAAGTGAGATGTTTAGGGTAGCCTTTGGTTTGACATACTCTATTACAGTTTCTATTAAAAAAATTGTAATATCTTATTAAATCCATTTTCTTCAACTATTAAGATGATTGGTATTTGTTGGTCAATTTATTAACACGGTGTATTATATTAGACAGATTTTCTAATTTTATCCTTCTCCCACATTTGTGAGAGAAATTCAACTTCATCATAATGAATTACTCAACTATATACTTTTGAATTCTGTTCTAAAGTTGAGGATTCAGGATTTTTCCATTTATTTTCATAAAATGAGAATGAATTATATATGTCTTCCTTTTACTCCCTTATCTTATTTTTGTATAGTAGATATTCTATTTGTTTAGTGTTAGTACTACCAACTATTTGATGTTGTTTCAAAAATTTAATATTATTATTGTATTTTTATGCATTTTTGCCCCATGTGATATAAAGCTAAATTGTTATGTGTGTCTATTCTGTTTATATATTCCAAATGGATTGTTATTTTTAGAAATGTTGAAATTTCTATATTTATTCTTTTTAATGCTTTTGCACTCGAACAACTCTGTTTTACTTACTATTAATATGGCCATACCTGCTTCCAATTTATTGTCATGTTTTGGTATATATTTCCCATTTTTATGTTAAATTTTTCTTTTTCTCTGTGTCTGTGTGGGTGCTTGAGAATTGTTTCTTGTCAACAGCATATAGCTGCATGTTCCTCTCCTGATCTGAGAGTCTAATTTTTTATAGGAAAACAATTAACTCTGTTAAAGTTATTACACACAGGTCTGTTTAGACTTATTAATTCCACTTTATTTACTGGAATTAAAAAGTTATTTTTCACTTTTCATTTTCTTTGTTTTCCTTTTCCTCAGTTTCTGAATTAATTGAAGTTTCTTTTTTCAGAGAGCGCCTCTCACAAGGCAGCCTGCGAAGAAAATAAGAGAGAGAGGGTTAGAAATAAAAATGAAGAGTCACAGAAGAGGCTGAATGTTGGAGAGTGATAAAGAAGAAAGGAAACATTGGAGATATTAAAACTTGTCAGTATCCATCATTCTCTGTTTAATGGATAGAGAATGATCTAATTCTTGATCTTGAATATTTCAATTTATTCAAATTGAATTGAATAATTGTAGCTTATTCTACAATTTCGTGAGCTTATTCTCCTTAACCTAGGGATATACCCATAAAACACTTATAAAGGTCATTCATATACTTGGGAACAAAAAAATCTTGATGCATATTTTTAACTAGAGATTTTTGTAGCTAAATTCTCTGACTGTAATCCAGTAAAATTAGAAATTAACATTTAAAAGTAATCAAATAGTTGACCTATTTGGAAATCAAGAAGTATTTTGCTACATTATTTTGGATCAAAGCAAACCAAAAGAGGGAGTTACAATCCATCCAGAATGCAGTGAAAAAGAAAGTTATTCACATCCAACACTATAGAATATTGCCAAGAGTATCCCTAAGAAAAAAATATTTAATCTTTTGTTATTAAAAAAATCCAAAATTTAAAGAATTAGCATTCACCTTAATAAGTTAGTAAAAGAAAAGCAAAACAAACTCTGGATAAGGGAAGTAATAAAGTACAATAACAAAATAAATTAAATAGAAGACATAAAGTAATAAAAAGTTTGACTAGATACTAAAACTGCTTCTTGATAAAATGTATAAAATTGAAAAATACCCATGAGACTGATTAAGGAAAAAACTTATATTATTCAAGATCAAGAATTAGATCAGATATAAGTGATGGCTAGGAGAGTCATTAAAAGAATCAGAGAATGTTTCAACTAACCCTCAGACATCAAATTTGAAACACTAAAAGAAATGGATGATTTTTTGAAAAATATAAATGACCACGATCAGCTCAGGAGAAGGCAAAAATCTTGATTATACCAGTTATCAAAGAGGAGATTAATAATGTGATTAAAAATTTACTCTTGAGTAGAATACTCACCTCCCATGTGGAAGACCCAGGTTCAATTCCTGGCTCATGCACTGTTCCCCTGACCCCACCAAAAAAAAATGCACTATTGAAAAATTCTTTAGGACTTGATAGAATTTCAGCTGAATTTTAACTTATCTTTAAAAACCTCAAATTATATTTAAACATTCCAGGCTGGAAGTGCCAAATAATTTAATATATTATAAAAGATAAAAAATACCACCCGCCCATAAGAATGCACAAATTATACATGACTGCATGCATGATTCTGTGTATGGAGATGTTTTTAAGGCAGATTGTAAGCCAGAGTTATACAAGAAAAGATACATTTTTATTGCATGAACATTTTAAAGTTATTTGGCAAAAATATCATTACTAGCAATACAGAAATAACAAAAGAATAAATTCACAGCACAGAGAACTCTAAGAGAGGTCATAATAGCTACAATTTTCTATTGTCAGATGGAAGGGACGTTTTAGAGACTGAAAGCCAGATACATTTCAGCCTTGTAAGATAGTACATTGATTTTTTTTTTTCAAAGAGAGAAAGAGTTTATAGCTAGGCGCGAAGCAGGAGAGCAGATGGCCTCTTGGCCTAAAAATCTGTCTCCCTGAACTTCAGTAATTTTTATAGTTTCATACATCAAAAGATGGGCAGGTTTTAGGATAATGAGCACAGTGGCTCCAGATGATATAATTAGAGGTGATCTGATTATTGAGCTTGTGCAGATTGATTATATGCTTAGTCTCAGAAAGTATGTAGGAAAATGGTAGCTTTAATCTTAACATGATGACAGATATAATTTTTCTTTCTTTCTGTTTTTTTTTTTGACATGGGCAGGCTCCGGGAACCGAACCTGGGTCTCCAGCATGGCAGGCGAGAACTCTGCCTGCTGAGCCATTGTGGCCCAGGTGTGATTTTTTTAGTATTATAATGAGATGACTTAGAGGTTAAAGTCCAAGCTACTCTGCATGTCAGGTGGGCCCATTTTGGTTTGATTCAGCTTCGGTTATCAAGATAACTTTGGAATTGGGGTGGGTTGGTTCTGGGTTGACCCAAACCCCTTCATTGATAAACATTAGGGGCTGTCTTTAGTGAGCATAAGACTGAAGCTGAAAAACTGGATAAAATGGGTACACGTGAGAGCCAGTCAGAAGGTTTTTAAAATCACAAGGGCACATAAGCGCTGTGCAGTCATTATTGGGATCAACACAGCTGGATTACAGTTCAAAGATTTCAGGTATTTCCTTCTGCAGGACATTGATTTTAATTGAAAAATGAAAACAGAAAATGTTCTACTGTATAGGGGATGTATCATTAAGGTATTGTTGAATAACTGTCTCCAAACTCAGTGGCTTAAAACAGTGGTCATTTATTATTTTAGCTTATGGAATATTAGGCTGAAATTGGCTGATTTTGATTGGGCCTAACTGATCTCATCTGGGCTTGCTTGTATTTCTAAGCATTGGGTGTCCGACTATCAGTGGGTAGGCTGAGAGGCTCTGCTTTAGACTCGGTGGCTCAGCTAAATAACTTAGATAGCAGTTCAGCTCTACCTGTCTCTCAGGACAGCAAACAGGAGAGCAAGCAGAAGTACGAAAGGTCTTTTGAAGCCTAGGCTTGGAACCAGTGTACTGCCCCTTCCACTTCATTCTTTTGGTCCAAGCTCATTATGTGGCCAAACCTGAGATTCAGGGAATGGGGAATCGACTCTGTCACTTTAGTGGGAGCCTGAGTAAACAGTTCCAAAAAGAACTACAGTGTGTTTTGAAGAGTTAGAGGGTTTGACAGACATTTTCCTCTAGCTTTGTTGTCTTTATTTTGGAAAAACATATAATTGCCATGTCATATAATACCAGGGGATGAAATATCAGGGTATCATGAGACAACCATTTGTTCTGCAATGGGTTTAAGTTCTTGGGCAAGATGTATAAACATTAAGTCTCAGCTCTCTTATCTTTAAGGGGAAAAATAACTTAATATAAAAATATTTTTTGAAGATCAAATGAGATAAAATAGGTGCAACCATAAAGTAATTTGCACATTTATTATTATTATTACTTATAGTTCATATAGATATCTGAAAATCCAGTACCTCTCTACTTCAAGCCATGTATTCATTTTTAAGAAAAATAAGCCTAAACAATTTGCCCTCTGTTCTAGTTTGCTAAATGCCAGAATGTGATACACCAGAAGCAGAATAGTTTTTAAAAGGGGGAATTTATTAAGTTGCAAGTTTACAGTTCTAAGGCCATGAAAATGTCTGAAATTAAAACAAGTCTATAAAAGTGTCCAAATTAACGCACCACCAAGAGGTTACCTTCACTCAAGAAAGACTGATGAAGTTCAGGGTTTCTCTCTCAACTGGAAAAGCATATGGTGACAAATGGCTGTGTCTGCTAACTTTCTCCCCAGGCTTCTTATTTCATGAAGCTCCCCCAGGGGTGTTTTCCTTCTTCATCCCCAAAGGTCTCTGGCTATGGGGGCTCTCATGGTTCTCATGGCTCTGAAGCTTCCCCCCAAATGCTTCCTCTCTTAAAGGATTCCAGTAAACTAATCAAGACCCACTTGGAAGGGGTGAAGTCGCAGCTCCCTCTAATCAAATGTTAACACCCACAATTGGGCATGTCATGTCTCCATGGAGATAATCTAATCAAGTTGCCAACATACAGTACTGAATAGGAATTATTCAGTATTCCCTATATGAAATGGCTGCCTCCACAAGATGCATAAGAATTAAAACATGGCTTTTCTAGAGTACATAATTCTTTCAAACTGGCACACCCTCCTATTCCCCCACTCTGGAATAAATATAGGCTGGATGTTATAACTGTCCTCCAAAACGTATAGTATGGATGGGAAAAATAGTAAATTTCAATTAGAGAAGCATAGCAGAGACTGCCTTATCCAAGTAAAGTTAGCCTCACCAGTGATAAGTAATGATAGCATATACCTCCTGATAAGATTTGATGAGAAGGGTATTTCACTTCTGTGATTTTCCTCCCCAAACCCATAATCCCATTCTAATCATGAGGAAAAACATCAGACAAGTCCAAGTTGGGAACGTTCTATAAAACACCTGAGCAGTACTCTTCAAAACTGTCAAGGGCATGTTAAACAAAGAAATACTGTCACAGGCTAGAGGAGGCATGATGGTTAATTATAATGTGATATCCTGGAGGGGATCCTGGAACTGAAAAAGGGCAAGAGTGGAAATACAAATGAAGTCTGGAGCTTAGTCTGTAATACTGCACTACTATTGGTTTCTTAGTTTTGACAAATATTAACATTAGGGGAAACTGGGTGAGGGATATATCAAAACTCCTTAGATTGTCTCTGAAACATCTCTGCAAATCTAAAATTATTCCGAAGTAACAGTTATTAAAAAATTTAGGATGATATCAAAATATTTCTGGAAAGAGGATTTAAAGACATATATTACTTTTTTGCCACTAATGAGCTGTTTGAGCTTGAATGAGATTTTTTTTTACTATGGCTTACTTATCTGTAAATTGAGACAGGCAGATATATGTGTTAGTTTGCAGCTGTTATGTATCTCAGAAAAGGCCATGTTCTTTTAATCCATTCTTCTGGGTGCAGACATTTTGAGGGGTAGGACCTTCTGTTTAGGCTATTTCAATTGAGTTATGACCCACCCTGTGCCCGTTTGAAAGGATTTCTGTACCCTAGAAAAGCTATGTTTTAATCCTAATCAGTCTTGTGGGAGCAATGGTTTTTTCTAATCCCTATTCAGTACTATAGGTTGGAAACTTGATTAGATTGTCTCCATGGAGAGGTGACTCAATCAATTGTAGGTATTAAATTTGATTAGATGGAGACATGTCTCCACACATTCTATGTAAGTCTTAATTAGTTTACTCAAATCCTATAAAAGAGGAGACATTTTGGAGAGAGTACCTTTTGAGAAGGAAGAGGGAGCCACAGAACCACAAGAGAAGGAGAAGAGAACCAGAATCCACCAACCAGCAGCCTTTGGAGATGAAGAAGGAGAACACCTTCTGAGGAGCTTCATGAAGGAAGAGGCCTGGAAAAAAAGCCAACAGATGCTGCCATGTTCATTTGCCGTGGGGTCTTCCAGCTGAGAGAGAAATGCTGAACATCATCAGCCATCTTGAACCAAGATATCTTTCCCTGGATGCTTAGATTGGACATTTCTATAGACTTGTTTTAATTTGAACAATTTCACAGCCTTAGAACTGTAAAGTGGTAACTTATTTTAGGTACTATTCCATTTCTGGTATATTGCATTCTGGCAGCTAGCAAACTAGAACACACCCCATTCGAGGTAGATCTTAATCCCCTTACTGGAATCTTTTATAAGAGAATAAAGGATACACAGAAAAAAGCACAAAGGGCTTAGAGAAGCCCCCAAAGGCTAAGAGATGAAATTAAGAGAATCTCACAGCAAAAAACAACAACAACAAAAAAAAACGGAGAAGCTAAGAGAAGACCCACATAAACTCAGAGATGAAACCACTGAAGCCAGAAGCTGAAAACAACAAAGCTCAAAGCAAAGGACCGGCAGATGCAGGTCGTATGCCTCCCCATATGACAGAGGTGTCCCAGATGCTGGCAGCATATCTTCAGAGTCTAATATCATCCCATTGATGCAAATCCCCATTGTAGAAGCCAATCCATTTCTAGTATGTTGCATTTTGGCAGCTTTAGCAAACTGAAACGATATACTCTTAACATTTTGTCCATCTCTTACATTTAATAAGGTAAAAAAATGTGCACTTATGCAAGCACACACAACTACATTTGAATATATGTGTATTTATATACATTTATAACCAGAGAACATTAAAATGGAAACAAGTCTTCTCAGTCAACTATAGAATAGTTTTTAATAGCAAATTTTAGAATAAAGTTTATTGGTAGATGAAAGTGTGAAAGAGAATTCTACTTTACTTTTGATAATGGAAGGAGAGGTATTTGCTTCTAGAAGGAATTTACCCAATTCTCTTCTTTAAGGCAAAGGCTGGTATTGGACCCAGAAAAGTGAGAAGGTTGGAACAAGAACACAGCTGCCAGATTATGTATTCTCTTTCATCAGGAAGCACTACACTCTTGCTTACAAAATAAGGGAATGAATGTACTACCTTGTTCTCAGGCCAGAGATGATATGGGTATAGAATTAAAAATCAAGCCCAAGTTTACAGAGATGAAGCCATTATTATTATTTATTATGTATTAATAAACAACTTTTATAGCAGTGGTTCTCAAGCTTTCATGATTACAAGGGAGATGGATAGAATGGAAGTTCCTGGGTCCTATGTCTGAGGAGGCTGATGTAAGATCCATGGTCATGGTGAGTCAACTTTAGTGTAACCAGGGTACTTCTGATGCAGAGTTCTATTCTAGTGCAAGGTGTGGTAAAAACATTTTAATAGTGTTTTTCTTGTATTCACCTTTACTCAGCATGCTTTTCAGAAAAAGGAGCCTTTGCGTCCTTTTTGTGTAGGACATGTGATATAGATAGCAAACAGAAACCCAGGAGGTGGAACAAATGACCCAGATCCCTTTGTGAAAACACTGAGAAATAGAGTGAAAGTCAGAGGAAGAGGTGATGACCACCACAGAAGGGTAAACTGGTTTAGATTGTGGCCTTGTATCTTCACCGTTTATCAGAGTTACTTAACATCTATGTGTCTCAGTTTGCTCAATGTAGAATTGGACTTGTGATAGTACACATATCATAGGTTATTGTGAAGATTAAGTAGGTTCTTGAGTAGTAGTTTCTTGCACTTAAATCAGTGGTTCTCAGAAAGAGTAATCTGGAGAGATTTTAAAATTTAATGCTTATGTTTTTAATTAATGTAACAGTGTTTCTCAAACTTTAGTGTGCTGATAAATCTCCTGGGAATTCTGTTAAAATGCATATTTTGACTCAGTCGGTGTTGGGTGGGGCCCACAATTCTGCATATGTAACCAGCTTGCAGGTGGTTGCCAATGTTGCTGATCCTTGGCCTTCACTTTGCAGAGTAAGGTACTAGAACACTGTACTAAACCTTCTAATGTGGCTGCACATTAGAAAAACCTGTGGAGCTTTCAAATTTATAGATGTTTGAAATAACCAAACCAAGTGAATCAGAATCTACTGATAAGGGGTATTAATGATTCTTGATGTGTATCCAACATTGAGAATCTCTGTAGTAGAAGCTTGGGCAACGTTTTGGTTTGTCAGTGCTGCCAGAATGCATTGTACCAGAAATGGAATGATTTTCAAAAACGGAATTCATTACATTACAAGTTTACAGTTCTAGCACCATAGAAATGTCCAACTAAGGCATCCAGAGAAAGATAACTTGACTCAAGAAAGGCTGATATCTGTCATGGAAGGCACATGGCTGGCATCTGCAGGTCCTTGTTCCTGGTTCCATTATTTCCAGCTTCTCATGCCAGTGGTTTCCTCTCTAAGCATCTGTGGGCCTTCACTTAGCTCCTCTTGCACACAACTCTGGGTTCTGGCTTGCTTAGCATCTCATGGGAAGTCTTGTGGTGACATCTGCCAGGCTCTGTATATCCAAATGTTCCTGTCTAGGCATCTGCTCTTTCTGTTGGCATGCCAAGCATCTCTATCGGCTCTGAGCTTTCTCCAGAATGTCCCCTCTTTTAAAGGTCTCCAGTAAACTAAGGTCACCACCCACCTTGAATGGGCAGAGTCACATCTCCATCTAATCAAAAGGCTGCATGCACAATTGGTGTGTCACATCTCTATGGAAACAAGTCAATCAAAGTTTCCACCCCACAATATTGAATCAGGATTAAAAGAAACGTGGCTGCCCCCCAAGATTGGATCAGGAAAAGACATGGCTTTTCTGGGGTACATAAAAGCTTCAAACTGGCCCAGACAGGAAAATGTTTCATTTGTAAAGATCCCTGTAATTATGCATTTTCGCTTTCTGAAACCTCCAATTTGAAATCCATGCCAATGGTTAACGATGGTTCAGAGGCTAAGATGAACCAAGTAAAGGTCAACATTATACTTTCCAGGCCATAAAAATATAATTCCTAAGGGGAGGGCATGCTGTGAGGTTGTGTTGAAATGACCAGTGGCGATCATTGGGGAGCCTACAGTTGAGGGTTTTCTGAATGTCTTAATACAATGAACTTACCTGGGTTATATTGATCTAACTATGCCTGAGGAATGCCATTCTGAAGCTTTGACAAAGGGGATGCATGGATAGTCAGGTTTCATTTCCTTTAAAATAATATGGATGAATCAGATACTAAAGGAAAAATAACTTTGTATTAAAAATGCTTTGTAGGGCAGGCCATGGTGGCTCAACAGGTAGTGTTCTTGCCTGCCATTCTGCAGACCTGGGTTTGATTCCTGGTGCCTGCCAACGTAAAAGCAGACCTGGGTTTGATTCCTGGTGCCTGCCAATGTAAAAAAAAAAAAAAAAGAAAAAAAGAAATACTTTGTGTTTTCAGAAATTATTTTGATTTCAATGAGACCATATTGAAAGCTTAATGTTTTCCAAGTATTTTCCCTCACTGTCTAATTGAATTTTTGCAAAAATCTAAGGAAGATAGAAATATTTTTATTTTTCAGATGACACCCCAGGATAGTAATTGTGTAGGAATTAGTCTATTATTCGTTGAGTGTCTTCCTTACCCACAGTGCCTTCTTAGGAAATTTGTCCCTGTGACCCTTCAAACAGGCCAACGAATGATAGGATCAAGGTAAGTAGCTCACCAAATTTACTCTACTCTATAGAGTCCTGATAGATCCCCAAAGGCATAATATTTTAATTTTTTAAAAATTTTTTAAAATTTTTTACGTGGGCAGGCACTGGAAATTGAACCTGGGTCCTCTGGCATGGCAGGAGAGCATTCTTGCCTGCTGAGCCACTGTGGCCCGCCCAGCATAATGTTTTATAAATGAGTTAATTAGCTTGTTTTTTTTGTGGGTAGTTTGATTGATGGGCCTGGAGAAAGGCTCAGGAGTTAAAGTAGAAAAAGATTCAATAAATATTAGTGAGAAAGTAGTAAGTAGAAGCCATGGGTAGACAAAAGCCACACATAAAGTAACATCATAAAGAAAAATAGAAGCAAAGTTAGAGAGTGTAGAGCTACATAACAGAATACCAGGATGAGGAGTGGAAAATTTCTACAGCTATTTGTCTATTAGTGTAGCAAGATAATCTCATTGCAGGCAGTGTAGCATGGATTACAAGAGATATTTTAAGTGAGATTTGGAAGGTAGAAATAAAAATCAGCCATTTTCTTCTTCAGCTTGGAGAGTTTGCAGAGTCATGAAGTAATCTGTAGCTCATGTCCTTTGTTGCTCATCTGCTGGTTTACCTGGTTGATGTGAGCCAGCGCTGGTTCCTCAGCTATTCCAATTTCTCCAACTCATAAGTCAAGCATTTGTTTGCACCCTTCAAACTCCACATCAAAGGGTGCCAGCTTCTGCAGCATCATTCAAGTGGGAGACTTGGAGGTGGTGAGAGAATGAATGAAGAGCCCAGATCATCGTAGTGGGATTCAGCTCATCCTCACAGTTTCCAGCTTTTCTTTGCTTTCCCCATTTCACATCCATCTTTCCTTTCTGATTGTCTTCCCTGTGGGTTTCAGTTTCCTGGTCCAGGCATAGAAACCAAGTTTGCTTAGCCTCACAATTGCATATGATAAAAAATTTCTTGTTATATGTGGCTTCTAGAAGGTATGATTCTCTGATTGAGCCCGAACACAATTATTCTTCACATATTCTTGCATAACTTCCCCACTAACAAAGTAACGCAATCATTGTGCTCCATATCACCCACAACACAATGACTTTGCCTGGGTCAAACAGCTAGTAATCAGGAGCCAGGACTCAGGTCCACTCTCTCTGAGTCCCTGTTCTTTCAGGAGGATTGTGTTGTCTTCTTCAAACTAGGGAGAAACATGGTAGCTTCTGCACATTAAAATGCCTTCTCTACAACCTTTCCTGCCATGAAGTATTAATGGTTGCAATGGTTAAGTTCTGGTGTCAACTTGGCCAAATGATTATGCTCAGATATCTGGTCAGGCAAGCATGGGCCTGACCTTTGCTGCTAGGATATTTCCTGGCTGGTTGATCAAATCATCAGTCAGTTGATTGCATCTGTGGCTGATTACATTGTCAATCAACTAACATGCCTCCCCAAATGAGATAATCCAATCAATTGAAGTTTTTTTTTTTTTTTTTTAGAAAGAAGAAAGACTCTTTCATTGCTTTTTCAGCCAGTGGGCCTCTCCTATGAATTTCATCTAGACCCTTCATCAGAGCCTCCAGCTTCACAGCCTGCCCTAAGGATTTTGGACTTCTCCATTCCCACGGTTATATGAGAAGCTTTTATAAATCTCATATTCATAGATCTCTCCTGTTGGCCCTGTTTCTCTAGAGAACTCTGACTAACACATGGTAAAAACCACTTTTTCAATGACATGGTTTCTGAGTCAGTCACAAGGTATTTTCATTATCCTCCAGGCTAACCAGATGACCTAACTGTTGTCTAGGGCCTTTATAGCCATCTCAATCACAGTCAATATGGAAGCAAACCAAACATTTTGTCCTGCCACCACTATGATTAAATATGTGCACTATGTTCCAGAATGAGATAATCCAAAATAACAGGGTCACCTTGTCTAATTCTGGTCCCCGAATAAATGAAACTTTGAGCATTTCCTCTGAGTTACTCATTCCCTAGCAAAATAACTTTAATTCTGACTTTTGCAAAGTTTATTTCTAAAGATATATAACATCCTCTGTAGAAATAATAATTGTGTGTGAAAGTTGTAGTTTTTCTATGAATAGACCACATGTAGCTGACAAATGGACTGAAAGAAAACTACATTACCTTTGTAATTTTACAACCTTAAATTTATGTTGGGCTTTTTACTTGACAGACTAAATCTTTCAGAAGTCTGACTCCACTGGCAATTTTTTTTTTGTAAACCTCTTTTCTAAATGCATTCATAACCAAGTCTTACTTTCACACTGAACATGTTTTTTTTTAGACATGTTTTTGTGCGTGTGTTTCCTAAGATAGAAAGATTCCTGATAATCAATGGAGGGAGTCAAAATGACATTATTTTTCTCCTAGATTGAGTCTACCTAAAAGAATGATATGCAAACTTGCCTAACATAATCTTGGTAGTTAAACCATAAGAAGACCCAATTTAAGGAATTCATATTCTAACATGGATTTGCTGAGGTAGGAGAAGGGAGGATGGGAGGAGACAGGAATCTGAAGTATTTGGTTTATTGCACATTCTTTCAGTGTTTAAAATGTAGACTCTGGGCGGCCCACGGTGGCTCAGCAGGCAAGCATTCATGCCAGAGGAGCCGGGTTCAATTCCTGGTGCCTGCCCATGTAAAATGTAGACTCTATCATCAGATTGCCTAAATTTAAGTTTGGACTCTACAATTTACTAACTACAGGATCTTGAAAATGCTATATAAACTTTCCATGCCTCAGTTTTCTTGCCTGTTAAATAGGGAAAATAACAATGATACAATGAGAATTAATAGTGATATAGTGATGCAGTGAGGAGTAAATGAGATATTGTGAGCTTTGCATAGAACATTTCACATAAGAAGTACTCAATGCGTTTTAGCTATAATCATTAAGTTTTGTGGTATTTAAAGACTATTTGAATCTCTTTCCTTGGAAAAGAGTAAAGACTGGTGTTCTAGTTTGTAAGCTGCCAGAATGTGATATACCAGAAATGGAATGGCTTTTGAAAAGGGGAATCTATTAGGTTGCAAGTTTACAGTTCTAAGGCCATGAAAATGTCCAAATTAAGGCATTTAGGGAAAGATACCTTGGTTCAAGAAAGCCCGATGATGTTCGGGGTTTCTCTCCCAGCTGTAAAGGCACATGGCAACATCTGCCTTTACAGATGTTGTAAAGAGAAAGAGAAAAAAACTTTCTCTCCAGGCATCTTCAGTGGTTTCCCCATGGCGTTTTCTTTCTTCATCTCTAATGACCTCTGGCTATGTGGGCTCTGTTGACTCTGGTAGCTCTAAAACTTTCTCATAATGGTTCCCTCTTAAAGGGCTCCAGTAAGCAACCCCACCTTGAATGGGTGGAGACACATCTCCATGGAAACCATCTAATCAAAAATTACCACCCACAATTGGGTGGGTCACATCTCCTGGGAAACAATCAGAAAGATACCACTCAGCAATATTGAATGAGGATTAAAAGACATGGCTTTCTGGGGTACATAATAGCTTCAAACTGGCACAACTGGTTTAGTTTCTAAGACAAGAAGGAGTGTTGACCAAACACCTGGTATCTGGGTTTGAAATTCATGTTTAACTTTGCCTTGGGGATAGAGATTTTGAGGATATGACAAGTAAAGAAATTCTTTAGTGATATTGAAAAGTAAAATGCTGTGAAGTGCAAGTGTGAAATCTCAGTCCAACAGGCCAGAGGCAGAATCAGTATAGGGAGGGAGAGCAGTTTGTTGTTTTTAGTGCCAGTTTTATTGAAATATAATATACATATATACAGGTACACAAATCATAATTATACAGCTCACCTTAGTTTCGCAAAGTGGGAAACATCCAAGTAACTAGGCAGGACCAAAAAACAGAACATAGCTAGTACCCCAGAAGTTCCCAGTTGCTACTGTCTCCAAGAGTAACTACTGTAAGATGCTTATTGTTTTTAATGATGTGTAATGAAGGTACCACTTCTTTTAAAACATATTCTTTAATGATTGTGTATACAAATCCCTGTATTAATGATTTCAGATTACCCCTATCACATAACTTCTTGATGCTTTGCCTCAACATTCTAAATCTGTACTATAGGGCAGAATCTACTGAGGAATGAAAACCTATGGAGATGTTCAGCCAAGGATGCCCTTGGGAAAAGATCTTAAAGTTTTATAGGTACTTAACTCCTGGAAGGCTTGTACACAGACTAGTAGTTTTCTTCTCCTTCTGGGACCCACATAATCTATACAGTTGTACCCTTGATGGAATCCCAGTTTCCCCTGGCTATGTTCACTTTTCTTCATTTCTTCCTATTTCTGCTCCTCAGACTAGATAATTTCAAATGATCTTATCTTCAAGTTCACTGATTCTTTCTTCAGCCCACTCCAATCTGCTGTTGAATCCCTCTAGAGAATTTTTAATTTGTGTTAATATGGTCTTCACCTCTGTTTGATTTATATAGGAATCTATTGATATTCTTTTATTGTTCAACTATTTTTCTTGACTTCATTTAGTTCTTTGCCCATGCTTTCCTTGAGCTCTTTGAGCATATTTGGGACTTTCTTTTTTTAAGTCTGTACCTCAAATATCTCAAGCCTGGTCATCTAATGCTTTAATTCTCTCCTATCACTTCCTGTTTCTTGTATATGTTATAATCTTTTGTTGAAACCTGGGCCTTTAGATATTTTAATGTGCTATCCCTGAAATTTAGACTCCAAGGCATCTGTTCTGTAAGCCTGTGTCCAGCTAGCATGATTTCAGAACTTTCCTTCATTGAGAGGTCCTAACATGAGAGAGAGAAGTAAAATGAAACACCTTTCCCAGGCTTTCAGATTAATCTGTATAAGTGCTCTCCTTCATAGCCTATCCATACAATGTATTAGAGACTAGCTCCAGGCCAAAGTGCAGGGGCTTCCCTGATCCTTTCTGCAGATACATTCTAGAAAAATCTATAAATTTGTTGGAGAGTAGCAGGAGATATCACAATTTTTTTTTTCCTTTGTCATTTGGTTAAACTAATTAGGTTTCAGCATCTCTGCTTTTATGTGCTTGAAACATGGTACTTTACGGTGCATAACTGTGTGGGTATTTGAACCACATTAAGGTTTATAAACTTGACCTAAACCATAATTAATACTCCTATAAACATCAGCTCAATTTTTCTAATCAAACATGTTTTAGTGACAGAAGATACTAGAAGTTAGGGGGCTTACAGAGAATAACGGGAATTGATGAGGTTGGCTGAAAAACCACATTCTCTCAGTAGAACTGATCTTGTGTTCATTCGCTCACTTATCATGACAACTATTTGCTGGCACAATGACTAAAAGTTCAGTCCTATTAAATACTAAAGCCTAATGTGGTTTAATTATGGAAATGTTGGCATAGAAAAAAACATCTGCATGTGAAAACCCACGTCAAAATGCTTATAAAAGTAAAGGATAAAGAATGAAATATTATATTTGAGGTTTTCCATTATTAATACCATTCACTGCAACCAAAGTTACAGGTGGATACAGGCTTCTTCCACTTAACTCGGATTAGCTACCACCAACTGAGTGTGTAAGGATGTGTCTGTATGTGGGTATGAATAAATGAATGCATGCAGGCTATAATAAAATGTTGAATAAATTATTGCACTGAAAATCAATTACCACTGATGTTTGTCTTAAGCATTCCTTCTAGATGTTTGCAAATAGAAGTGTTTACTATTGTTTCCCCTTTGATTGGATTGAGTTTGGCAGGGAATTATTCTTCCTAACAATTATTTCCAATGGACAATGTCTAAGAAGATGGTTGAGTTAAGGAAAACGTGGTGGACTTTCTCTCCTAATTTCTCAAGACAGCACAGAAGGTCATTTGAACTAGAGGAAAAATGAATCCTCACTGGCCTAGATAAAAATATCAAAGAATATTTAAAACTCCAGCAAAGGTTACTAAATATTGCATACTAAAAGAGGAGGATTAAAAACATTAAATTAAAAACCATGCAATAGCTAACCTAATCTCAACCCACTAGCTGGGTATCACTTGCTGAAATACTACTATGGGAAGGTTGCTGCTGACCCAAACTCAAGCCTTTTACATGGCCTTTTACTAACGTGATATCCAACTCAGATCCAATAGCTGTGGTCAACTTCACTTTGATAATGAACCGCCACCGGATCTCAGTGGCCCCAGGGCTGCTCTTTGCTCCTGGCTTTGGATCCATGTCTTCTTATTCTGGATTCCAAGCTGAAGAAGCAATACCTGCCTGGAAAATGCCATTCTCATGATGAAGGGAAAAAATGAAGGGGCTGACAGAAATTTGTAAGGCTTCTTGAAGCTTCTCCCTGGTTATGGTATATGCTGTTCACATCCCACTGTGCACATTCCAAAGTAAGGTACATGCTGGTGGCAGAAATGTAGATACCTCTTATAGGAAATATGCTGAGGAGTGGATAACTGTGGAATATAAAATAAACTAACACACCAGAACTTCCCCACTGGGACAAGAGTTGTGGGGGAAGCCTGTCACACCTCTAGCCCCAATTAAATCAGTGAGATTGACATGGCAAGAGAAATTTTAAGAATTCAATAAAAACCTCTAAAATCACTTGAAAAAATTATTAAGTAAAAAAATTAAGACAATTAAAGAGCAGCACAAGGAGATAAATACCTACCAGATAGTAAAACATAATAAAGTAATAATATTAAAAACATTTTGTCATGGATAGAAACTAAAGTATCAAATTAATGGAGTAGTGTCAAGTGTGTACAAATAAACCTCAAAAAAGAATGACTTTTGTAAAATATGCATGGGGAAGGGAAAAATTGCTGACTATGTCACATTGGAATAATTGGTTAGCATTTTGAAATATTAAAAAACATTTTATGCTAATCAACAAAATATACTCCAATTGAATAAGGGCAGTGATTTTTCCTAGGGGTATGGGGTGAGAGATGCTTGGTGGGGCGTAAAGTGAATAGGTGTTGTTTGCAGAATCATGCTGTATTCTTCTCTGGGTAAAAGAAAGAGCTTTGCAGATAGCACTGCGAATGGGAATTGTGATTATCTGTTTCTGCTTGTGTGCTAAAGAATGAAATGTCCGGAAATATCAAGTTAGAGGCTATGTAGTGTGAAGATATAAAATAGAGCCACCATTAAACAACATTTTTAAAAAGTGATAATACCTAGTGCTGATGAGAGTGGGGTAAAATTGATATGTATATTTTAAGTTGATACAGCTTGATTTAAATGTAAAATAATGGGTTGACATCTCAGAAGTACACTGACCTTTCTAGGAGTTAATTTATTGAAAACTAAGTGTGTAAGTGGACAATAAAAATTTCAGTTTTTTGTCCAGCTGAGAGACTGGGGTAAAACTTCATGTGAAGCTGACATTAGCATATATAAAGTTGCTACAGAGAAAATGGTATGATAGAGAACATATCAGGAAGAGGTGGTTGTGGTGACATAAAAAAGTGGTGCTTTAATTATAATAAGCAAACTCATGAAGTTAAAATTTAGAATATAGATTACCAGGAGATGGAAATGAGATAGAGAATGGGGAGTTGGTGCTTAATTTGGGCAAAATTTTTAGTAAGATTACTTGTAAAAGTTTGGAAATGCATAGAGGTGATTGTGGGGCATTATCATGAGTGTAATTAACAGCGCTGCATTATGGGTGTGATTGTAGTTGAAAGAGGAAGTTTAGGGTCATGTATGCCACTAGAAGGAAAGTTAGGGGACTATATAACAGTGAATCCTATTGTGGATGATGGACTATGATTAATAATACAAATATGAGAATGTTCTTCCGTGAACTAGAACAAATGTATGTCACTATTACGAGGTTAATAATAGGATGATATATGGGAACGGACTATAGTTGACATTACTATTGTAGTATTATTTTGTAAATTGTGACAAAGCTACTATACCCATGGTACATTTCAATAATAGGGGGTTATTAGGGATATGAGTGTTTTCTTTCTGGAGTGATAAAAATGTTCTCAAATTGATTGTGGTGATGAATGCACAACTCTGATTATACTGAGAGCCATTGATTGTACACTTTGGATAGATTGTATGGTGTGTGAATAAAACTGCTTTAAAGAAAATCATGCTTTATATTTGGCATTTTTGAACTTTATACCTGGGAATTTTATTTAATTTTTCTGGAAATCACACTGAGTTGGCAGTATTATTCCAGGAACTAAGGGAATCAGAGTGAGATCAGCAACAATTCTCAGATATGATGCTTCTTATTCATGGTCAGAATTGTCCTGGAGTCACAAGAGAGTAAATTTTGAGGTTGTTTCTCTACCTGCAAGGGTAGGTGTTGTGCATTAAGACCTTTGCTCTTGACTCTTCTTTGGCCTAAATGAGAATCCCTAGGACATAAATTCTTCCATGAATTGATCAAAGGTTTATGTATTTGCTGCTGAATTTCGTAGCGCTTGATAGATATTTAAACAAGATTTCCAGCTACAGAGTTAGGAGTGCAAAAGCTTTATTCCAAAGGTTTAGACCACAGGTGAAAGTTAAACAAAGATTTTTCTTTTCTCCAGTAGCCTTCTATGTGCAATTCTTTATTTTTGGAAAATCTTGAGTGATCTGCTATGGGTCTGAAGACGGAATTTCATATATATACATATATATATAGTCAATTTTGAAAAAATTTTGAAGGTATTTCTTGGACAATTGAACTTTCTATTTAGTGAGTTTTATATTGCTTGCCTGTATTTCTGGCTAGACTACTCTTGTGAATTTCCTTTGTTGCTAATAATTTAGAAGATGAACATAATTTGAGAAAGAAGCCGCACCTAAATATTTTCCACTTCATGACTTTTTCTCATTTATTTGTTAGTGGAATGGGAGACATTTCTAAAGTGATTAATGGTGATGTTAGGAAATGAGGATGATCAATTAATGGGTTTATCTTGTAGCTATAGTCCTACAAGGTATCTATACTCCATGCTTTATATTTTTAAAAATTCTATCACCTTTTCTTTGAAATTATATGATATAAACTCACTTTGAATGGTGAGTTGTTTCTCCCTCTTCCTAGCACAGTCTCAGAAGCTTTTCTCTAATAAGAATGTATTTAATAAATCTATACCTCTTTCGACAGAGTGTTGATATCCATTCATTATAAAAAATTAAGGCTCCATATTAGTGGATTAATTTGCTGAAACAATTTTATATGTAAAACATATTCTTGTGTACTGGTTTGACAATATTTGTAGGATGATTTTCTTAAAAAGTGTATATGCATTTAAAAATTTAACCTATATTGCTAAATGGTGGTGCCAATTTAATATCAGTACTGAGTTAAATAGTGACCTGCCAAATTCATGTCCACATGGAACCTGTGACTGTGACCTTATTTGGAAATGGGGTCTTTGCAGAGCAATCAAATTAAGATGAGATTATTCTGGATTACTGTGGGTCCTAAATCCAATATGACTAGTGTCCTTATATGAAGAGGGAAATTTGAACACAAAGACACTGAGACACACAGACAGAACACCATGAGATGTCAGAGGCAGATACTGGAGTGATGTTCTACAATTCAAGAAACACAAAGCATTGCCAGCAACCATTAGAAGTTGGGAGAGGCAAGGAAGTATTCTCCCCTAGAGGCCTCAGAGAGCATGGCTGTGCTACAACCTTGATTTTGGAATTCTGTCATCCAGATCCGTGAAGGAATATATAACTATTGTTTTAAACCACCCAGTTTGTAGTGAGTTGGTATAGCAGCCTTAAGAAATCAACACACATTGATCCTTGCCTTTTGACAGTTTCCCCGTGTGATAACTAATCTTTTAGTTTAATGATTATTCATGTTTCTTCATATATAAAGGTTATTAGCACTTTGTCCTTGTTTGTAAATATTTTCTTCATTTGCATCAACTTTGTTTATAGTGTTTTTTTCTGGCACAAAAGTTTTTGTTTTTATGTAATCAGACTTATCAATCTTTTTTTTCTTTATGATTTCAATTTTTCTGTATTTATTGTACTAGGTTTTGTATCCTAGTTATTGAAAAAATTTTAAGCTCAAAGAGTTGTATGCATGCATGTGCATGTGTGTCTGTCCTGGTACTTTTATTATTTCATTTTAAAAATACCAACACCTTTGCTTATTATTGAATTTAGGTTTATGTTTTAGTGCAAGAAGTGAGCTAGAATCCAGTGTGTATATATATATATATATATATATATATATATATATTTTTTTTTTGGTGGGGGTTGTGCATAGTCTGGGAATTGAACCTGGGTCTCCCGCATTGAAGGCGAGCATTCTATTACTGAATCATCTGTGCACCCCATATTTGTTTTTAATTCTAGTTCTCTATTCAGTGTCATTAAACTTTGCATTCCATCTCCAGCATTAAGTTGTTTTAATTACTGCAATGTGCTTTCATACCTGATAGTGCTCATTTCCATTCATGAATGGCCAGTGTGTTGGCTTAACAACAGGAATTCATTGGCCCATGCTTTCAAAGGCTTGAAGGCTTACTTTCTTCCATGATCAATTTCAATTTTGGGTTCCTTGTTTTTTCTATCGTATGCCAAGGCATATGGTGGCATCTTCTCCTTTCTCTTCTGGCTTTGTTGATTTCTAGTTCCTTGTGAATTCTTTCTCTGTGCTCTCCTCTGGAGGGCCTCCGGTAATAGGATTAAGTTCCCTCCTGATCCAGTTGGGTCACATTTTAGCTGAAGTAATCTCATCAAAAGATTGCCTTTACAATGGGTTCATATCCACAGGAATGGATTAAAATTAAGTACATGTTTATCTGGGGTACATAACTCTAAGCCACCACAATCGCTGCCCCCCTGCCCCCGCCCAGATAATCCAGGATAAGATCCTTAACTAGATCACATCTGCAAAGACCCTTTCTCCAAATAAGGTAATATACACATTCCAGGAATTAGGATTTGATGACATTGTGGGTCATTATCCAGTCTTCTAGAGATATGTAGCATCTACTCCATGGAACCAAATATTAGGGGATCTAACATATTTTTTTAATGATGAATGTTCTAGTTTGCTAGGTGCCAGAATGCAATATACCATAAATGGAACAGCTTTTTAAAAGGGGAATTTAATAAATTGCCAGCTTACAGTTCTAAGGCTGCGAAATTGTCCAAATCAAAACAAGTCTATATAAATGTCCAATCTAAGGCATCTAGGAAAAAATACCTTGGCTTAAGAAGGCCAATAATGTTCAGCATTTTTCTCTCAGCTGGAAGGGCACATGGCAAAGTCTGCTAGCTTTCTCTTCTGCTTTCTTGTTTTATGAAGCTCCGTGGGAGGTGTTTTCCTTCTTCATCTCCAAAAGTCACTGGCTTGTGGACTCTCTGCTTTGTTTTCCAGCTTTCACCAAAATACTTCTTCTTTTATAGGATTCCAGTACACTAATCAAGACTCACTTAGAATAGGTGGAGATGTCTTCATCTAATCAAGTTTAATACCCACAATTGATTGAGTCACATCTCCGTGGATGTAACCTAATCAAGTTTCAACCTATAGTACTAAATAAGGATTAGAAGAAACTGTTGCTCCCACAAGATGGATTAGTATTAAAACATGGTTTTTCTGGGGTACATAAATCCTTTCAAGCCAGCAGGATGAGTTTGCTTTCTTATTTGAAAGTGAAGTCTAGGAAAAGATAGTTGCTCAGTTGACAGGGTTTGGTAGTAAGAAAGGAAGAGTTTATATATGTGTGTATCAAGTTAATTGATATAGTTTATATGCAATAAAATACAACCATTTTAAATGTTTAATGATCTTTAAGAAATGTATATACCCATATAACCACCACTACAATAAAAATACAGAACACTTTTATCAATCCACACAGTTTCCTTATGTTGCTTCTGGTCAATCACTTGTGTTGCTAGGCCCCAGGCAACCACTGATCTGCTTTTTTGTCACTATAGAATAGACTTGTCTTTTCCTGAGTTTCATTAGAGTATACTTTCATTCAGCATAATGCTTTTGAGATTCATCCATGTTGTTGAATGCATCTGTTGATCACTCCTTTATATCGCTGAGTAGCATTTTGTTTTTCCATTTCTCCATTGAGGTATATTTGGGTTGTTTCCAGTTTGGGCTACTATGAATAAAGCTGCTATGAATATTGTGTAGACATATGTTCTTCTATTGGCTTTTGCTTCCCTTCCTTAGACTCCAACTTCCCATTTGATTTTCCATGGTCTCAGGGGGCCATCCATTGAAATGTATAGACACGGACAACCTGAGCAATAAAAGTGGTGACAATGTTTGTAGGACATCCAGCCTTTCTTGTTTCTGATTCTAGAAATAGAGAAGTTGCTTAAAAAAAATCCTACTTCCCTTTCAGTTATGTTTTAATCCTTTCAACCAACCAAGCAGACAGTAATTCCACTGAGGAAACAAAAGAAATTAGAAGGGATGTGAGAGCTTCAAAGTATAAGCAGGTAATTATCTGCCGCAATCAGAGGGAGGGCCAACCTTAATGCAGTATTGCTTGCTAAATTAAACTGCAGGGAATCAAACATGTGAATCTAGTAACCAACTTCTAAGCCACAGGAAGTTCAGGCTCAATTAGTGTTCTTTGTTCTTTGTCACCATAGGGCTCTTAGAAAATCCCCTAGACAGATAGTGTTAATGTGGAGCCATCAATTCTGTAAACCCATAACTTCTCTAATAAAAATGAATCAAGGGGCAAATAAAAAAAAGTAGGGAGCCATCAATCAATCATATGGCTGTTTCTTTTGGGGGGCTGCAAGAGATTTGATGGTGATTTGGAAAATTAACAGTCAATGAATTCACACAGATGCTATATATCTGTGGTCAAGAGAATATCTGAAGCCAATCCTAGCCTAACTTCTAACATATTTTAATCTCAAGAAGGATATTGAATGCATTAAGTTCTCTTCAAGGGGAGAAACATAGGACTGAATGTTTTAGCTGCTTTGGCAACAGGTGCCATTTACATCTGATGGTTTTATTCTTTGAGAAAATCTCCTCAGTAGCAGAAATGGGGTCAGGCTAAGAGCAGAAAGTAAAAAATGTGGTTCTAAGACCTTCTAGCCCAACCTCTGTGCAGATGATTTAGTAGCAATAAAGCGAGAATTCCCAGTGCTGGGAATTTTCATTCCCACCACTAATTATATCTGAATACAGAGTTACAGCTAAGGAATTTAGAGGTATTCTAAGCCACATTGCCTTTATTGAATTTTCCCTTGACAGATAAAAAATAAAACTTATATTAAATATAAACATAGGAATCCTACTGTGCTCCCAATAGCTACATATTGAGCTTGAAGAGATAATCTCACTGACTCAACAACCTATTGATCAATTAACAAGACCTAAGCATTAAGAAATGTGCTATGATTCTTTTGTAATTGACTAAAGAATTTTATTACCCCTCATTTCCAACAATAATCAGTACTCTTTTCTTCTGCCTCTCTCCTTTCCCTTCTTACTTTCTTCTCCTGTCTTTAAGTATGACTGGATACTGGCTCCAAAACTGCTTTCAGGTTTTGGGGAAAACTTTGATCCTTTGCACATCATCTGAAACTCTTTAGACAAGAAAATTAGAGGCCTCTAGATGTTGATAATGTTCCCTTAACCCACTCCACTGAGTTAGAGCTTGAAGAGTCAGAATAAATTAAAGATTGGGTGTGCTTGTACCTAGGATGACAGCTACACTGCTACAGGTTTCAGATGGCCAGTTCTTTTACATTATTGAGTGATAAATATGCCAGACAGAGGGAACACAATCTGGAGGTTGCTTAGTGTCAACATGATTTCTTAAGGGCACAGTTTCTATGATGAAAAATCACATCCCACCTCTTTAATCATCTATGTATTCATTTTGTCATATTTCCCCTCATTTTATCACCTAATTAAATGGGGGATAAAATGATGAGCAAAACAGACAAGGTTTCTGCTTTCAAAGAATTTACACTTCTGACAGAAGAGAAACATGAATCAAATGAGTAACCAATACTTTTAATTTAAATGGTATGAAAGAAAATCATATGCTGAAAACCCACCAAAAAGTGACATTTTAGTTGGAATATGAAGGTTGTATTGCCATATGCATATGATTCTTATGGAAATTTCCAGTTTCATATAAAATCTTTAGTATTACTGAATTCAGCCTCTGCACGCAGGTAGTTAAAATAAATAATTAAATGGAGAAAACAGAGGATAGCAATGTCTGCCTTTTAATATATAAACTTTATTAAGACTGAGTTTCAGCAGTCCTCGCATTCCTTAATAAAGGACTTAAAGCTTGAAAACCTTGCACTGAATATAAGAAATAAATTTGTACCATCTGTGTAAGAAGTCATTGAAAAGGGATATGAAGATCTTCAATATAAAAGATGAAAGTTTTTCCTGGCCTGGGCTGTAAATCTGTCTGTTGGTCAGTGAGTCAACAGACTTCTTTCTAGGATCCTCTCTCAGTCTCAGGGAACATGTCATGTGTTCTAGTCTTCAAGCATCAGTATAACGGAAAGACATTCAAACTTTCATGCTCAGAAAACAGAAACTGGGGGCCTTTTCTGCCTTGTGTAGTGAAAAAGCTGGCATGAATAAGAAGGATGAGGAAGCACAATCAAGGACAAGTTGCTTTTTTGGAAATAAACATACAGTGATTGTAGTAGTTTCCCAGCCTATAAGACAAATAGCAGACAATGAGTTGGCTTAATCATAGAAATCTATTGGCTCAGGGTTTCAGAAGCAAGTACTCTAGTTTCCTGCCTAGATCAGTATCTTCTGTATAGCTGGCAATCTTTGTGGTTCCTGGCTTTTCTGTCACTTCACAATGCATGTGGCAATGTCTTATTTCACCTTTGGGTTCTGTTGACTTCTGGCTTGTGATTGCACCCCTGGCTTCTCTCTCTGTGGTCTTCTCTAAAGGCCTTCACTGATAGGATTAAGACCCATCCTGATTTAGTCAGGCTACATCTTGACTGGAGTAAGCTCATTAAAAAGTCCTATTTATAATGGGTTCACAGTCGTAGTTCACACAAGTTTAAGAACATGTTTTTCTGTGGAACATAACTATAGTAGTTAAGCTCAGGTATCAACTTGGCCAGTTGATGGTGCCTAGTTGTTCTGTTGCTGTGGACTTAAATTATCAGGATATGAATTTCATCTATGGCTGATTACATCTGCAGGTGATTAAGGGGAGTAGCTTCCTCAATGAGAGAGCTTTAAAAGAAGACGCCAGAAGAGAGAGAAACAGCTCAGCACACCTCAGCTCAGCACTTAGAGCCAAATTGTTTGGAGATGAAAGGAGGAAAAACACTGGGAAAGCTGTTTGAACACAGAAGTCAGGAGAGGGCTAACAGAGGTCCCCATGTGCCTTCCCATGTGTCAGAGAAACCGAGATGAAAACAAACTCCTTTTCTTCTGAGGAACTATAAATTTGAAACTAAATAAATCCCCTTTATAAAAACTGATCCATTTTTGGTGTATTGCATTCTGGCAACTTTAGCAAACAAAAACAATTACTACAAGCTACTACAGTGACCATCCCACCCAATGAAATGACTGGTGTCAGAGTAGGCTGTGAAGTGTCTTGCTGAAATATTGGCAAGGGACAATAGACTCAGAAGAGGGTATGCACCAAAAAATAAGTTTTACATCTTACCTGATCCATGATCTGCCTTAATAATCATCTTTGGGGTTATTTGGAGGATTTTTTCAAAGGACACATCACTTCCTACAGATGGATGAGCTCATGGGATTGTTTGTATATCTACTTGGAAGCCATCCTTTACATTAATTTTGGATATAGATATCATCATTACTGTGGTGGATTGAATCATGCCCCTCAAAGACATGCTCAACTCCTAACACACAGTCCTAAGAATGTGAACTCATTTGTAAATAGGATCTTTAAAAATATTATCAAAGAAAGGCCGAACTGAGTCAGGGTAGGTCTTAGTTCATGTGACTGGACTCCTAATAAGTAGAGGAAATTTGGACACAGTAGGAGGAGAAAGATGGGGAGAGAGATGGCGATGTGATGGAGGCAGAGATTGCACTATGAATTGCCAGTGAGCCACCACTGGCACACTTTGGAGAAAGCTTGTTCTTGTTGACCCCTTGATTTTGGGCTTGCAGACTTGAAAATTTTGAGATGATGCATTCTTGTTACTTAAGCCAACTAGTCTGTTGTACTTCGTTACAGAAGCCCTGGCAAACTAAGACAGTTTTTGGTATTGGGATTGGGTTGCTATTGTAGCAAATACTTTAAAATGTAGAAGTGGCTTTGGAATTGAGTAATGGGTAGAGGCTAGAGGAATTTCGGGACACTTGATAGTCAAAGCCTAGATTGCTTGGAAGGAAATATTGGTAGAAATATGATTATTAAATATGATTCTGGTGAGATCTTAGAAACAAATGGTGCATATGGTATTCAAAATGGGAGGAAAGGTGATCCTTTTCATAAAGTGGCAGAGAACTTAGTAGAAGCATGTTTTGATGTTGGATGGAAAGGAGAACTTGTACGCACATAACTTAGATATTAGCTGAGATGATTTCCAAGTAAATTATGGAGATCTGGATTTTCCTTGCTGCCTATAGTGAAATGGGAGAAGAAGTAGATAAATTGAGGACTGAAATGTTAGGCAAAAGAAATAGCATTTGATGATTTGGAAAATTCTTAGCCTATCCAGATGATACGGTCTAATACTAGGGCCAGAAATGGCCCTAATAGGGCCCTACTTGTGTTACAAGGTGGTGCATTCTCAGAGAACAGGGTTCTACTCAACAGATTTTGCTAAAGAGATTATGTGTATAACTCATGGATCCAGTTGATCATTTCAGAGTAAGTGAGGAATATAAATACAATTATCTAGAAAAGATCTATGAAAGATCCTTTTGTCTGATGACTTGAGTCCCCTTGAGTTGCATAGACAAATAAAATTTTTCTGAATTTTTTTAAAGCAAAAACGCTACCAGCCTGAACTCAATGGGACAGAGATGGGATGAAATGAAGAAAGATTTATCCCAAGGGCAGGACCATGCGGACAAAGTTCTCAGATGACAGGACCTCTTCAGGCTAAGAGAGATAGGCTGTTACACTAGCATTTGGAGAGGGTAGGGCCTCTACTCCAGTGTTCAGGGACAGTGTAGCCACCACCATCTCAGTGCCTATATAGGGTAGAGTTGTCACTCCAGTAGGCCCAGGGGACAAACTATCAGGCTGCAGAGAACTCTTAGACCTTGAGATCTATTGGAGCTAGATTTTGTGCTTGTTTGGGACAATAATCCTATTTCCCTTCCAATTTTTCCTTTCTGGAATAGGAATATTTACCCTATACTTGTCCCAACATTGTATGTCAATAGTTGATCATTTGTTGTATAGGCTTTACAAGTCCACAGATGGAAACACCACAGATGGAAACACAACCATAGCTGATTTTGATGAGACTTTGTATATAGTATTGTTCCTGAAATGACTTAATTGTTTTGGGGATATTGTGATGGAATGAAAGCAAATGAGAAAAGCATGTCTTTTTTGGGTCCAGAGGAAGGACTGCTATTTGACTTTTCCTCTATAAAGTCATATTCATGTCCTAACAAATGATTCCATGGATAGGTTCAACCTACTTATGAATAGAATCTTCGAAGATTTTGTACTTATGGTGAAGTTAAGCTGAATAAGGGTAGGCCTCAATCCAATATGAATGAAGTCCATATTAGAAAAGGAAATTTGAGTAAGGTAGGTGAAGAGAGACAGATGGCTAGGTGACAATTGAGTTGTAGATTGTCAGCAAGCCATCACCAACACATAACACACTTTAGAGAATGTATGATCCTGCTTCTGCCTTGATTTTGGACATCTAGTCTTCAAAATAAATAAATTTTTGAGAAAATAAATTCTTGTCACTAAAGACAACTGATCAATATTACTTTAATACAGCAGCCCTGGCAAACTAAGACAATCCCCCATGTTCCACCACTTCAATAGCCTCCTTGCCATGAAATGATACCTGATATCTATATTCAGTATAGTATTATTGTGTAGTGATGCTAAAATAATCTGACACTAACCAAAAAATAACATGACAGTAAGAGTCAATCCCTGAGGAAATGCATATTTTTTAAATATTGAAAATGCATACTAAGTGGGTGTTGACTTTTGAAAAGTGTGCTCATTTGAAAGGATGTATGTCCCCTAGAAAAGCCATGTTTTAATCTAAATCCCATTTCATAAAGGCAGAATAATCCCTATTCGATGCTATATGTTTGAATCTGTAATTTGATCATCTCCCTGGAGATGTGGTTTAATCAAGAGTGGTTGTTAAGCTGGATTAGGTGACTACATGTCTCCACCCATTTGGGTGGGTCTTGAGAAGTTTCTGGAGTCCTATAAAAGAGGAAAAATGTTGGAGTATGAAGGAGATTCAGAGGGAGATACAGAGAGAGCAGAGCAGAATGACCAAATCACGAGAAGCAGAGTCCACCAACTAGTGACCTTTGGAGATGAAGAAGGAAAATGCCTCCCAGGGAGTGCCATGAAACAGGAAGCCAGGAGAAGAAGCTAACAGATGATGCTGTGTTTGCCATGTGCCCTTCCAGATGAGAGAGGAACCCTGACCGTGTTCGCCACATGCCTTTCCAGATGAGAGAGAAACACCGACTGTGTTTGCCATGTGCCTTCTCACTTGAGAGAGTGAGACCCTAAACTTCACTGGCCTTCTTGCACCAAGGTATCTTTCCCTGGATGGATGCCTTTGATTGGACATTTTCTTGGCCTTAGAACTGTAAACTAGCAACTTATTAAATTCTCCCTTTTAAAAGCCATTCTGTTTCTGGTATATTGCATCCATGCAGCTAGTAAAGTAGAACAAAAAGTTAGAGAAAGGTCTGGTTAGCCAAGAAAATATGGTGCTCTCTCATTCATAGAGGAAAGATTGTGGAAAAGATAATAGGAAAGGGGGTGAAAGGTAAAAGAGAATTAATAGTTGCTGGCGCACCTACAAGGTAGCAGACACCGTGCTGGTTCTTTGCATCTAATATCTTATTTAATTATTAAAATGTACACTATTATTCTTGTTTTATTACATGTGAGGAAACGGAGGCCCAGAGAGAGAGTATCCAAGTTGCTTAAAGTCACATTATGCAGTAAATGGTAGAACCAGAATTTAACCCAGAAATGCTGAACTTCAAAATCTATGCTTTTTCTAAGCATTTCAAGAAAACAAGAGAGAAAACTTGGTAATGATTCTAAGATTGTGGATTCTGAGATTCTAAAAGGCTGGGGAAGAGAGCAATATGAACTTTTGAAATCACAAATTTGGGGAGGGACCTTATAACCCAAGAAGACAAGAAATTGGTGTCAAATAGGTAGAAAATGGGAGCTATGGGTGCTATTCAGTGTGAAAATATTGAAATTATTTTCTATTCCCACAAATACGGAATGTTGATTTCAACAGCACAAAGAATCAGGAAGGAACGGTATTGAGAGCTTGAGTGATGCAGGAATGAGCCCATGAGACTGGATTCTATTTTTGGCTCTTCCACTGGCATGTCATATGATTTCCTCAAGCATAAAATGGTGCTAATAATGCTGTAGTTAATGGGATAAGATTGGGAAGGAAACTAGTAATAATCAGCATAAGATGGACTGTAGAACCATCTGCAGGAGACTTGGAAGTCATGCAAGCCAATCATGCAAAACATCACTACAGATGATTGTGGATACTGATGGATAGCTACAGGAAGCAAAAACCTAATCAACCGTATTGTAAAGGAACAGTTTGAAGAAGGGTTATATGGAAAGAAAGGGCCAAAAATCTCCTGTGTTTTCCAGTACATTGTTTTTCAGTCTTTTGACAGAGAACTAACTGTTCAACTCTGGATAAAATAGCTCTTAGATCAACAAATTCCTTTATTACCTTATGTCATGCTCACAAGCAACCCTATGACAATTAGTTATTTTTGTTTTTGTAGCTACTTTTATGCTGAGAAGGAGTGCTTTGGCTCCTGCTCAATTAAAGGGCATACTCTCTCATTTGTATGGTATTGATTATCTTTGCTGTGTAACAAATGACTCACAACTTAGTGTCTTGAAACAACATATATTACTTCCAGGTTCTGTGGATCAAGACTCTGGGCACAGCTTAGCTGAGTCATCTGTTTCAGAGTCTTTTCCTGGGCTGCAATCAAGGAATGAGAAAGGAATACAAGGTTCAACTCAACTTTCAACTGGGGCAGTATCTGCTTCCACGCTCGCCCAGTTGTTGTTGGAAGGATTCATTTCTCTGTGAGGTGTTAGACTGAGACTGTCCTCAGTTCTTGCTTGTGGACCTTTCCATCACAGCAAGTAAAAAAGATGAAGCTGAGAGAGAAAATACCAGTAAGACAGATGTCACGATCTTTTTTTACCTAACCATGGGAATGACGTCCCAGCACTTCTTCTGGATTCTCATTAGGAGAAAATCACTAGGTCCACTGCACACTCAGGGGGAAGGGATTATATAAGCACACGGGTACTAGGAGGCAGGGATCATTGAGAACCATGATAGAAGCTGCCTACCACACATCTCTATTTATTAACAATTGCAAGCAAAGAAAGGAGCCCAATATGATTATCAAAAGCTAATGTAGATGATCTCTTAGGAAAAGTCAGAAATCCATTATGCTTTGTCAAATTTCTACTCTAAAAGAAGTTTTGCTATTTGTTTTTCAATAAATGAATCACTGCAAATGACGCACCCCTCCTGATGTTAATTAGGGCCAAAAAGAAAAAAAAAAAATCCTGCCGTTTAACCTTGCTCTGCAATCTCGTGGCCACGAACAAAGCTCTCTTTTTGAGCAGCCTTTCTGAGCAGACCCAAGTGAAAAACTGTAAGCTGAAGTCTTTTGAGATATGCTTTTCAAAGTCTATTTACACTCCATGTGGGTCAACAACCTTGATATTTGGCAGAGGTCTCTAAGCATATGATGGAAATATTTTAACTCACATTTAATCCAACTGTCTTGTGTTGATATTTCAACTTAGAATAAAGAGATGGATTGAGAAGAGGTGGGGGAGGCAGGTGCTGAGGGCAACAAGAAAGGAATGTGTGTGTGTGGGGGGAAGAAACCAAGGACAGAGAAATTTTTTGTAAAGTGTCATGCTCTTTAAATAGTAAGGGCTTGGCTGTAAAAGAAAGTTCCAGCAGCAAACATAAGAATTTGGGGCCTTGATAAAAAATTCATATTTAATGCAGAATAAAAGTGAGACAAGAGTTACATTTAACTTGTGCCTGCTTTATGAGACACTGAGGAATAAAGTTTTGGCTTTCTCAAATGTTTGTGTGTGAATGCCTTGCTATTTTGGTTTTGATAGAGGCATAAAATCCTTTGTACGTATTTCTAATCTTTTGATTTGGGCAATTTAGAGACTTCAAATCATATGAAAAGATGGCATTTCCTCTGATTTCCATGTTTTTGAAACTAAGGATTAGATTATTTATTTGCTAATCAACTGTTTTGATGAGTCTATTAAGGACAACGCACTGTACTAGATGCTCTGAGGTATACAGATCCTATAAGGACCTGCAAAGAAGGTTGCATTAAAGAAAGGAGTTAATAATAGTTAAGAAGACTGCACGGAATGTGCTGAGGGGAGATCCTGCCAGACTCTGGGCTCCAGTTTAGAACACAGCTATTCTGTTACACCAAATCCTGTTTATATCCTGCCTTTGCAGCACTGGACAGTAGATCTGAAAACAAGAGTAGATATTTCAAAGGGACAAATGCCATTTCAGTTGTTGCTTTGAATGCTCATCGTGTCATGTGATGCCTTTTATTACTTTCTCAGTCTTTTATTAATTTCTCCCTGTGCTAATGGTGGGCATTGTTTAGATTATATGGGCTGTCTGCCACATTTTTGTGGCAGCCATTTTGAGCCATCCACTCCCCTGGGTGCTAAGTGGTAGGTATAAATCTACTGAAAGATCTTGGGCTGTCTTGAAAACTCTTACAATTTGAAAGGCAGATGGACGATAGACAAGCCAAAAATTGGGACATAATGTCGAGCCAAGAACAACAATTCTGGCATCAGTATAAGTGGGTTTAAATCCTAGTTCAGCCACTTACTAGGAGTATGGTTTTGAATATATTACTTAACTTCTTTTATCCCCAGTTTCCTCAGCTGTTAAATGAAGATAGTAATGGCAATTATCTGATAGGTTTACAATTAAGACAAAATGAATTATATATAAAGCATTGAGCACCATTTCTGCTACCTTGGGAATGCCCCGTAAATATTAGCGATTTTTATTTCTTTTCAGTTTAGACTCCTTGCTTAATTTTGCCTCATTATTCTCATCTATAAAATAAGCTTAATATCATATGCCTTGACAATATACAAGACTTTTAGGAGACTCATGCTAATGAGTCTCTTACATTTTTAAGGGAGTATACCAATGAATGCGCTTATTAATAAGATTTGTTTTCCAAGTTCAGGTTCAAAATAGAGCTAAGTATATGCTAATAAAATTTCAGGAGAGAAAGATAGCAGAATGAGATGATTCAAGACTCCATACCCAAACAGAAACTTTGAACAACCAGCAGGAACTGACAGAAACATCTTTCTCAAAGCTCTGGAAAACAGTTAAAGGACTTCAGTAACAGGATGAATAACAAATCAAGAAAAAGGCTATATAAAAGTGGCAGGATCTCATGGTGCCCTGGCTGGTCTCTCTGCCACCCCTCACTGGCTGGTCATGTAGCTAACCCATCACTCCCATTGCAAGTTCCTGATCCCAGTTCCAGAAAAGCAGAGTGACCCTTGCTCTTGCTGAGAAGATGTGTGTCTGGCCGAATTTGTCTGGTGGTGGCCTGAGGTACTTTCTGTTCAAGAACTTGCCCTGAATATAGAAGGCAGTACACAGAGCTCTCCTGTGGGACACTGTGAGTGAGAAGCCAAGTCTTGCTGCCTGGGACAATGGATTTCTGGCTATAGGACATACAGTACAGTGCCTGAGACCATGAGGAAACTGTTTCCTAAAGAAGAGGGGTCATTTGGAACCATGTGAGTGGGGGAATGCCTAGAGTAAATGGGCATGCCTAAAACAAGATGTCTGTGCAGGAAGGTTCAGGGAGGATCCTATGCTTTGGCCTGGAGATATTCTCTAAGATTCATTGTGTGGATAAACTCTGAAGGAGAGCAATCCTGGTTATTCAGTAGTGTATTTTCTTTTTGTCCTTCTTTTTAAATAATGTTAGCTTCTGATATTCAAGGAAATGACCCCCTAGAGTCTAAATCTCAGTTATAATTCATTAAAATATAAAGATGCCCAGGTGTCAGGGCAGGCTACAGTGGCTCAGCAGACAGAGTTCTCACGTGCCATGCCGGAGACCCAGGTTTGGTTTCCAGTGCCTGTCCATGAAAAAAAAAATCCCAGGTTTCAACAAAATATTTTAAAACATAGTAAGAAACAGGAAGTGATTTCCCAGGTAAAGGAGAAAATTAAAGCATTAGGAACTATCAGTAAGGAGAACCAGACCTTGGCATTACAAAAAATTAAAAAAAAAATGGTCCCAACTATGCTCAAAGTTCTAAAGAAATACATAGACAAGGAACTAAAGAAAATCAGGGAAAAATAGTTGAACAAGATGAGAATAACAATAGAGAGATGTAAATTATTAAAGGAACCAAACAGAGCAGAAGGTCACTGTAGCAAAAATCAAAAATTCCCTTGAAGGCTTCAACAACAGATTGGAGCAAATTGAAGAGAGAAACAGTGAGCTTGCAGATAAGACAATTTGAAATCATCCAGTCTGAGGAGGAGGAAGAGGAAAGAATGAAGAAAAGTAATGAAAGCCTGAGGAAACCATGGAGTACCTCTAGGATACCAATGTGTGCATCATGGGAGTGCCAGAAGAAAAAGAAACAAATGAAGGGACACAGAGAATATTCAGAGAAATAGTGGCTGAAAACTTCCCAAATTTAATTTAAAGACATGGATATATACATCCAAGATGCTCAACCAACTCAAGACAAGATACATCAAAGTAGACCCATCTGTGGCATATTATAATCAAAATATTGCATATCAAAGATAAAGAGAGAGAATTCTGAAAAGTCATGAGCAGTGACATGTCACATAGAAGGGAGTTTCAAGAAGATTAAATGCTAATTTCCCATTGGAAATTATGGAGGCAAATAAAAGTAGATGATGTATTTAAAGTGTGGAGAGCAAAAAATTTGCCAACCAGGAATTTTATATCCAGAAAAACTGCCTTCCAAAAATGAGGTCAAGATGAAGACTTTTCCAGACAAACAAAAGTTGAGGAAATTCATCATCACTAGACTGGCCCTACAGGAGATCACAGCAAATGAGATTGTTATAGATTTAGGATGTTAAATTTAAGCCCCGTGGAAATTACAAAGAAAATATTGGAAAATATGCAAACTCATAGAGACAGAAATTAGAGTATAGGACCAGAGGGAATGGTCGTTAATGCAAAAATGGGTGTAGGATTTATGTTTAGGGAGAAGGGAATGTACTAGTAATGGAAGATGATGAGGGTACCAGAATATAGTAAATGTGATCAGTCTTTCTGAATGGTATGCCTGGGAGTGGTTGGGATAGGAATGCTTTTGTTGTATGCATATTACCACAATAAAAAGAAAAAAAAAACTACTAAAGAGACGATGATAATTAAAGATAATACATGATTCTGATTGGGATCTGAGAAGGGTGGAGAGAAGGCTCAAAAGGACATTATTGAGACATAGGAAAAAATTAGAATGTAAACTCTTAGCTTTGTATCAATGTTAAAATTCTTGAACTTGATAACTGCACTTAAGATGGATGCATAAGCAAATTTCCTTGTCCCTTAGGAAATGTACAGTGCAATAACAAGGGTTCAAGGAGGATGATATATGAAACCTACACTCAAATGTTCAGAAAATAGACAGATAGTTGAATAAACAAGTCATTGAATTAATAGTTTTATGAATAGATAGAATGATATGGCAAAGGTGTATAATATTAAAATTGGTGGATCTGAGTACCTGGAGGGAGAGGGGTATGTTGATTTTCTGAGTCCAGTGATTATTATTAATCTTGTAACTCTTCTGTCGGTTTGAAAACATTTCAAAATAAAATTTTTTAAACTAAAAAAAATATTCAGGAGAGCCCAAGAGGAGCTACAACACTGTGGAGTAGTGTGGGGTATAGTCTCATAGAAAGAACTGTTTTTATATGCTGTAGAAAGTTGCATTTTTATTTGTGGTAAGAGGATAAGAGAAGATATTTCATGGGGTTATTGGGAAGATCAAAGGAGATCACATATTCAAAGTACCTGGGAGACAATTAATAAAGGTCAAGTTATGTTGATACGAAAAGAAGAAAAGGTAAAGTTTGAAAGGAGAATTGTGAAAGGACATTGAACCCCTGTGCATTTATACAAACTCAAGTGGTATAATTCAAATCTCTCCAGAGTTGGGACATTCCAGTTTCATGTTATAGAGGTATACTTGTCAATACTGCTACTTTTCAACTCTGTCCACTTTATATCTAACTTCTGCTTCTTACTCCAATCCCTCTGTTGAACACTAGAAACAGGTAAAGGAAATGGCTAAGAATGAGTCCTAGTATCAGAGGAAGGAGAGATGTAGTTCTTTTTTCTAGTGAGGGTTCTACAAGATGGAGTTCTTTAAGCTCTGTGAGTTGAAGCATGAAAAATATTGAATATTATTCAACATGCTGCTTCCTTTGTAACTTGAAGATCCCCTTCCATGCTTCTGTGGACTATCAGTTTGATCAGCATCTACGTAGAGTCCAAGTGACCCATAAGACTTTTTTCTTAACCTTGCTTTTTCCTCCTTTCTCCATGACTGGAGGATCTTAAGCTGGAAAATATTTTAGATGTTACCTGGTCCCATTCCACACACCTCACATATTTCCTCTACAATGGGCTTGGCCAATGAGCATCAGCCACTTTCTGACCACTGTGTTAGGATTTCCTTCAAAATGCCAATGGCTTTGCCATGTGACCAACTCTCAAAACAGAGTGAGCTTCCCTGTCCATGGTCACCCTCTGCTGTCCTTTGGTTTCTGTGCCTGTGAGTTCTGCTGTACTGCAAATGCATTCCTTTGATGGCTGTTGAAACTCCATGAAACAAGAAGGATAAGGAAGAAAGAATTCTCTGACCTAACAGGAGACCCAAAGACAGATTTTTTTTAGTATTTTTAAGAGTTACAAGTGACTATGAACATAGATGATAATTGAAAAGAAAAAATAAATTAATAGCCAGAAGCACATTATGGGTCAAGAGATGAATTCAATCAGTGGAAAGGTTAATTAATTGGATGGTTATGTGATAAAGATATCTCAAGGATATGGTTTAATTGACATTCATATTGCCAGTGAGAAGGGCAAGAAAAAAATGTGCTAAATCTGAGTATTTCAAATTGGTAATTTTGGTTGCACTGAACTCTCTAACTCTATGCTAACTGGGGTGAGAGTAATTGCTATCTACCTTGAATCCCAGACATGCTCCTCACTTCCCCCCTGCCTATCAACTTTTGTTGTCAAAAGAAAAAAATAGCTATTGTAGGGCCTTTCTATTCTATAAATTGAAATGGATGTGCCGCTTCTCCCTCGGTTATTTTACTTGTCACTGACTGTAGAAGACAAAGCATGGCTCTCATTAAAGGAACAAAAGAAGATATCTATGGACACAGGTGTTAAATCATAACATTTTTATACAGAAAAGAAAGCCGTATTAAGAGGACCATATACTAAAGATAATTTTAAAGATATTACTAATAAATCAATGGTGTCATAGACAAACACATGGTTCCATCGTGTGATACTTTTTATGTTTTTTGAACAAAATGATACTTATTTAAAAAATAATATCAAGGAGAACCTTATAGTTTAAAATGTAATTTTAATATGTGCTCTTGAGTTGAATTTACATAGACTAATCTGATGTAGATAGTGTTACCTTGTGTCAGTTGTTGGGTCATTGCCTCACTTAAAATCCACCCTTCATTGCCCAATTTGTGGTACAGGAACTGATCTGTAAATATTTCTCCTTTGCCTGTAGAGATGCTGGAAGGACTGCAAAAGGAAGGGGGTTCCCTTCCTCATTCTCATGTGCCTCTTGGCTTGCTTTTGCAGTGTGCTGTGGCCAGGAGCGCACTGGATACCCAGTGATGCTCACCTTCACTTTGCCAGTTCTGGTGCCAGCCTTGACCACTTGCATCCCAGCAGGGAAATTTTGCTTACCAATCCCAGAATGCATTTCGCTGTCCTCCAGCCTCAGCGAATGTGGACCCTTTCTGGGCTGGGCAATGCTGTCCATTGGGCTTCATCCATACCACCTCCCACCAAGTTTGGATTTCAGCCTTGGGAAGCTGTCTTCTTCCAAATTCCTTCCTCCTTTGGGTATCCTCCCTCTGCTCTAGGGTATTCGCTAACATTTGCTTTCATCCCCTCTTAGTAAGCAAATCCTCCCTAAGTAGTTAATTCTTCAGAGTAAACGTTCTCTGTTCAAAAGACTGTGTAGTTACTGTCTCCTGACAGGGCCTGACAAATACATATCTTATGTAGCAGATGCTCCTGGTGTCCACCCATATCCAAGGTACACGCACCATTCCACTCCATGCCTACCATGACCCTTTGCTAAGTTTTGCTCTTTGCCTTTGCATGGGCAGTCCAGGCTTACTTTGGAGTTGGCACTTCAACTTTCACCTATTCACAGATGGGAGTTGAAGGATGAATACTTCAGCTTTTTCTTTGCCAGGAGGGGCAACTCATAGTTGTGCTCTACATGGTCTCCAGAATTCCCCAGGGAGATCAAGCCTAGGCTGCCCTTAGTGATCATCTGCTCAATATCGTGTCCCTTTTGGCTTTCTTCTCCTCCCTGTCTGATTTCCCTGCTACCCTGCAGTGTTTTCTTGGAGTCAATAGTAGAATAAACTATTCCATTCAAACTTTTGACTATTTTTTCAGGATACGCTTTTAGGGGAACTCAAATGAATTCATCCAGTTTCAGAGATGAGGAAATGGGCAGTCTGAGAATTTAATTGTCTTGTCCAAAGTCAAACAGTTAAGGGGCAGAGTTAAAATCCAGGTCACTTCAGATTAAGTCTCATTCTTTACATTTACTTCAGCAAATAGCTCTATAAATATAATTTCAACCACATATTAGATAATTGCAGGTCTAGTAGGCTAGTCTAAATCCCTAAAGCCAAGAACATAAGTGCCACACAGCTAAAAATCTAAAAATAAAATCGACTTGCCTGAAATCAAATCTCCATAAAGGGTTGCCACAGCTGTGACGTAGGCAGCATTAGAATAAATATAGAAACAGTTTCTGGTAATAGAAAATTGTCCCTTGTCATCATTTTAAGTATGGCATTTTGTTGACAGCGGGCCCCAACTTTTCACAGTCAGGTCATATATTATTGAGTATGCCTTTACATTTTACGAATGTGATTGAAACCTCATAAAGCTGTTCTTATGGTTTATATATGCAGGTGGTTCTGTCTCAAAATCTAAAGCCCTGATTTCTGAACATAATGACCGTCTGTAACCAACATTAGTTAAAAATCAGATTAGTTTTTCTTGTGACACATTGTCTCTAGTCTTGGGGGAGTACTCTCTCTTCTATCGCATGGTTCATAAAACCTATCATTGTGACCTGCCATTGTAACCAACAGCAATTCTTTTCCCAATCTTAACCTCATAAAACTGAGATGCACCAATGCCATCCTAAGAATTGAATAATTTTTACAAGGATATCTCTATGCTAAACTGTAGAAATAAACAAGATGTCAAAGTGGTGGGTTGGTATATTCATCTATTAGTAAGATTTTACAAAGATAGAGGGATATTTAAAATAGAAAATGATGACTCTCCAGGAAGAAGGTATTTATACACCTCTTTTTTATTATATTCAAACCCCTTCTGGTTTAAGGCCTCTTTCAGCCTTTGCTGTTTCCTTTATTGATCTAGGCTAGAATAGTAGTTCTCAAACTTTAGCAGGCATGAGAATCTCCACAGATGGCTGGGTCCCATCCCTAGAGTTTCTGACTTAGTAGGTGTGGGGTGGGCCCAAGAATTTACACTTCTAACAAAATCCCACCAATGCTGGTGCTAGTGATGAGGAATTTACATTTTGAGAATGACTGTTCTCAAACGGTTTTTCAATCCTGGGTGTTTCCTGGAGTCCCATAGGAAGTGTTAAATGTTACCAACATCGAACACGGGTTCCGTTCGATCTAAATCAGAATCTAGGAATTCAGATTCTGAGACTAAGAATCAGGTTTTTAAAAAGCTGCACAGGTTATTCTAGTGAGCAGTCAGGCTTAAGAATCAATGGTTTGTCCTAATGCTTCTAAAACTTCAATTTGTACAAAATCACCTGGGGACCTAAAATGCAGATTCTGATTCAATTGGTCTGGGGTGGGATCCCAGATTTTATATTTTTAACAAGCTCTCAGCTGAAGCTCAATTCTGTGCTCCATGAGCCCCACTCTGAGCTGACAACAGCTCAGAAATGTTGATTCCCTACCCACCTCCACCCCCTTTTTGTAGATTTGGTTTTGTGTAAATTAACTCGAGATATGTGACACAGATTGAGGGTGTAAATATCGTTTGGGTTCTGGAAGCCAGAGATTATGATCTGATCTCTTTCAACAGGTTGTCTGATTAGAGCAGGAGGAGTTCTCACGATTTGTTTTGGGCAATGGGTTACCATGGCAGCCTGCAGAAATCTGTGCTTTAAAACTGGGGGTTTCCTAGAAAGCATTGCCAATCAAGCAGTGAGATGACAGAACACTCAGAGAGTGGGTTACATGGCTGCGGCTGTTTGCTGGTCTCTGTGTTCCCTGAGAGAAGAGCTGAACTGAAGCCCCTTCCTTAGCAGCTGTGAACACTGATCCCAGTGTCAAGTTCTGAAATAGTTCTCCCGCAGGTCTCCTAAACCACAGTGAAGAATAAAGCTGCCAGTTGGAGTTCAAGGGCCTCGGTTTTGGGAGATAATTTATTACTGAAAGTAAGAGTACAAGAAGTTTAGGGCTCTCTTTACCTTGGAGGGCATTTTCAAATGAGAATGGACCCATCAATTTAGTACCTTGGTTTCTGGCAAAAATGAAAAGCACGGACACACTCTTAAGTCTCACTACCTCTCATTTTATTCTCCGTTGTATTCTAGTATATCACATATGTATGCTCTATTTTTATCAAGTCAATTGTTACAACAGCAACAACAAAAAAAAACCCAGACTGTGAGCATCGGCATTAAATTCTATCCCATTCCCAGCTTCTCATCTTCAGAAGGAAGAAATCTAAACCAGAATAAAATAGCCCATAGCACACCTTTTGCCCATCCAGCTGTTTTTTGCTTCCCCCCCCCAAATATAGAGCTTATTTAATTTTCTGGAACAACAGGTGTAGTTGTGCTAGTCTCTGCCTTGCTGGGTTGCCCGCATGGTTTTTGTGAGCTGTTAGTTAGGGCTTTGTTGAATGACACAGCCCAAGAAGCAGATTCTTTCAGGACACACACTTCAGGGAGTGACATTTAGCCTAGTCCCCTGGGGGCACCTACTGACCTGATAGGCTACCAAGGGGAAGCTTTGAAGGCAGCCACGTGAGCTGGCAAAGATGTTTCCTCATCTCTGCTTCTAGCCAAAGGAGCTGTGGGCCAGAGGGCAAGACCACTTGCCATGGAGAAAGGTCTGAGACTTTTAACTGACAAAGCTCAGGTCTTCTGTGGCTGGGGGTGGTGGGGTGATGTATAAATGCATACGTGATTTCTGAAGCAACTGCAAATTTTCATAGAGGGGCTTTACCGGCAAAAAGAGGTATTTATTTACGGAACATGTTTATGTTAGTCAATAAATTTCCTGGATATTTCTGTAATTGTGAAGAGCTTAAAATAAGACTTTACTCAAATTCAGACAAACAAATCAGAAGGGCCCAAAGTTTGGAGTTAGATGGTGGGGAGCAAGGAGAGCACATTTTTTCAACACTGGTGCCTCTTCAACAACCTGTTTTCTTTTTAAAGTAAATATTGATTTGGTTGTTAACCTTTTGATGAAAAGACTTGAGGAGACACAGTGGGAAAGCTTGACCATGAACTACAGAGTGATGACAACAGAGGACAATAGAGGAAAGAAGATGGAGCAGAAGGAAGAGCAGAGTGGGACTGAGGAGAAAGGGAAAAAAGGAGGGGAGGAGATGAAGGGGAGAAGGAGAAAGGAGAAAAAACAGATAGCCAGGGAGGAAGCTGTGGGAAGGAGAGTGAGGGAAGGAAGGGTTGGGACATCTGGAGAGGAAAGGACAAAAGGAGATGAGAGGAGGGGCAAGTAAGAGAGGGCAGAAGGCCAGGGGAGATGAATTGACATTTGCTCAGTATGTGTTAAATGTTGGGCGTGTGCCATGTGCTTTCACATAAATTACTTCATTAAATCTTCACAAAGACCCTGTAAGGTAAAATATATTTTAATGCTCAATTTTTAGATGAAACTGAAGCTCAGAAGTCTTAAATAACTTCTCTGAGGACAAACAGCAAAGAAAAATGGTTGGGAAGTAAACATTCATTTGTGTCCCTCCAACACTCCTGCTCCTGTCTCAACATCAGTATTTGCCTTTGGATAACCCAAAAGAAGCAAGCAAGGGAAAGCCTTTTGGAGTCAACTTTATAGAGTCTGTGCATGTACTGAGATCCATATTCACTGATGACGGTGACCTAAGGCAAGGCAAGGCTTGAAACATCATAGACTCCTATAGTAAATGTTATGGCTTAAAAAAGACATCCTTAGGTTAAAAAAATAGATACATCATGAGAATAAGAAGCAGTGTTAACAAGATCAATTTGGAGAAGGCTATTTTCCTTGTTGTGGACAAGACCATAATCTTGACATTAACAATTCCATTCCACACAGGGGCCAGCCATAGTAATTATTCTCTAATCAAATATTGACTGGTTTCTATCCAAATGTGATTCCTCTCTATTGGGAGAAACTGACCAATTATTTCAAAAGGCATTTTAACATTTTTTTTTCCCCTCTAGAAAATCCATGAGGGAAAAAAAAAAGCCTATAATGAACCAAGAGATTCCATTGCATGGTACATAGCAGGCACTCAATCATTATTAGTTGAATTAAAAGATGAATTTTTCAAAGTCCTTTCAGAGGAAAATGATCAATCGCTTTCATCAGAAAACCATTAATATGTTAGGAACCATATGGAAATGATATTGCACGAAATTTTCAGTTTTAATTGATTTGATTCTACCTGGCCCACCTACCAAAGAATAATTATACTGCTAGGGCAGTGGTTCTGAGTCTGTTCTCTGGTACATCTATGTCAGATTCACTTGGGATCCAGTCCATACTTTAGGTGATGGGGTCCTGAAATCTCTTATTTCAATAAGATCCCTAGAGATCTGTTGTTCAAATTAAAATTTGAGAACTACTGATTTAGAAGTTAACCAGGCATCTCTATTAGACAATTATAGACTTTGGACTATCTCTAATAGAATTTAGATTCTGGGTTACTTAGACCACTAGAGCAACAATTCTCAGTCTTCAGTGTTCATCAGTCACCCAAAACATTTACTGTAGTAGATTCCCAGGCCTAGGGTCTGGGTTGAAGGCAGATTTTCTGCATTTTAAACATGCAAAGCTTGTGATTCTGAAGCAGACATTCTGCTAAACCAATGCAAATCTCCCCTGGAAAGTAATACTCCCACTGAACAGTCCTTTAGCCTCTGAGAGGTTACTTTCTCTGCTAGGGATCTTACTATTTCTCAAGACAATAAACTCCATTTGTAAGCAGCTTTAACTGCCAGAAATTTCTTCTTTTATTGAATTAAAAAAAGCCTAATATCTGTCTGTTTGATTCTTTTAATTAGAATGACAGAGAACATATTAGTTCCCAATATTATTTTTAAGAAAATATACTTGATCAAGAAAATAAGTGCATGTGTTCCCTCCAGGCCTCTGTACGACTCTTCCAGTAGAAGGTGGGTAGATGAGGAAAATGTAGGGGCCCAAAAATGTAGCCCTGATGAGAAGACAAGGTCTTTCAAGGTCTTTGATATTTGCATAGTAGCAACATTTAGAAAATCAAACATCTAGGAAAACTTGGAATTCTTATTTCCCCAATGACATCATAGCACACAGATGTAAAACTAAACCAAATTCATTCTGAGCTTTCCTGGAAATGGGAGAATCCTGGCTGTCTGTGTGTTGTTGAAAAGGGAAAGGGGCAATAATGATATTCATTATCATTCAGATGAGAACAGTGCCTTTCTTTAAGAAGTCAATGGGAACCTTTAATTCTCCTGGGTGCTCCCTCAAACTTGTTCCAGCCAAAGGTGTACTTAGTGCAGCGTCTTATGCTCACTAAGGTCAGCTGTTAGGAATAGGTACTGAGATAACTGGATAGAAAACTATAGGCGTGTTTCTGGACAATCAGTGGGGCTTCCCTAAATTCTCTGAGCTAATTCATCCTATTTGTTTGCTTTCTTCTAAAAACAAATATTTTATTGTCACATTTTGAAAGGAACTAATTACTAATAAAATTGCAAAAGCAACAAGAATGTATTGGAGGGAGGGGTACCTGGTGTAGACATGGGGTGCCGGATCTATTGTTGACATAAGCAATGTGACTGGGAAATTTAAACAATCTGTGTCCCAATTTTTCATTTACAGAATGAGAATAGTAATAAGAGCTAATTTTCTGCATTGCTGTGAAGATTATGTGAGGAAACATGATGTGTGTTAATTCCTAGAGTTCTGTTGGTACATAGTCCGTATGTCAAAAAAGAATGCCAAGTATCATTAGTGTGGTGCTAGTTTGTGAGAAGGCCATTCACGGACCAACACCAGCAGCTCTTCTGAGCACTACTTAAAGTGATTGCTTAGGTCAGGATGAGCAATTTGTGGGAAAAGAATGAATCAATGAAATCCAGAGTGATGCTTTTGCTTCCACTTCCTTCTTCATGCAGGGAAATACTGCATTTGGAAATGGGGAGATAGAAGATATAGAGTCTTGAATGACCTGCCTCATAAACATAGACTGTTTTCATTTTTTTAGAGAGGATTTCTTTCTTCAATTGCTCTAGCCAGTTTTAGGGTGCAGGATTCATACAACGTCAGAAGTCTTGGTTTGCCCAGATGTTTTTAGTGATACAATTCTCAGATTGTTTATTCTTTGTGGGAGAGATAATAAAAAGAGAAACACTCTAGAATTTGAATTCAATATGTCTTCTAGAAATGTCTGGGACAATTAGGCCAAAATGTTCTTAAACATAAAATACACATTAAGCAAATGTGTTCAAGTACCGACCAAGCCCAGCATCTGAGTATATACATTGGTGTGAGATGCAGGGGAGCCTCATGGGCTCTAGAACACTCTAGCAACCAGTGTGAGATGCAGGAGAGCATCATGGGTTCTAGAATGCTCTAGCACCCAGTCCCAGTCATGGGTTCTAGAATGCTCTAGCACCCAGTGTGAGATGCAGGGGAGCCTCATGGGCTCTAGAACACTCTAGCACCCAGTGTGAGATGCAGGAGAGCATCATGGGCTCTAGAATGCTCTAGCACCTAGTGTGAGATGCAGGGGAGCTTCATGGGCTCTAGAACACTCTAGCACCTGGTGTGAGATGCCGGGGAACATCATGGGCTCTAGAACGCACTAGCACCCTAGCTGTGTAATTTCTGGGATTTTGGTTTCTTCTTCTATAGAACGGGAATGAGAACACCTGGCCTGAATTTACATGGCTTTTGAAAGCTTTCAAAAATATATATAAAGTATTGACCCAAGGCAAACTAACATCACTCTCACTAACCCCAGAATTCTTGGCTCCAATTTGGATTTCTAGAATTTTTCCTGAAAGGTTAGCTCAGGGGACGGACAATATAAGATGTTCCCCCGTCATTTTGAGCCCAAAATATCTCAAATGTAAATATGAGCTCACATTCCACAGACCAGCTTTGAGTTCTAGGACCGCCAAGTATAACTCCTGGGGGAGAGACACTTATGCTGGCCCAGTGGGAGCTGCCTTCATTCAGGTCACTGACATGACTCAGCAGAGACTAGATGGCATCCTCTCTACCGTATTCCAAAGCTCAGGTAGTTGTCACTCAGTCCATGTCTTTATTTCATTAACAAAGTATGACCTCACTTTTCTTTTGTAATCCAGAAGCATGAGGATACATTTGTGGTAAATTGCATGCAGATAAAAGGGGGATTCCTTTTGAAACTACGTCCTCTTAATAATAAATAATTTTGATTATACATAGTGGTAGTGCGCTTCTCGTTAAAACAGCAAGCTTCTTTTTTTTTTTTTTTTACCAAAATGAAAAGATAACATTATTATTTCTTTATAAATATTTTAAATAGTTTAAATACATAGTTCATACTGAGGATATAAAAATAGCCTTTTTTTTTGATAAAGACATTTTCATTTACATGGCAAATGACGTGCAATAGCTAACCACTGGCCACCAGTTCTATTTGACCGATTGTCTAGGAGATGACATGCAGTGATAATTGTCCCTTTGCCTTCACAGAAAGAAAAATAGACCAGCAGGGTCTCTGCACTCCTGAGGACAACACTGCTATGGAAATTGTTCAGGAATGCCAAACAGGCACTCAGGATAAACCTTTGCTGCATTTCACAATAGCCACCTAGGACAAAACTAATGCACAAATTCTTTGTCCGGGACTTCTAGCTACTCAGACCCTCAGGGTCTTTGGACTTTTACCAGAGTCTGCCAAACAGACCCGTAAGTTAATATCTGTACAGAAAAATGTTTTTTGACGATGCTTCTAGGACCTAGAAATTGTTTGTTACAGTATGGAGGTGGTTTTGCCTTTCCCTGGCTCCTCCCGCTCACTTCTGCGGAATTCCCAACTCTGCCCAGTTTTCATGCCTGCCAAAGGCAAAAAAGGCAAACGAAAGCTGTCATGCAGTGATAGGATTGAAAATTGGCAGCTGCTTCACATGCACTGATATCATACATTTATGGCTTTGTTGTCTTTCACGTCTGCTGTGCTTGTGACAACTTCTAGTGGGAAATTTTCCAAGGGCTTGGTAGAGATTGATGCCATCCCTTCCCGGTCCCAAGATCCTGGCAAGTTTTCCAGACTGAAGGAACTAACTGCTCCCTGACGGAAGCTGCCCTCCTCTGATCTGCTCGGGAGAACGAGGTGCAAAGACGTTTCCGAGGAGGAGCAGACCGAGGATGAGAGAGTCGCTGAAATGGACTGCAGAGGCGTCAGTGTAGTATCCGAGTGTGGAGAGGTGCACCGTAAAAATTGCAAATGACTTTCCTGGACAACCTGGTAGTGGGAAGGAGAATAATCAAGGTTTGGAGAATGATACAGTTCACTATCTGCAGGGTTTTGCTCATGAGCTCCAGTTTGCTGGGGGCTGCTTCCCACAGAGAAGGGGTCTACACTCCAAATGTCTGAGGTGACGTTACTGTGGTAAAGTTGTGCTTGGGTGCAAGCAGTTCCACCTGCTTGCAGGTGTAGGCAAGGCTGGTGAGTACTCCAAGTCATCCTGGTCTCTAAGGTCTCCCTGGAGGGACACACAGAGGCAGTGTGCAGAGAGCAAAACCGTGATGGCTGCTGAGGTGACAGAACATTTTCCAGAAGCTGCATCACATTCCTCATGTCTTTCCCTAATTGGGAGACCTCCTGAGTCAATGCTGTTACCTGTGTGGATAAAACAAAGCAAAAGGCAAGTTAGATGTGCATGGTAGAGACGAGATTTTGGAGCAGTGAGGCAAGGAAGTTAGAGTTCTCAAGAGAGTCCAAAAGGCTGCTCCAACTGCAATTTCAACCAGGACCAAGGATAAGGGGGCTGGCTGCATCTGCATGGACATGCATCCTGTCTACAGCTATCCTCACTCTGAGGTACCCTAGAGAGAAATAAATATTCTGGAGTTCTTCATCAGTGATTGTGTTCCCTGAACAGAATTAGAGATGTGGGTCCATCATCCCTTGTTTCTTAAATGCTGATGGTGTCTCTTGCTCTCTTGGAATCACTGGCATATCGAATGGTATGCACATATCATCCTAGTATGCAGTGGTGGATACTGTATGCAAAACACTCTACAAAATATCCAGTCAGATTAGACACCCAGAAAATGGTAGCTCTTCCTTTTGTCATTCACTGGTTGAGATCTATGCTTATTATAGCTCCAGAGACAAATGGGACTTTGGTGATGGTGAGGGTAGTAAGCGAGAACTCACAGAAAATTTACTAGGGACAAAGTCCCTGAAAAAGGAAAGAAAGCTGCAAAATGAGAGTTGGAAAGAAATAAAATGACCTGCCAAGTGCATAAGTACAGAGAAGTTGTGTGGGGCATGTGGGATTCCTGTGGTTCATCCATGAACCCAGAATCCAATGGCATTATAATCCAAATTGTGCAGTATGTGCTTCATTCAGTTTTCTATGTGGCACATTTGGCTGTCATTACATTTGCAAAGGGGACACAATCTCCCAAAGCCTAAGACCCATGGAGTCCTCATTTTTGTTTTACACTTAAGAACAATAATAAAAATCACTGGAGGATCTTTTGACCTAACAATTATTTTAAAATATGGAAGGCCACCTGAAGATTGACTTTGACTTAATTTTCAAAAGTTTCCATACTCCTCAAAATAAGGAAAACCTGTATTTCAGAAAGCAAGATGCATATACTTTCTAGTCTTTGGTTAGATTCATAACAATAACAGAATGCCATAATATTTGTACCTACATTACTATGATTTGTTTTTTTACTCATATAAGAAACTTTTTGATGATTGAGTTTTACTAACGTCAACTTTAAAACTCCATTAGAAGCAGCTGAACCTATTGGCTAGATAACATAAAAAAAAAAATGTCAGTTCAACTTTGATGATACCAAAACCAAAATTACCATTTTGGGCCGACTTTTTTCAACACTGAAATACATTCCTAATTCATCCAGCAACTTAATCCAGTCTACTCCCTTTGAGTACATTCTGAAACTACTTCTCCCTGGCAGGTCCATTGGGAGATAGTGCCGTTCAAAATCAGGCATTTAAAAAAGGCCAGTAGGGTTTTTTTCCATGGTTCAGGTACCCAACTGTTAGCACCTGCCCTGAAATTGCCAGGCCAAAGCTATTTTTGCTTTGCTACTGGCATGGAATTCAAGGGACTCAACTGAATACCTGTCCAGGCTTTTGAGCAGATCTACAACTGCTGAAGATAAAAAAAAAGATACCTCTGAGCATCACATTTAAGCATTTAAGAAGTAGAGGAGTGAATCTGAGAAAAATTCAATGCATTTTCAAGTTTTCACTGTAGATCATCAAAATCACCAACCTGCATGCCTCCTATTGAAAGTGCAGAGATCAAACTTTTATGGTAGCATGGGATTCCTGCACCCTAGACATTTACCTGAAGGCTGCACCTTGAATTATCTCTTCTACCAAAAATTCAGAAGAGAAGGCTAACACTAAAGCAAGTTAATCAAAGGGAAGTATTAACTGTACATTCCTGCAGTTGTCTACGCTTAATCCCTGTATCAAACCCATCAGCTCAGCTCCTTATAAAAATGCTTTCAATTGGCCTTTTATTGAAGATTGAATTAAATTATAGCCTTTGAAGAACAATTTTTCATTTTAGGCACATCAACAGTTGGTTACTCAATAAATATTATTGTACGTTTATAAAACAAAGTACTTTTAGGTACATTCTCCCTACTGGGCTCAGAAACAGCCCTAAAATAGGCAGGGATGCATTATTATTATTTCTTCATCTATATAATGGGGAAACTAAGGCCTAGGGATCAAATGACATTTTTAAGGTCACTTATCTCATGAATGAACAGTCTTTGGCCTAGAATTCAAGAGTGCAAAGTTCAATGTCCTTTCTGTTATGGCATATTACCACATGGAGAAAGATATATTGCTCAAGAGACAGCTAAGAAATTTCACTGAAGTGGTAAGAATTTGTGAAGAATTTGTGGATGATATAAAAACGTAGTTCATGGTTAAAACCTGTTAAACATCAAATAAGTAAACAGTATCATCTCTAACCAAGCAAAAGACAGATTAAACACAGCAGAATCTCTTCACAACGAAGTATATGTATGCACAACTAAAAAGAGTTTGCAACAAAGGAAAATTTGGTACCAAAAAACATGTTGATACAGCCATATTTCTGATGAATTATTTTCCTAGCTTTCAAAATAAGCAGATATTTTTCCATGATTAAAGTTATCTTTATCAGGCCACATTTTCAACATATAAGTTTTACATGGCCACAGCTTTGAGGCCATGACATTTGAATGGGAATCCAGAGTCTTGACTGGCTTCAGGAAGGCAAACAATCATTAACAATTTCAGAAGACAAAATAATTGTACTAGCTGGAACTAAAAGGAGCAAAGACCTCAAGGAAGTAGAGAAGCTTTCTTTAGCTCTAGAAGGTAATGATCAATCTATGTGAGAGGAGATTTGTGTCGCTGTGTCTCTGGAGATACACCCCTGCACCTCATTAAAGTTACATAAGGGAAGCAATCCCCATTAGGTAAGGGATCTCTGACTTAACAAGGACAAAGCCAGTTGTCACAAGGAGAGACAGCACCTCCTGGAGGTGGAGACCCTGGAAACAAGGTGACAACATATTTCCACAGATCACGCAGTAAAGTCTGGAAGATCAGCTTTAATGCACTTTTATTTACTGCTTCCTGCTAGGCTTGCTAACAAAAGTCATTCTAAAACAGGAAAGACATTGGTCTTAAATGTTAGATAAGTGTCTCTACTTTTTAAGGGTGAGAAGGCTCCAGTGCTTTCCACAGCTTGGTAAGATGACATGCATTTGCTAAATAGGGCTTTTTCGTGGTTACTTTAGGCTCCTTCCACTTAAGGAGATATGTTCTCAGACTACAATTTAAAATCAGAATACTGGAATTCTGCAAAGAGTACATCATTTTTTTGTAAAAAGGTCATTCAGAGCAAATGAAACATAATCTTTAACTGGCCCTCTTTGCTTCAAATAAATACATAAAGAGTAGTTATATGAATGCTAAATTATTAAAAAATTTTTTTTGAATGCTAAATTTTACATATATATTTTCCAAACTCAATCCTTGCCTATCCCTTAGTTTCTAAAAGCCAGTTTAGAATGGCTTTTCACAGTTAAGAATGCTTTCTCTCTGTGTTTCCTTTATAGTTGTAGAGGTGGGTCTCCTTTGGCTAAGACTTCTACTGGATTTCACTTCTCTTACGCTTTTTCACTTCTCCCAGCATATACTTGATTTCCATGAATAGTTTTAATTTTCTGGGAAATTTCTCCTATTTACTGGCCTACACATCAAATAATTACATTATGTATGCTTAGTGACCAATTCAATTAAGTTATTCAGAATTGTTTATCAGCTGAAATTTGGCAAAGCTTTTAAGATCCCTGATTGCCACTCCGGATAGCTATTATTATTATTATTTTTTTACATGGACAGGCACCGGGAAATGAACCCGAATAGCTATTTTAGATGTGGCCTCCTTAGTCTTCCTAATTATAAAAATAAAGGATAAAGAAAACACAACTTAATACACATACTTCTTTTACTTGTGATTTAAGTTACATTTCATCTATCCATTTTCCTTTTCTTTTTTTTGTTCTCCTACCTCCTCCTCCTTCCTTTTGCCCTCCTTCTTTTCCTTCTGTGGAAAGAATCTACCAATCTGGAATTTAAAGTTGTTGCCCCCAAATCCCAAACTTGTTCACCATCACCATCTGCACAGCCAATTGTTCCCATCCAAGATTTCTCCATCCCTTCCAAACTCCCAACTGTTAGAAAGAAGTGATGAAAACACCATCTGTACTTCAAAGTGATTCAGTTTTCTATCCAAAATTTTGGAGCCCTTGAAGATTCTACCTTGTTCTGTTCTCCCAGTATCATGGATTAGCCACACAAATCATTAGGTGTTTAGCAGGTTTGCAGATAATGCACATACCCTTGTTGCCAGCACCTCCTTTCATGAAAAGAAAAGCACGTGACAGTAGACTTGCCAGCTATCCATGATGATCCATATACTGATCTTTCTATACTTCCAACTAGAGAATCATTAACTCTAGTAACTTTTCTATTTCTCCAAAATCCAGGTCTCCTCATAATTTCTGTTGGCTTAGAAATATTCACTATTTTTATACATTTCCAGAATCTTGTTTTCCCTCTCATGTTTAATTAGCTTCATTGAGGTATTATTACTTCTCACCACCCTCTGTGTCACATTTCCAACAGGGCTTTTTGTAAAGATTAAATGATATGAAACAACTGCTATTGTGTCAGAACTCCAGGTGGCTGGATCTTATAATGTAACATGAGTACTAAGCTCAGTTGAGAACTTCAGTAGGGTAGGGAAAACTAATCCGGGTAACTCTTAGCCCCCAAGAAGCTATAAATCAGGATTTAGATTACTTTTTCTCTACCTCAGCATGGAGAGATAAATCACCTCTATTAAACACTTTTACATAGTTAATATTGGATGAAACTAAGTCTCTAATTTTCTTTATTGACTTGCATGGATTATTACAGTAACAAATAGTAACAGCAATAATTGGGGCCACTGCAAATTGCTGATTATGACTCTGTATTTATAGTAAGTCTTGAATAATAGCAGGCAAATGGATGGATAATTCTCTGTAAAGGATATATGAATTAAAATATAAATTTGCACAGTCTGGGTATTGATCAGACCAAATAGGGAACAATGTAGAGCTGGGGAGGGGGTGAAGTGTCGTGGGTTTTTATTGCTCTATATAGTAGCTCCAGCCCCTGCACAAATTCTATCACATAGTAGATAACAAAAAATATCTACATAGTAGATAACAAAATTCTATAAATTTCATTTGTATCTGAATGCATAGAGAACAGTAGTTGCATGGATAATTTTCTAGTGTGAGTTTCTGTTATTTTCAATTGACCTTGAATAACTCACTTTCACAATCTATCCTAAACACCACTGCAAGACACAGAAGCGTCACATACCTCTTGCAGTAAGGATGTTTCTGAGCAGATTTTAATACATTGGGTCATTTAATGGTTTAAACAATATATTTGTGGTACTGGTGACCTGTTGCCCTAATAACACTGCTCATTGTCAGCTTTTACAGTTGGATTCTGTGCATTTTGGTGCAAATACAGATTTACTGTTCTTCTGTGTCTTTGGATTATGCCTTTTGGGGTCAGAAATGTGAGCTTCAGAGTGAAGATGTGGGGAAAAAATCTTCACAATACCTTTGGTTTCACAGAGAAAATCCTTTCCTTGATATTCATGTTTTACATTTTTCGGTCTGGGTTATTGGTATGGAATGATTTATGGGCTTTGAGTTTAACTAGAACGCCAGTTGAAAAGCAGAGAAAAAAATGTGATTTCCATTTTGGTATATTCAGTGAGCAGATGGGGAATGCATCTGTTGACATAATCTTCTTAGCTTGAAGAGTTCTTGACCTGTCATTCAGTTTTTGCCAAACATGTACACATTTTCCTGCTAGACACAATTTTCCTAAATTCAGGGGTACTAATTATACCAATCCTCTCTCCCTACCATGAAAACACATACATTTTTACATGTTCTGATTCAGGTAATTAAATGGTCTTTCATTTAATCCCTTGTTATGTTGCATATTTATCTTGGGATTCAGATGAGTTCAATCAAACTCCATAAGCAGGCAAAACAAAAAAGACGATCGGCATAATTTCATCCTTGTGTCTTTTGCTTCACAAAGCATTCAAAAACAAGTAACAGTCCTTTTATCTGTCAGCTAAAATAATAATCATCTTAGGCACTTGCATAAATTCCATCCAAATGAGGATCTCAACCTCATTACTAAAGAAAATGTAAATCTTCATCTACAGCTGGAATGAGTAGAATGTTGGGAGGTGAAATGGCTTGTCCAGGGCCAGACAGGGCTTTATTTTTGCAGGTGCAGCTGATGCCTCTTAAATTATAATGGAAGAATGACAAGAATAGCATTACCAGTGCAAAATGACCAATGATAATCCTTGAACGTGATTACTTCAATGGCTCCAGTGAATTACCTCAAGCTCAAGTATTTATTATGTTAGCTGTACAATGGTAATCTATTATTTATCAATCTTTTGACTGCTTCCCTCATCTATTTTCCTGGTTCCCATGGAACTAAGTTTGATTAGTATCCTAATTGCTGTCGAGCTAAGCGAGCATCACTGCTGTCAGCAAATGCCAAACAAAAGTTTGTTCCTTCTTAGAATACCAGTGGTATACAGCAGTGAGTCTCAAATTTGCATGTGCATAGGAATCACTGGGTCATGACAAATGTATGCTCTGATTTGGTAGGTCTGAGTCAGGGAATCCGCTTTTCTAATAATGATAAGCTCCCAGTTGATGTTGATACTGCTGGACCACAAGAAAGGACCACAAAAAAGGATCATTAGTCCCAATTCTTCTGAAATGTCTTTTTGCTTAACTTCTCATGTACTGTTCTTTCAGTAAGGGCTTAAACTTTAGTTTAGCCAGCTTTTCTCAATGCCTTTGGCTAGTCTAGAGTTGAAGTTATGTCTTTTCAGTAAGCACATGGTTTTCGATTGTCTGACTTTCTGTGATATTAGCAGACAGTGGTGTTCATTTTCTAGACCATTAACTCATTGGGAGTTGCTAAGTGGTGATATTCTCACTCTAATTCTAATGTTATATTTGGCCAAAATAACTTTATAAAGGGATGCTTCCCTCATTTCTATTTGGTTTCCCCAGTTAATACAGAAAGACAGGAGAAATGCTTTATTTTCCCTTTTAAAGAAATTAATTTTAAATATAAATCATCATCCTCTGAAGGTGACCAATAGGTTTTTAAAATAAATATAATGACTGTATTAGTTAGGGTTCTCTAGAGAAACAAAATCAACAGGGAACACTTGCAAATATAAAATTTATGAAAGTGTCTCACGTGACCGTAGGAACGCAGAGTCCAAAATCCACAGGGCAGGCTGCGAAGCCAATGACTCCAATGGATGGCCTGGATGAACTCCACAGGAGAGGCTCACCAGCCAAAGCAGGAATGGAACCTGTCTCCTCTGAGTCCGCCTTAAAAGGCTTCCCATGATTAGATTTAGCATCACTAATTGCAGAAGACACTCCTCTTTGGCCGATTACAAATGGAATCAGCTGTGGATGTAGCTGACATGATCATGACCTAATCCGATGAAATGTCCTCATTGCAACAGACAGGCCAGCGCTTGCCCAATCAGATAAACAGGTACCACAACTTGGCCAAGTTAACACCTGTCCCTAACCATGACAGTCCACCGCTTTTGTCAACTTGGCACCTATATATATATATCACCTTAGACCATACTTAATTTCCAAATGAAAACAAATAAGCATGCATTTTTTTTCTTTTACCTGACAATACTCAACTGTCCTGAATATAACTGGAAACACATTAAATCTCTCCAGAATAGAGTGCAAATCCTTGGGCAACATTCATTCTTAAACTTGATATCTTACAACTTAAATAGTATAACATGAACAAAATAGCATTACAGTCCTCATTTCTGTAACTGATCACGTGGTCAAAGCTCATATTTATCACTACCTTCTTCCACTACCCATTCCATGTTCCCTTTCCCCTCAGCAAGCCGTGGTTCTTTGCCTGGTGGGGTGACCCAAACCTTCATTCCTGAAGTTTCAGAGCCATTAGTAGTCCTGCCTGGATTGTGTTGTTGCAATTTTCCATTGATTTTAATCACAGGGCATGGTAGTACTAATAGACGCCCCAGGGGATCTCCTATATTCCAAGAAAACTCTTCTTTACCTCCATTATGTAGTTGCAGTCCTACTTCCTTCTGATAGTCAGGGTCAATTACCCCAGACAATAATGTAATCCCCTTCTTGGCATGTTGATCCAGAGGCATAAGTAGCCCAAAGTGACCAGGTGGCAACCTTAACTTCCAGTTCAGTGGTATCACTATTGTTTCTCCTGGAGGAAGCACACCCTATTTTGGAACTAAAACCTGTAGACCAGCAGAACTCAGGGTAGCAGGAACAGGAAGCAAAAATTTTCCTAGTGGATCACTAGGAGTAATAGTGAGTGGCACCACACCCATTTCCACCCCTTGGTTCCTGGACCCATGGATCCTGGCTATGGGAGAAACAGTACCATACAGCGGACGCTGATTCAGAGCATACACAGCTTCCTGGAGAACATTACCCCAGCCTTTCAAGTTTTTGCACCTAGTTGGCACTGTAATTGAGTTTTCAAAAAGCTATTCCACCATTCTATCAATCCAGCTGCTTCTGGATGATGGGGAACATGGTAAGACCAGAGAATTCCATCAGCATGTGCCCATTCCCGCACTTCATTTGCTGTGAAGTGTGTCCCTTGATCTGAAGCAATGCTATGTGGAATACCATGACAATGGATAAGGCATTCTGTAAGCCCACGGATGGTAGTTTTGGCAGAAGCATTGCATGCAGGGAAAGCAAACCCATATCCAGAGTATGTGTCTATTCCAGTTAGAACAAATCACTGCCCCTTCCATGAAGGGAGTGGTCCAATGTAATCAACCTGCCACCATGTAGCTGGCTGGTCACCTCGGGGAATGGTGCCATATCAGGGGCGGAGTGTGGGTCTCTGCTGCTGGCAGATTGGGCACTCAGCAGTGGCTGTAGCCAGGTCAGCCTTGGTGAGTGGAAGTCCATGTTGCTGAGCCCATGCATAACCTCCCTCCCTACCACCATGACCACTTTGTTCATGAGCCCATTGGGCAATAACAGGAGTTGCTGGGGAAAGAGGCTGACTGGTATCCACAGAATGGGTCATCTTATCCACTTGATTATTAAAATCTTCCTCTGCTGAAGTCACCCTCTGGTGTGAATTCACATGGGACACAAATATCTTCATGTTTTTAGCCCACTCAGAAAGGTCTATCCACATACTTATTCCCCAGGCCTCTTTGTCACCAATTTCCCAATTATGGTCTTTCCAAGTCCCTGACCATCCAGCCAAACCATTAGCAACAGCCCATGAGTCAGTATACAAACGCACCTCTGCCCAGTTTTCTTTCCAAGCAAAATGAACAACCAGGTGCACTGCTTGAAGTTCTGCTCACTGGGAGGATTTCCCCTCACCACTGTCCTTCAAGGACAACCAAGAAATGGGTTGTAATGCTGCAGCTGTCCACTTTTGGGTGGTACCTGCATATCGTGCTGAACCATCTGTAAACCAGGCCCGAGTTTTCTCTTCCTCAGTCAATTCACTGTAAGGAACTCCCCAAGAGGCCATAGCTCTGGTCTGGGAAAGAGAAGGTAATGTGGCAGCAGGAGTGGAAACCATGGGCATTTGTGCCACTTCTTCATGTAACTTACTTGTGCCTTCAGGACCTGCTCTGGCTCTATCTCGTATATACCATTTTCATTTTACAATAGAGTGCTGCTGTGCACACCCAACTTTATGGCTTGGTGGGTTAGAAAACACCCAGCTCATGATAGGCAACTCAGGTCTCATGGTAACTTGGTGGCCCATGGTTAAGCGTTCAGTCTCTACTAAGGCCCAGTAGCAGACCAAAAGCTGTTTCTCAAAAGGAGAGTAGTTTCTGCAGCAGATGGTAAGGCTTTGCTCCAAAATCCTAAGGGTCTGCATTGTGATTCTCCTATAGGGGCCTGCCAAAGGCTCCAGACAGCATCTCTACTTGCCACTAACACTTCCAGCACCATTGGATCTGCTGGATCATACGGCCCAAGTGGCAGAGCAGCTTGTACAGCAGCCTGGACCTGTCGCAGAGCCTCCTCTTGTTCAGGTCCCCACTCAAAATTAGCAGCTTTTCTGGTCACTCGATAAATGGGCCGGAGTAGCACACCCAAATGAGGAATATGCTGTCGCCAAAATCCAAAAAGACCAACTAGGCATTGTGCCTCTTTTTTGGTTGTGGGAGGGGCCAGATGCAGCAATTTATCCTTCACCTTAGAAGGGATATCTCAACATGTCCCAAACCACTGGACACCTAGAAATTTTACTGAGGTGGAAGGCCCCTGTATTTTTGTTGAATTTATCTCCCATCCTCTGACACGCAAATGCCTTACCAGTAAATCTAGAGTAGTTACTACTTCTTGCTCACTAGGTCCAATCAACATGATATCATCAATATAATGGACCAGTGTGATGTCTTGTGGGAGGTAGAAATGATCAAGGTCTCTGCGAACAAGGTTATGACATAGGGCTGGAGAGTTGATATACCCCTGAGGTAGGACAGTGAAAGTATATTGCTGACCTTGCCAGCTGAAAGCAAACTGTTTCTGGTGGTCCTTACTAATAACTATTGAGAAAAAAGCATTTGCCAGATCAATAGCTGCATACCAGGTACCAGGGGATGTATTGATTTGTTCAAGCAATGATACTACATCTGGAACAGCCGCTGCAATTGGAGTTACCACTTGGTTGAGTTTACGATAATCCACTGTCATTCTCCAAGACCCATCTGTTTTCTGCACAGGCCAAATAGGAGAGTTGAATGGGGATGTGGTGGGAATCACCACCCCTGCATCTTTCAAGTCCTTAAGAGTGGCAGTAATCTCTGCAATCCCTCTAGGAATACGGTATTGCTTCTGATTTAATATTTTGCTTGGTAGGGGCAGTTCTAGTGGCTTCCACTTGGCCTTTCCCAGCATAATAGCCCTAACTGCATGAGTTAGAGAACCAACATGGGGATTCTGCCAGTTTCTCAGTATGTCTATGCCAATTATACATTCCGGAACTGGGGAAATAACTCCAGGATGGGTTCAGGGGCCCACTGGACCCACTGTGAGATGGACCTGAGCTAAAACTCCATTGATCACCTGGCCTCCATAAGCCCCGACTCTGACTGGTGGTCCAGAGTGACGTTTTGGGTTCCCTGGAATTAATGTCACTTCTGAACCAGTGTCTAATAATCTCCAAAATATCTGATCATTTCCTTTTCCCCAATGCACAGTTACCCTGGTAAAAGGCCGTCAGTCTCCTTGGGGAAGACTTAGAGGAAGATTAACAGTATAAATTTGTGGCAGTGTAACAGGTTTCTCCCCCATAGAGACCTGGCCTCCCCTTCATTCAAGGGGCTCAGGGTCTGTAAACTGTTTCAAGTCTGGAAATTGATAAGGGGCCGTGACTCTGTGTTTTTGTAATTCAGGTTAGACTTCTGTTCCCTTGACCTAGAACTCTTTTGTTTATACAGCTCCAACAAGAATTTAGTAGACTGCCCTTCTATTGTATTTCTAGGCACCCCATGATTTACTAGCCAATGCCACAAATCTCTGCATGTCATATAATTTTGATGCCTCCTTTGAGTTTGTTGTCTATTATAATAGCCGTGTCTACCCTGTCTTTGGTGATTAAGTGCTGCCACCTGGCTTCTGCCAACTCGGGATCCTGTCATTCCCATTGTGTTTAAGGAATTCCAGCTCAGTGACAGCAGTTCCTACAGTAATATCTGACCTACAGAGAAGTGCAACTACAGAGCTCTTGAGGGATGACGGTGTTAGTCTCACAAACTTATTTCTCACTGTTCTGGTAAAAGGCGCATCCTCTGGACATTCCTGGGGTGTAAGAGCAGGCTTTGCATGATAAATCCACTCTAACATTCCAATCTCTCTAAGCCTCTGGATCCCCTCATCTACATTACACCAGGGCAGTTCTGGCATTTCAACCTCAGGTAATGTTGGCCACCTTTTGATCCATGTTTCAACCAACCACCCAAACAAGCTGTTAACACCTTTTCTAACCACTCAAGCTATAACATTGAATGCAAAATCTCTGCTTAGTGGGCCCATATCAATAAATTCAGCCTGATCCAGCCTTATATTCCTACCACCATTATCCCACACTCTTAAAATCCATTGCCACACATATTCCCCTGATTTCTGTCTATATAAATTGGAAAACTCACACGGTTCTTTTGGAGTATAATGTACCTCTTCATGTGTGATACTTTGTACCTCACCTTTAGGGGCCTGTTGGGACTTTATTCTAGTTATAGGTCTAGAAGAAATGAGGAATGGTGGGAGTGGGTCATGAAAAGAATTAGAAATATCTTCCAAGCCATTTGCTTCAGGGTCTTCATCTGCAGTTTCATCTGGTGAAACAGGATTAATCACTCTAGGGCTAATCCCTTCAGGAGGAGGTTGGGTGGCCAATTCCTCAAGGCAGGCTGGAGGTGGGGCGGCTATGTCCTCAGGGCAGACTATTACAGGGTTATCTAGAGAAGGCTCAGCATGGCCTAGGGTTTCAACATCACCCCCAACATCATTATCAATCCATATGTCACCATCCTATTTTTCAGGGTCCCACTCCTTTCCAATCAATGCCCTCACTTTAACGGCAGACACCATGCAAGACTGAGATTTCAGTTTATGTTGTAAAGTTGCTACTCTAACAATAAGATTCTGAGTCTGATTTTCAGAGATCTCAAGTCTATGGCTACAGGAAATAAGATTTTCCTTCATGATACTCATAGAAACATCTACAATTTTCAGACGGCACTTAAGCTTCTCGTTTGAAGCCTTAAGCCCATCCCTTTCACCCTTTAATGTAGACAGTGTATCTAACAATAACCAACCAACATCTCTATAACTCTCATTTCTACAAAACTCTGTAAAGGTGTCAAAAACATTATCCCCCAGAGTCTGGCTTTGTACAAGTGAAGTATTAGGAGAATCGAATGATGATATTTTGACTATCTCCTTTGCCAACTCACTCCATGGATTGGGAGTGTCATTCTGATTACGGGAATCAGAGTCCTTAGTGTCTCTGAGTCCAGTCAGAGTAGAAAACCATTCATAAAAACCCATTTTTAAGATTCTGTTTCTTAAGAACCACTCCTGGTACCAAGATGTATTAGTTAGGGTTCTCTAGAGAAACAGAATCAACAGGGAACACTTGCAAATATAAAATTTATAAAAGTGTCTCACGTGACCATAGGAACGCAGAGTCCAAAATCCACAGGGCAGGCTGCGAAGCCAATGACTCCAATGGATGGCCTGGATGAACTCCACAGGAGAGGCTCACCAGCCAAAGCAGGAATGGAACCTGTCTCCTCTGAGTCCTCCTTATGGCAGAAGACACTCCCCTTTGGCTGATTACAAATGGAATCAGCTGTGGATGTAGCTGACGTGATCATGACCTAATCCTATGAAATGTCCTCATTACAACAGACAGGCCAGTGCTTACCCAATCAGATAAACAGGTACCACAACTTGGCCAAGTTGACACCTGTCCCTAACCATGACACATGACAAATTCATGAATTTAGGCATATTTTATGAGTTTCAATCCATTGCATTTCTTATAGTTACTGAAGCTCATATTATCCCATCTTTGGCCAGTGATTCTTCATGTTGGCTCCTGAGTTCTTTTGATGTCACCCTAGTAGTGTTTGATAGATTTCTTACTGTAGAGTATAAGTAGTTGCTCCAGACTCATTACATATATTTCCTGCCCCAGGAGGGGAATTGGTAATTTCTCCAAGAAACTCTTGCTTCTCTTAATGAGAGATGGTATTTCAAAACCATAGCCTAGGTGCTAAGGACATGCATTGCTATTAAGCTGGTCATTGTTTTCACCATTTCTCCTTTGAAAGACTTTGGAGAACTCTTTCTAACTTTCTAACAGATATGACAACAGTGTTTATCCACTTACTATATTGTAGACTATAATTATCAATATCAAAAACAAATTTTGCCCTCAGACAAGAACATTTGCTAAGATAAACTCTTCATGGTTAAATCAAATCTCAAATTTAAGTACATATATGGCTAATTTAAGGAATCAGAGCCTTCTAATATTTCAGAAGGAAATCTTTTCAATACAGACCAAGGAGGGTCTGTTTAGAAAGTTAGCTCAATAAAAAGAGACCTGAGTGGACTGAGGGTTGGGCATTGTTTCTAGGCCTTTCTTGTACCACTTGCAACATACATGATCATCTCTGGGCTTCAGTTTATTTTTCTTGTGATATAAGCAGCTCACCTTTCAGAGTTAATAATCAATGTCCTAATATATCTTGGTTAAAATAGATATAATGCATATCATCAAAAACAAAAATGTGTCACTATGTACCAGCCATATAGCAGAGGACAAAACAGATGAAGATTCCTTTCTTCTTAGAACCAGCATTCTAAAGAGGGTATGAAGACAATGAACAATAAGTTCACAATAAGAATAAATAAGTATACTATGTAGGGCAATGGAAGGTGATAGGGCCATTAGAGCAAATAAACTGTGGAGGGGTGAGATGGGAGGCTAGTATCTTAAAAAGCACATCAGGAGAGACCTCACTAAGAAGTTGCCATTTGAATGTAGACTTGAAAAGCAGAAGAGAGCTGTTCATGCAGACATCTTGGAGAAGAGTTGTTTTAACAAAGTTGAGAGCAAATAGAAGACCTGGACACACTATTATATGCTAGAACATCATGATAGCCAATAATCTGTGTTATGGAAATATCACTATAGGATACTGGGGTCATTTTTGGTTGTCATTAAGAAACTAGGACAAGAGGAAGGAACAGAGTCAAAGGAAATTGATCATGATGATGAAGAGTTTGGATATCATGCCACACAAATAAAATTTCAAGGAAGAGAGACCATCAAAAGAAGAAAATATGCCACAACGTAGAGAGGAAGGAAGATATTAGCCACTTGCAAATTCTGAAGTGCTTGCATGGAAAAAAGTAGAGTTATATCAATTTTTAAATGTAACTCAAAAGGCACAGGATTAGGAAAGAAATGAATAACAGGCTTTATAGAGAGGTACGTCAGCTAAATATAAAGAAGAAGTTTATATAGAAGTTAATAGCTGAAGTTACTGAGAAATGGAATAGGACAGTCTTAGTTTGCCATGACTGTTTGAAAAATACCACACATGGTTGGCTCAAGCAACAGGAATTCCTTGGCTCCCATGACATTTGGAAGACCATGCTTTTTTCTAGAATTCTAAAGCTTTCTAGTACTGGCTTGCTGCAATCCTTGATTTGTATCTCTTCCTTCTGTCCCATAGTGGTTCTCTCTCTCCTTGTATCTGCTCTTCCAGGTCCTGATGATGTCCAACTTCTGGGTTCTCCTGCTGTGTCTGAATTTCCCCTCTTAACAAGGTCTACTTGCCCTCAGTTGGCCTCTGAAATGTCTTTTAACTATCTTTTAGATTTCATGATTCTAACACATCATGAAACTACAATAATAACAAGCTGAGGATGCTGAATATTTTGCTTCAGAATCACACTTCTACCCATTATTTATAACAATTGAATCATTTCAAATTTTACCCTACCAGATGGTCACATAAATGCATAAAGGAAATTTGGCTAATTTGGTATTGGTTTATGTATTGTATGTTTATTTCTAATGTGTACACCTCAATTAGAATTGCTAGTCCTTATCTGTCAAGATGTCTTATTGTTCTCAACTAAATATGTTTAGAAAATTCAAGCTTTTTCAAGTTTCATGAATACCTACGTTCAGGTCCTAAGCCTAAAGGTACTGAAGATACAAGGCATTCTCTGTTGTACTTTCAGTAAGCTCCAAATTATTTCTCTAAAATGTAAAATGATTTCAGGACAATTCACAAAATTTTTCTGAGATACAATACAAGCTTTCAAGAGCCTTCTACTCTATTTGGAAATGAAGACATGTACACGTGAAAATAATATAACACATATAAAAGAAAATACTGAATGGCAGGGTTAAAAAAGCAGGTATTGAAGGTCACAAAAGGGACTTGGGAATAGAGATTCATCAAGGAAGCATCAAGGAAGTTCATAGGAGACAGGAGGTAGAATCAACACTAAAGAAACTGAAGCTCTTTTGAGAGAAATATGGTGTTCTCATTTTTTTTTTCAGAAAAGGAGAAATTCATGTACCAGGGAGAAAATAAGAAAGAAGAAAATCTCTGCAATTTCTTCCAACTCTACGATTTCTAAAAAACAATCTACCACTATTAGTAGTTGTTGAATTGGATCAATTATTATACTCAACTTTTCAACTGACATACAAAGAATGACAGATCTCTATATTCTTTTAAAAATGTATCTACTCATAAGTTATTATTATTTAGGAAGTATGGAAGGAGAACACCAACATCCATTTTGTTTCAAATAACCAGTTATTCTGAGACTATCAGAAGTCAGATCATAATTAACTACCACTAATTGGCTAATGACTAGCAATGTTAGCTAATAACCAATTGTTTAAATTTCAAAGATTTCCACACTGATTTGGAGTCACAATAAACCATTTTGCTGCATATTTTCCATCTGTGTCTCTAGGAGAGACACCTAAATCTGTGCAGCCAACAGGCTCATGTGCTCTATGGCTTTGGTAGGATTCAATCAATGCAGAACACCAAGAGATCAAAGGAAGTAGGAGACTGAGGTTGGGATGTTAATTCCTCTGGCTGCTTCCTGTGTATTTGAAGTGGACAGATGGCATCACCCAACAGAAAGCAACAGCTCCTGTCAGGTGGCTCTCTCCATCTAGCTCTTTCTGACTCAAGGTTTTATAATTGCCCCCGCCTCTTGCCCCTTCAGATCCAGAAATCACAATGGAACATCAATTGTTAGTCCCAGGTGGGAGGGGCTGTTTCATCCCATGTGGTTTCTCTGCATCCCACTAACTCCTCATAAATGCTCCTTTTATTCAACTGCCCTTAAATTGCCCATTTGAAATATGTCATTAGTCTCTGCTTGGGTCCTAACTGATATATCCATTTAGTCCCTCTATTCAAAGAATATAAAAAGCCTATAATAAGTAATCACAGACAAAGAGGACAAAAACAGTTCATCTCCAAAGTTACATGCATTTTCAATTCATATTTCACAGGAAAAACATGGTACAGCAAACCATTTTTGTTCCTTTGAGATCCACACTATTTTTTATGGTTCCTTTATTTTTTAAATCTGTAAAACTTTGCAGAGAACACAAATCTTACCTCTAGTACAGGCTTGGGAACTGAAAAATAATCAAAAAGGTTCCTACCAAGCAAGAATTAGTTGAATATATACTACCTATAATATTTAGAATATATCATACTTTGTGTCTACAAAATGTAGCATTAATATCAGTAACACACGTAAAATGACAAAAGCAGGATTGTTTGGTCAGCAGTTAAGTAGATTATTTCCTACATCAAAAAGTGAATGCATAATCTTTATTTCTATTTTGCTTCTTAGTCTGGTCAAAAGCTGTATGTGATAATGATGAGATAAAAAAACCTGCACAAACAGATATTAGATGGCTTGGCAATTTTATCAGTATGTTTCAGTTGACCTAAAATGTACATAGTAAAGTATTTTTATGATTAATAATATATTTTAATAACATTGCATCTAAAGTCATTGTAAACTGGCTCCTACATTTAAAATATTCTTACTCTGGAGGAACCAAGCAGTTTAGTAAATATAATGTACTGGCAATATACTATACCTGGATTCCAGAGTTTAAAATGCTTACCATAAATTTTTGTTCTTCTAAATACTCTACCTGATAGCTGAAATGCTGATATTTGCCACTTCACTTGAAAAATTTCTCTTGTCAATTTTCTTTGAGTCATTTCCTTTGTTATGTACACAAAAATCATTTGAATCTATTGATGTGCTTGGAGGATAATCTTGAATTTCTAGCACCTTCTCTATGGTGTTCCTTCTGCGGTGGGAATAGCTAATCATTTGTTAACACTGCCCCAAGTTTTCATGACTAAATAAAATCCATGACTGTTATAAAATGCAAAAAATAAAAAATAAAAGTAAATGTAATAAAATAAAAAAGGATACAATGATAATATTAATTCAGAGGACTAAGAAATGAACTTTACCATATTACTGATGCAGCTTTCCTTATATGAATTATCGGTAGAAACCTGAGTGTTCAAAACCATTTAGAAACATCTCTTAAAAAACAATTTCTGTTTTTACTTTCCATCTCTGTGGCTCAAGGAGATTTCACTGTTGTAATGACACAAATTTAAAATGAATCTACTAGTTTTCTCAGGTATAATCTAAACAGCAACTAGGATGTTTTCCAGCAGAAGCATCTCATTATCTGTATTTGTTTACTTGGACACCATGTGATACATGTAATCTTGACAGTTCAAGATTGAGAAAAATGAAATAGGAGACAAAATTTCCCTGTTAATTTTTAGGTGCTCTGTTAGCTATGACTTGCCAGAGTCCAGTTCTCCATTTCTTCTGGGCACACAGATTATACCTTCCTGCCCCTTGAAATTAGTTATAGCTATGGAACTAATTATGATTAATGGAATGTGAACTGAAATGATGTACACATCTTTTGAACCAAATAAGTGACATGGTTCCCCCTTTCCAGATGGGACACAGCCAATCAGCAACATTCCAGAGGGAGGAGCCCCCTCTGCTGACCTGCGTTAGGCATTTTGTTTGATCAAGAAACAAACTTTTAAACCCCTGTGATTTGGAGGTTCTTACCTGAGCACAATTTACCCTAGGCTGACTATAACTCTGCCTAACTGAGAATGGTGTGACTCCTTAAAAGTTCAGCAACAGTTACTAGTTTTTTCTGAGGATATAAGAAGATGACTAGACAAACTAATATTAAAGGACATAATCTATGATCCACTCTTGAAATGTAATGCATTCCCTCTGAAAATGAAATAATATTCTGTTGGTCTCAATAGCAACAAGAGCTGGGTCTCTGAATTGCTAGAGGTCCTGTTGATCTGAATGGGCTTCCCCCATCTTTCAAAGCAAACAATATGCTACTGTGTCAAGTGGAGCAAAGAGCTGCGTATCACTCCATGAGACTTCCAGCAAAGTAGGATTAGGGTTGGGTTCTCTCAAATTTTGATTTTCATCACATATATGTATATATTACAATATATGGAGCCTTAAGGGCTAAAACTGAAATACCTTTCTAAATTCTGGAGTTAGTGAACATATTTAATTCTGTTTCCCCAAAAGGGCCATGGCATCGCAAAGAGATCCAGAGCATCTTTATCCTTGACCCTGGGAGAATTTCTGTTTTTTTTTTTTTTTTTTTTTCACTTTAGACTTAATCAGAAGGAATCATCACCTCCAAAGCAGTATGGACACTGAAATAGGCCTGGCAACTTAAACTTGAAAAAAAGCCAGAGGACTGATCAACAGAAACTTTTAATATGTTGGTACATATTAAAAGAAGGCATTTAATATTTGGAGAAATAAATGAGATGGTGTAAACCTCCATGGAAGTTAATTGGTAAAGACCATAATTGAAACAAAGTTTAAACAGCTGCAAAAGAAAAATAGAGAATATTCTGGGAATATCAGTAAAAGCCCTGAAAGAAGAAAGTGAAAAAATGCTGAACTATAAAATGTGGAGCTAAACCATTCAGGGACCCAGAGTAGCATAAATGAAACAAGGAAGATAAGGCTCTGAAAGAGGCTACCTTCTTAACGCAGTACTTCCCATACTGTTGCAAGGTACACTAGTGGTAAACAAAATGTCAATAGTTATTCTGTCATTAAAGTGATCCATAGGCAAAATATTTGGTCAATGTATACTAAAAATAAGTTAATTTAGTTTCTTTACTACAAGAATTCATAATGATTTAGTACGTTAATGACCAAGATGAATCTCTAATAATATAAATCTGTTATTAAGCAAAATATTCCAAATATATTTAACCACAGAAGAATTACTTCATAAGTATTTACTACTTTATTTCACTTGGAAAAGGACAAAAGGTTCAAGCATTATATATTTTTGGAATTATGCAAAGTTAAGTGGAGAACGTCTATTTCTTGGTCTGTGCAATCCTGTCTTTATTAAGTAACTGTTGAAAGTGAAGGAGGGAACTTCTTCAACCTGATAAAAGCTTCTATGAAAAACCCACAGCTAACACCATACTTAATGGGGAAATACTGGATGATTTGCCCCTAAAATCAGGAACAGGAAAAGGATGTCTGCTCTCACTTGTATTAAACACTTGTAATGAGGTTCTAGCCAGGGCATTTAGGCCAAAAAATGAAATAAAATGAGTTCATACTGGAAAAGAAGAAGTAAAAATATCTCTATTTGAAAATGACATAATCTTGCATATAGAAAATCCTAAGGAATCCACTAAAAGCCTATTAGAACACATCTGCTTAATGAAGTTGCAGCATACATAATCTATATAAAAAATCAATTGTATTGTGTACAGTAGAAATGAGTGAAACAAATACTCATTGAGAGTATTGAGAAAATAAAATTTATAATAGCATACAAATAATTGAATACTTAGGGACAAATTTAACAAAATAAATGCAAGACTTACATTCTATACTCTGAAAACAACAAAATATTGTTGAGTGAAATTAAAGTAGACCCAAACAAATGGAAATACATCCCATGTTCATGGTCTTGAAGATTTAATATTGTTAGAATGGAAATATTTCCCAAGATAACCTCCAAAGTATATGAGATCCCCATCCAAATTTCAACTGGCTCCTTTGCAGAAATTGACAAACTGATCCTTAAATTCCTATCAAAGTTCAAGGGACCTACAATAGTCAGAACAATCTTGAAAAAGAACAAAATTGGACTCCTACTTCACGCCATATACGAAATTAAGGCAAAATGGATCAAAGACCTAAATGTTAAGAGTACAAAGTGTAGGACTCTTGGAAGAAAATACAGATATAAATCTTGTGACCTTGGTTTAGGTAATGGTTTCTTAGATATGACACCAAAAGCAGAAAATAAACTGGATATCACACCAAATTAAAACCCCAAACAAACTGGATATCACCCCAAATTAAAACTTTGTGCTTCCAAGGATAAAAAGAAGGCGAAAAGACAGTCCACAGAATGGGAGAAAATTTTTGAATATCATGTATCTGATAAGGGGCTTGCATCTAGAATATATAGAGAATTCTTCCAGTTGAAAAATCCTGGTTAATGCAACTAAATAATAAAAAGACAACCCAATTATAAAATGGATAAAGAATCTGAATAGACAGCTCTCCAAAGGAGATATACAATGGTCAATAAACACATGAAAAAATGTTCAACATTATTGTCCATCAGTGAGTTCACATGAAAACCTCAATGAGATACCACTTCACACCACCAAGATAACTATAAAAAGACAAATATTGGCAAGGAAGTGGAGAAGCCAGCACACTCACACACTCATACACTACTGGTGGCGATGTAAAATGCCGCAGCTCCTTTGAGAAACAGTTTGGAAGTTCCTTAAGTGGTTAAACATAGGGTTACCATACATTTCCACTTTTAGGTATATACTCAAGAGAAATGAACATATATGTCCAAACAAAACTGTACATGAATTTTCATAGCAACATATTCATAAGAGCTCCAAAGTAGGAACACCTAAATGTCTCTAAATAAATGAATGGGTAAATAAAAAGTGGAATGAATGGAGTACTAATACAGTCCATAACATGTGTAAACAGTGAAAACACAGAATGGGTTTTCTGGGTTATTTCTAAGTGAAATAAGCCAGTCACAAAGGTCAACATATTCTATAACTCCATGCATATGGAATGCCCACTATAAGCAAACATATAAGGACAGAAAGTAGATTAGTGGTTACCTGGAGCTGAGTGGAATAGAAAGTTTAGGGGTGGTGGTGGCCATGGCGGTGGCTATTTCTTATCAGAGTGATGAAAATGCTTTAAAATTGATTGTGGTGATGGTTGCAAAACTCTGTGATTATACTAAAAGCCACTGAATTTTATACTTTAAATGGGTGAAGTGTATGATATGTCAATTATATCTCAATAAAGTTTCTTTGAAAAGAGTTAATAAAGAGTATGGAAGTTCTCTAATCTCAAGTTTGGAGCTCAGACCTGACTGAAAAGAAATTAATCTGCAGAGGTGCAACAGTTCCCCAGTTCCTGCCATACAGTAGGTCCTCAATTAATTTTGTGGAACAGGCAATAGGAAAGGAGAAGAAAGAATGTACTCTACCCTACTGGAGTTCCCTTCCCCCAATTTTCTGTGCTCAGACAAGAGATAAGTTGTGGCAGAGTGGATTTTCCAAAGATGTCTGCACCAACATTTCCCAGGCCACATGCTCTTGTTAAATTAAAAAACAAAAGTTTGGGAGGCCAGACTTCTCTAAAAAAAGTCAATATAGTTCTCCAAACTCACTTTTTGCTTGGCATTTTACATATTTTATATTCCTCAATATATTTAAGACTCAGTGTGGGCTGAAGTGGTCTAATATTAGCTATGGCTGTAAGTTCATGCAAAATAAAATGCTAAATAAAGGCAATCAGTTAGAGCATTCAAGCCAAAGTGCACTTTGGGGAAAAAGATGATTTAACAAGCCACCTGCATTCTCTCATTTTAAAAATGCAGATATTGTTATGATTATCTTTCTTTTAAACTTGGCAGGTTTTTTTCTGCCTGGTTTCAGCATTATTTGACATTTATATGTTGAGAGTAATATCAGGTAATGGTTTAGCTTTGTTAAAACTAACATACATACTGGGTGTATTTGTTGTTAAATCTTTAAATCTTCTTTAATACAGTAGCACAAGTGCCTCAAATTACTTAGTTTAAATAAAGTGCCTTGAAATATAAACAATCTGCCTAATTATTTTCCATTCTGTTTTCATACTGTCTTCATAGCAAAAAGAAAAACTTAGGTGAAAGTAGTTATTTTCATGATCATAAATGTACTAAAGTTAATGTATCTATGTTTTATTCCATAAGCATTGTTTAATTTCCTCTCCTCTTTCTACTCTGTACTAGGCACTGTTCGGTGCTGGGAGGGTGCTAATTTGATAGCCACCCTTTGCTGAGTTGAAGCATAATCTTGTATAAGGAAGGAACCAACATTTATTGTGCCCTTATTAATGGACATCATGTTCAGTGCTTTATACATGGCATTAAGTCCTCAAAACAATCCTGTATTGCAGATTTTATTATTGCCATTTAACAGAGGAAAGTTTTGATCTTCAGGGAGAAAAACACTTTGCCAAAGTCACACAGCTAATTGTATGGCCATACATCTCAATATCCGTCTCTCTCCAAAGCTTATTCTCTTTCTTTGATAGTGTGTTTTCTGCCCATTACGGCAGAGAAGGCTGGGCCTCTTACTAGGCCATGCTGCAATGCCTTTCTGGGTCAGCCAGATTTCAAAATTGAGAAAGCACTTTAATCCTTATCTACAAAACTTTTTATAAATGGGGCATGTGACTTACAACAGCCCATGGCACCCACAGAGACATTTTTTGTTATTTTCAGAATTTCCTTAGACCCACTACTTCTTGCTCCACTGAAAAGTAAAGGTAATATTGTCAAAAGTGTTCTAAAATTAGTAACTACCCTACATCTTTTAATGTTTCTTAACTGTTCTGTGAATGTAGGTTATTACCAGTGTTACTCCTTTTCTGAGCCTTGCTCTGAATTTATCTGGCTGATTATGGAATCTAGACACCAATAAATCTTAGAGCAAATATCAGAGTGCAGATTCTGCAGTGCTCTCGTATGCTTTAGATAATGCCTATACAGTCTGTACAATATGGCTCAGCTATATGTGGGCTTCTGGGTTGCCCTCTTGGTGGCAGAATTATTATCATGCAGTCGATCCCACATTTATCGCCACTTTCTCTCTTTCTTGCTTTTAGCTGGTAGAACAGAGAATACAGCAATCAAATGATCACACGTGTGAACAGTAGAAAAATAAGTGAAATGAAAAATTTGGACCTGACTTAAAACTGCAGATTTTTAATTTTTCTAAATAAATAGCATTGTTTTGCAAGAGATAGGAAACAACAAATAGGAGGTTAGAAGGGGGATAATTTTATAGTTTGAAGCCAATTTGTATTTTCATTCTGCCTGTTTTAGAGGGTTTTAATGCATTACCCAAAGGCTCAAGGCTGATAAATTAAATTATGTGTAAAGAATAAGATTTTTCTGCTTAAGCTTCACCTGTGAAGAAATGATATTTTTCCACAAGGAAAAACTAATTTTTTAGAGAAGGATAATTGTACCATTGATATTTATCTTGTCAATTTTATTTCAAGGTAGGAAAAAATGAAAAGATTTATGGCATTTACTACAAAAGCAGACACGAATACCAAATCAAGTAATTATCTGATTTAAAGTATTTACCAATGACCCACACTGTCAAAGGAAAACTATGTAGTATGTATACTTTCAACCTTAGAAAAATTTCTGCATTCTAAAACGTAAGGAAATAAACACATTTTTTCCTTTTCAGTAAAGTCAGTACCTTTACTACTTGAACTAAGATATTGATCACTCATTTCTTGAAACTATTAAATGCTTTTTCCAAATGTGTATGTGTTTGTGTGTGTGTATAATTCAAATGTTACGAAAGGTGTTTTTAGCTGAAAACAATATCTGAAGAAAAATTTTTCGATAAAGCGTTAACGCCCAGTTCTCAAACAGGTGTTTTGCTTTTGCGGTGTGTATTCTAACAAGATACCATTTAGTTGATCCAGTGTATACCCAAGTCCTTGTGATTTAAGGACCTTCAATAGAGTTAGTGGATCATCTCATTTTTCCTTTTCTATCTTGTTAGCCTACCCTTTGGCCCTCTCACTTTTTGTTAGCAGAAATACCCCAGAGTGTGCAGGCGTGGAAGGAGAGACGGCAGAAAAACAGAAATTTTCACTAAGATGAAGAACCCAGGCGTAAGGACAATATAAAGGCTTTTTGAGAAGCCACCCCATCTTCCATTTTACAGACAATTGGAGGCTTATTATGATTGTATGAAGTTCATCTTTTTCAAATCTCGCAAATACCGTCACATGGTTACATTTCCTCCCAAAGAGTAATTAGAGCATATAAAACTGTAGACTTAGAAGGGCATTCTAGTACATTGCCAGTGCCTGACCACATACCCTTGGCCTAGGTCTACACTGAAGGTCATCAGAGACGTTTCCCCATCAGTCCCTGGCCTTCCTGCACGCTCTTGCCTGAGGAATCTTTCTGGCCTCCTCTGCAGCTAAGACCTCTGTAAGTGCCAGAGAGTTAATCCCTCAGGAGCCACCCTCAGCCCCACTTGTCTTTGCTCCTTGGTGGGAGAGTCTGTGCCATCCCACCCAGTCCCTCAGAGGTCCCCAGGAGGATCGAAGCCCCAGTTGTCCACACAGGTGACTCCCTCATGAGCACACCCTCTTTGGTTTTCTTCTCTTTTCTGTCTCACTTCTCTACTCTTTTCTTTTGCCTCATGGAACATCTCTCAAATAAACTGTTTGCACCTAAGTCACTGACTCAGAATACGAAAGTGAACAAGAAATTACCTCATTTCTCTATCTGTATGACATGACCAGAAAAGGAAAATTAATAGAGACAGAAAGTGGATTAGTGGTGCCTGGAGCTGACAGTGGGAAGGAAGACTGAATATAAATAGTCCTGAGAGATCTTACTGGGGAAACAGAAATATTCTAAAAGTAATTTATGGTGATGGCTCAATCACTCAGGGATGTTACTGAAAGTCATTGAATTGTATACTTGAAATGGGTGAATTTTATGATACATAAAATATATCTCAATAAAGCTGTTTTAAAAAAATCTACTTTTACATGGACAGAGAAAGAAATAGAGAGGCAAAGTGACTTGCTCAAGGTTACACAGAAAATATGTGTCTGAGAAAGTAACAGAGTTCAGGTCATTTGATTGCTCTGAGCAAAAACATTCATCTGTGGACTGAAGATCTTCATTAAACCCATCAAAAATCAAAGGATAGGAAAAACGTGAGAAAGCACCCATTAGAACCAAATATCAACATATTTGTGACATTGATTATATTAATGAACATTTACATGGTGCTTACTTTATGTAAAATTCTTTACCCAGATGATCTTATTTAATTTTCACAACGGCCCAAAAGATAGGCATTATTATTATTATCCCCTTTTTATATACAGAAAAATGGGGCCTTAGAAAGGGTAAATGACTGTTTGAATGTCACACAACTACTATGAGGGTGAGTGAGGACTCATCTCTGGTAGTCTGACTCCAGAGTGCATGTTTATAACCACTATATTATACTGATTCTGCTGGTGAGTGGGACTTATAACTCCTCTTACCACTTCAGCATGCCCAAATAAAGAAGGCTCCATACCTCACTGTTGAGTTTGATAATCTGCTGTTTGGTCTCCTCGGCTTTGATGAAGAGAACAGCTGCTCCAATCTCTGGATCTGAAAAGTGAGACACACACAGAATGAGTCTTTCAGGAATGACCTTATAGTTGAGGCTTTGGGTACTCAGAGTAGAGAAGAAAGCCCAACACAGTATCCTTTGCTTTCCTGATATCTGTGCGTGGTAGACTCTGCCTCACTGGTGCTAGAGAAGCTTCTTGTCTTCTTCTGGAAGACTCCAGAAAACTAGGCTTACATCATGGGGGTGATTATGTTCACAGTCACTGGATGTATCCATGGCAAATCTGCCAACCCCCAAATGTGATCACCATATTTCAGATGGCACATTTTTCTTCTCTGACCAGTCTCTGAAAATCTATCACAGTCAGTGTCCAAGTCATACCTCTCTTTCCTTTCTAAACATTGATTCCTGTGCCCCTCACGGCATTTTCTTCCCACCTCTTTATCACGTACTAATCTCCATAATAGTTTTCTTCTCTCCTCCTATGTCACAATAAAAGTGATAAATCCTAGGCTTTTCTCTCTTCTACATTTTTCTTCTACCTTATTCATCCAAAAACATTTATTTCTGGGAGAGACAAAAGTAGAAGATAACTCATAACTATCCCAATTTTCCCAATTTTGGCCAATTGTGGGTAAAAATATGTGTATGTTGGAGAAAACATCAGCCAAAACATTCTGAAGTGGGAGAACGTAAGAGTTCATTTTTCAAACATACTTTGTGGAGATAATCCATTCATCAACAAATGATTGTAGAGCATATACAATAGGCCTGCCTTCCTTGGTAGAAGAGAGAAACGAATAAAAAAAAGAAAAAGAATTGACTGTCGTGGCGTTCTAGTGGGGAACAGAGGGATTTAAGAAGTAAATATGTATGTAATTTCAGTTAACCAAAATGATGGCCTAAGACATTCCAAAGGCACTATACCCTCACAGAATCTTTGAACAATTGGGAAAAACTGGAAGAACCGTCTTCCTCAAAACTCTGGAAAACAGTTAAAGAGTTGCGTAGCCAGGCAAGTGATAAATTAAAAAAAAAATGCAGCTTTAAAAGTAGTTGGTGCCCTTGCTGGCCCAGCCCCCTCCCTGGCACAATGTGGAGCCAGCCTGTGCTCCCACTGTGAGTCCCTGACCTTGTTTGGGAGGGACCAGATAACCCCAGTGCACATACAGAGATGTCTATATGTTGTGCCAATCAATTGGGTGGCAGACAAAATTAGTTTGTAGAAAGCTAAAACAATGTAAGAAAAAAGTTGCCTAGAACAAAGAATTACCTTCTTCAAGTCATATGAAAAAGCACCTAGGCAGGAAAGAAAGCCTATTTCACAGGGATTTCCTAAAGCCACAAACAAGCAAAAGCCAAGGACAAGACACAGATTCAGAAAAAATGGAGAGGATCCTGCATTACACAATGGCCTTGGACTGATCTTCTTGATAAGAAGGTGAAACTCTGAAGGAATGCACAGGCGAATCATATCCAAATTGCAAAGAATGGGAAAGGTGCTTTTTGTCTTTGCTTGTTTGTTTTCATTAGCTCCTGGCACTCAAGGAAATCACTGTTATGCCACTACTGGATATAAACTTGAGCGATGGACAACTTAGGAGCTAAATCTCAGAGTTCATACTTTAAAATGTTAAAATATACAAGTTTCAAAAAAACTACAAGACAAAGAAACAGGAAAAGATGGGCCATCCAAAACAGGAAGGTAAAAATCTAGAAATGATCAATGAAGAAAATCAGATTTTGGACTACTGGACAAAGATGTTAAAAAAAAATCATCCTCAATAAGGAAATAAAGGAAAATAAGGGAAGAACCAAAGGAGATCAGGAAAACAATGAATAAACAATATGAAAACCTAAATAAAAAGACTGAAATTTTAAAAAGAAATAAATAGAAATACTGGAAGTGAAGACCACAATAACTTAAATGAAAAATTCCCTAGAGGGTTTCAACAGAAGCTTGGAGCTGGCAGAAGAAAGACTCAGTAAACTTGAAGAGAAGGTAATTGAAATGATTCAGATTTAAGAGAAGAAAGAAAAAAAGAATTAAAAACATCAAACAGAACCTGAGACCTCTGGGAACACCATTATGTCGGTTTGAAACTATTATGTACCTTAGAAAAGGCCACATACTTTTAACCCCTTCTTGTGGGGTAAGACCTATTGTGTGTGGGACCTTTCAGTTAGGCTGTTTCACCTGAGATGTGACCCAGGCCATTCAAGATGGATCCTAATCTTTTATGGGAGAACTTCATAAGGATAAAAGAGAGAAGCACAGAGAAAAAGCACACCTAGAGATGTTTCAAGAGAGCTCAGAGACAAAAAGACCAGCAGATGCCAGCCATGTGCTTCTCCATGTGACAAAGGAAACTTGAATGCCAGGGTCTTCCCTTCAGAGATGGTATCATCCTCTTGATGCCTTAATTTGGACATTTTTATGGTCTTAGAACTCTAAATTTGTAAATTAATAAATCCCCACTGTAAAAGCCCACTCATTTTGGTATATTGCATTCCTGCAGCTTTAGCAAACAGATACAGAGTTTGTTACCAGAGAAGTTGGGTGCAGCAAGATACAAATGCCAAAAATGCTGGAATGACTTTATAAATGGATAAGGGGAAGATTCTGGAAGAACTCTGAGATGCTTGCTAGGAAAGGTCTAGTTTTCCTTGAAGAGACTGTTGATAGAAATATGGATGCTAAAGGTATTTCCAATGAGGCCTTAGACAGAAATAATAAATGTGTCATTGCCAATTGGAAGAAAGGTGATCTTTGTTTTAAAGTAGAAGAGAATTTGGCAAAACAGAGTCCTGGTGTTGGATGGGAGGCAGAATTTGAAAGCAACAAATTCGGCTATCTAGCTGCAGAAATTTCCAAACTAAATGTGGAAAATGTAGTCTGGTTTCTCCTTGCAGCTATAGTAAAATATTAAGAGTAAAGGGATAAGCTGAGAACTGAACTCTGCTACAAATAAACAAGAAATTGATTGAAAAATTATGAGCTTTTGGAAAATAAGTTCCCAGAGGATAGTGCCCCATGTAAAGATTTAGCCAAACATGGAAACATCTGGCCATTTTAGGAGAAGTCATGATTAGAAATGCAACTATCCAGAAAAGATTTATGGAAAGTCCTATTGTGTGATGGTTGGGACCCCTGGGTGCTGCATGCAAAACTGACAAGTTTTTTGAGAGATCTGTATGAATGGAACCACTGCCAGCCTTGGCTAAAAAGGGCAGAAAAGGGATGGACTAAAGGAAATATGAGGTCTGAACCCAAGAAACCTCAGATGAGGAGAGATGACCCACTCATGCATGTGGAAAGGGGGAGCTGACCAGAAATTTGCAGAAGGCGGGTCGTCTATCCCATTGTTCCTGAAAAGTATCACCACCCCAGGGCTCAAAGATGTTTGGGGAATTGAGAGGAACTTGGCCACCCCATTATTAGAAAGAAAGCTGGTGCCCCAGGCCTCAGAGAAGGTGAACATATTCCCCAGGGATTGGGAAGACCCTGGCCATGATCACATTGTTCTATTGGATCTGTGCCCCAGAGATGGCAGAAGGTCTGTGTGCTGCCCTAATTCTTGAAGAAGGTGGAACAGAGAACATGTTGGTCTCCCCAGTGTTGGAGCTGTCGGGCCCCTTACCCCACTGTTTAGAGAGAACAGGACTGCTGTGAAAGCCCTTAAAATGGGTGTGACTGCTGCTCTCTCAAGCCCTGAGGATAAAACATCATTCTGTAGGTGACTTTTAGATATAGAAATCTAATGAAGTTTTTCCTGCTGGTTTTCAGAACTGTTTGGGTCCTGTGACCCCTGTTTTGCTTAGAATTTCTACTTACGGAAATGGGAACATTTAAACTATGAATGTTCCTCCTTTGTATCTTGGAGGCAGATAACTTGTTCTAAATTTCACAGATCCACAGCCAGAGGACAATTTTGCCTTAAGACAGACCACAGCTATACCAGATTTTGATGAGACTTTGTAATTAATATTGAACTGAAATTATTTAAGGTTTTAGTGATATTATGATGGAATAAATGCAGTTTGCATATGGAAAGAAAATATCTTTTGGGGGCCCAGAGGGTGGAGTGTGCTGGTTTGAAGCTGTTGCATGCCCGAGAAAAGACCATGTTATTTTAATCCATTCTTGTGGGAAGCAGGCCTTTTGATTAAGTTGTTTCAACTGATATGTGACCCTGTCCATTCAAGGTGGGTCTTAATCCTTTCTTGGGTCCTTTATGAGGATAAAAGAGAGAAATATGGAGAGAAAAAAAACCACCCAGAGAGGTTTGGAGATAGCTCAGATACAATAAGGACCAACAGTTGCTGGCCATGTGTACTCCCATGTGACAGAGGAACCCCAGATGCCAGTTGCCATTCTTCAGAGAAGGTGTCTATCCCTTGATGCCTTAATTTGGACATTTTCATGGCCTTAGAACTGTAAATTTGTAAACTAATAAATTCTCAATGTAAAAACTAACCCATTTCTGGTATATTGCATTCTGATAGCTTAAGCAAACTGAAACGACCATCAAGCATATCAACCTATGCATTATAGGAGCCCCAGAAAGAGAAGAACAAAGAAAGAGGTAGAAGGAATATTCAAGGAAATAATGGCAGGAAAGTTCCTAAATTTAACAAAAGACGTAGAAATACCGATTCAAGAAGTCCAATGAAACCCAAACAGGATAAATTTAGAGTGAAACATGGCCAGAAATATAACAAACTATCAAATGCCAAGGACAAGGAGAGAGCTCTGAAGTCTATAAGAGAAGAGAAACATGTTATATACAAGAGAGTCCCAATATAAGATTTAGTGCTGATTTCTTATCAGAAACTGTGGAAGCATGATAGCAATAGGACAAAATATTTCATATGTTGAAAGAAAACAATTACCAACTGTATTAGTCAAGGTTCTCTAGAGGAACAGAACCAACAGGAGATATCCATAAATAGGAGACTTATAAAGGTGTCTCATGCAACTATGGGAATGCAAGAGTCCAAAATCCATAGGGCCGTCTACGAAGCTGGCAGCTCTGATGAAGGGTTTAGATGAACTCCAGAGGAGAGGCTTGCTGGCTGAAGAAGCCGTGGAAAAGTCTCTTGAATTCCTTAAAAGTCCTTAACTGACTGGATTATCTCATTTGTGAGAGGCTTTGTTGGTAGCAGATGTAATCAGCCACAGCTGCAATCAACTCACTGATGATTTAATACACCAGCCTTCTGGTTTATCAACCAGCTATGAAATATCCTTGCAGCAATGGTCAGGCCAGTGCTTGCCTGACCAGACAACTGGGCATTATCACTTGGCCAAATTGACACCAGAACTTAACTGTCACACCAACCAAGAATTTTGTATCTAATGAGGCTGTCTTTCAAAAATAAGGCAAAGATGAAGACATTTCCAGATAAACAAAAGCTGCGAACATTTTTCAGCACCACACCTGAACTAATAGGAATATTTCAGTGAGTCCTGGACACTAGACAGTGAATCAAAGTGACATAACTATAAATGCTCATATTATTGTTTCATATATTTTGGTTGTGCAACTACAATTTTTATTTCTTCCAGGCTCTAAAATAAAAATGCACAATAAGTAATGATAAATACATGCTTTGGAACACACAATGAATAAAGATAATTTGTAACAAGCACAATAAAAAATTGTTAGGAACAGTTTGTGCTATGGAAGCTAATTGTAATCTATCCAAATATCATTGCTTGACTTAAATTTTAGTCAAAAGTTAATCACAGAGAAATATATTAAAAATATATATTGAAAGAGATGAGAATATACTCAAAATGGTGCAAAACAAAAAGTCAAATAAATATGAAACTAGGCATGGTGGAAGAATTGAGGCAAAAAGGTATACTTACAAAGACCATATAGAAAATGGTAGAAGAAAATTCTGCATTAATCAATAGTTTCTTTAAATGTACATGGATTAAACTCTCCTGTCAAAAGGCGAGAGATTTTAAGAATGGATAAAAAGCATGGCCCAACTATGTACTGTTTATTTAAAAATCACCTTAACATTCTCAGACAGAAGTATATTGAAAGTGAAAGAATTGAAAAATTATGACAAGAAAATATGGAAACATATATGAAGCAAATACTGATTTGAAGTGGAAAAAAATGATTCAACATTAGTAGGCAAATACTTTGGTATACTACTTTCAATAATGGACAGAACCTCTAAACAGAAGATCAGTAAGAAAGAAGAAGATCAGTAAATAACGCTACAAACCAAGGAGACCTAAAAGACATATATAGAACATCTTGCCCAATAGCAACAGAATAAACATTCTTCTCTAGTGCACATGGAATATTCTCTAGAATATATCATATATTAGATCACAAAACAAATCTCAATAAATTTAAAAATATTGAAATAATAAAAGTGTATTTTCTCTATCACAATGGATGAAGCTATACATGGACAAAAGAGGGAATACTGGAAATTCACGAATATGTGGAAATAAAAGAACACACTTTTAAACAATCAATGGGTCATAGAAGAAATCAGTAGGAAATTTTTTTTTAAATTTTTTTATTAATCAAAAAAAAGAAAAGAAATTAACACAACATTTAGAAATCATTCCATTCTACAAATGCACTCAGTAATTCTTAGTATCATCACATAGATGCATGATCATCATTTCTTAGTACATTTGCATCGATTTAGGAAAAGAACTAGCAAAACAGCAGAAAAAGATATAGAATGTTAATATAGAGAAGAGAATTAAAATAATAATACTAATAATATATATATATATAAAAAGGAAAAAGAAAAAAAACAAAAACAAAAGATACAAACACACAAACAAACAAACAAAAAACCATATTTCAGGTGCAGCTTCATTCAGTGTTCCAACCTAGTTACATTACACTTAGGTATTATTGTGCTGTCCATTTTTGAGTTTTTGTATCTAGTCCTGTTGCACAGTCTGTATCCCTTCAGCTCCAATTACCCATTATCTTACCCTGTTTCTAACTCCTGCTGGTCTCTGTTACCAATGATATATTCCAAGCTGATTCTCGAATGTCGGTTCACATCAGTGGGACCTTACAGTATTTGTCCTTTAGTTTTGGGCTAGACTCACTCAGCATAATGTTCTCTAGGTCCATCCATGTTATTACATGTTTCATAAGTTTAGTCTGTCTTAAAGCTGCATAATATTCCATCGTAGGTATACGCCACAGTTTGTTTAGCCACTCGTCTGTTGATGGACATTTTGGCTGTTTCCATCTCTTTGCAATTGTAGATAATGCTGCTATAAACACTGGTGTGCAAATGTCCGTCTGTGTCTTTGCCCTAGCAGTGGTATTGCTGGGTCGTAATCCATTCTGCCATTCTATGTCTTTTGATTGGGAAATTCAGTCCATTAACTTTTAGTATTATTACTGTTTGGATAATATTTTCCTCTACCATTTTGGCTTTTGTATTATATATATCATATCTGATTTTCCTTCTTTCTACACTTTACTCCATACCTCTCTCTTCTGTCTTTTCGTATCTGACTCTAGTGCTCCCTTTAGTATTTCTTGCAGAGCTGGTCTCTTGGTCACAAATTCTCTCAGTGACTTTTTGTCTATAAATGTTTTAATTTCTCCTTCATTTTTGAAGGACAATTTTGCTGGATATAGGAGTCTTGGTTGGCAGTTTTTCTCTTTTAGTAATTTAAATATATCATCCCACTGTCTTCTAGCTTCCATGGTTTCTGCTGAGAAATCTACACATAGTCTTATTGGGTTTCCCTTGTATGTGACAGATTGTTTTTCTCTTGCTGCTTTCAAGATCCTCTCTTTCTCTTTGACCTCTGACATTCTAACTAGTAAGTGTCTTGGAGAACGCCTATTTGGGTCTATTCTCTTTGGGGTGCGCTGCACTTCTTGGATCTGCAAATTTAGGTCTTTCATAAGAGTTGGGAAATTTTCAGTGATAATTTCTTCCATTAGTTTTTCTCCTCCTTTTCCCTTCTCTTCTTCTTCTGGGACACCCACAACACGTATATTTGTGCGCTTCATATTGTCATTCAGTTCCCTGATCCCCTGCTCAAGTTTTTCCATTCTTTTCCCTATAGTTTCTGTTTCTTTTTGCAATTCAGATGTTCCATCCTCCAGTTCACTAATTGTAGCTTCTGTCTCTTTAGATCTACCATTGTAGGTATCCATTGTTTTTTCCATTTTTTCTTCTTTGTCCTTCACTCCCATAAGTTCTGTGATTTGTTTTTTCAGATTTTCTATTTCTTCTTTTTGTTCAGCCCATGTCTTCTTCATGTCCTCCCTCAATTTATTGATTTCATTTTTGAAGAGTTTTTCCATTTCTGTTCGTATATTCAGCATTAGTTGTCTCAACTCCTGCATCTCATGTGAACTATTGGTTTGTTCCTTTGACTGGGCCATATCTTTAATTTTCCGAGCGTCATCCATTATTTTCTGCTGGTGTCTGGGCATTTGATCAGATTTCCCTGGGTGTGGGACCCAGCTGGTTGAAAGCTTTTTCTGTGAAATCTCTGGGCTCTGTTTTTCTTTTCCTGCCCAGTAGGTGGCGCTTGTGGCGCTCGTCTGTCTGCGGGGCAGTCGGCCCGGGAAACCGCGCGTGGAGGCGGGGGTCGCTGGCTGTGGCTTGGGAGAGTGCCGGTCCTAATTGCCCAGCTGGCCCGAAACGCCAAGCGTGACGGGAGGGCCCCGCTATCCAACGTTCCCAGTCAGACCGGGGAGCCACGTGCGTGGAGGGGACCCCAGTCGCCAGCCGCCCCGGCCGGGAAAACGCACGCCCCTCGGGTATCTCACCGCAGCAGATTCTCCCTGCCCGTTCAGCCGTTCCAGAATGGGGTACGCTGTCTTTTTGGTCTCTGTCGTGACTCCGGGAGCTGTTTCGTATTGTTTCTGTTTCTTTAGTTGCTTTTCTGGAGGAGGAACTAAGACCCGCGCGTCTTACTAAGCCGCCATCTTCTCCGGAAGTCCTCAGTAGGAAATTTTGGAAGTATGTTGAGATGAATGAAAATGAAAACAGAACATACCAAAACTTATGGGATGCAGTAATGAAGAGCTGAAAGGAAAATTTATAGCTCTAAGTGTTCACATTGTGAAAGAAGAAGATCTCAAATCAGAAGCCTAACTTCATACTTGGAGGATCTAGATAAAAACAAGCAAAGCGGTGAGAAGGATGAAAATAACAAAGATTAGAGTGGTTATCAATGAAATAACTAAATAGAATCAACAAAACCAAAATCTGGTTCTCTGAACAGATCAGTAAGATCAACAAACCTTTAACTAGACTGACAGACTAAAAAAGGAATAACTAAAATCAGAAATGAAAGAGGGGACATCACTACCAGCTTCAAAGAAATAAAAAGGACAATAAAAGGATTCTCTGAACAACTTTAGGCCAACAAATTAGATATTCTAGATAAAATGGACGAATTCCTAGAAACACACAAACGATCTACATTTATTCAAGAAGAAATAGAAGATTTCAACAGACTAATAAGAACTAAAAAGACTGGCTCAGTACTCAAAACACTCCTAACACAAAAAAAGCCAGGACCTGATGACTTCACTGGTGAATTTTACCAAACACTCCAGAACAATGACCACAAATCCTGATCAAACTCTTCCAAAAAACTGAAAGGAAGCGACACTCCCTAACTCATTCTATGAGGACAGCATCATCCTAATACTAAAGCCAAATGAAGTAACCATAAGAAAATATTACATGCCAATTTCCCTTGTGAATATAGATGCAAAAGTCCTCAACAAAATACTAGCAAACCAAATCCAACCAGTACATTAAAAGAATTATACTCCACAATCAAGTGGGATTTATCTCAGGTATGCAAGGGTGGTTCAAAGTAAGAAAATAAATCAGTATAATATACCACGTTACTAGAATAAAGGAAGGAAAAACACATGTTCATCTCAATTGACACAGAAAAGGCATTTGACAAAATCCAGAACCCCTTCTTGACAAAAAAAAAAACAAAACACTTAGAAAACAAGGAATAGGAGGAAATTTTGCAACATGATAAAGGGTGTATATGAAAAACTCACAGCTAACATCATAGTCAATGGTGAAAGACTGAAAGCTTCCTCTTTTAGATATTGAACAAGACAAGGACGTCCACTGTCACCACTGTTATCCAACATTGTACCTCAAGTTCTAGCCAGAGCATGTAGGCAAGAAAAAGAAATAAAAGGCATTCAAATGGGAAAGGCTGAAGTAAAACTTTGCCTATTCAAAGATGACATTGTCCTACATATAAAAAATTCTGAAAAATCCACAACAAAGCCATTAGAGCTAAATGTTTACAGCAAAGTGCTGAATATAAAATAAACACTCTAATCAGTAGCTTTCTATATACTAGTAATACACAATACCAAGAGGAAAATAAGAAAAAAATCCATTTACAATAACCATTAAAACAATCAAATATCTAGGAATAACTACAATCAAGGAAACTACAAAACATTACTAAAAGAAATCAAAGCAGATAGATTGGAATATAAATATTGTTAAGGTGTCAATTCTACCCAAATAAATTTACAGATTCAACTCAATCAAGATTGAGGAAGTGACAACTCAATCAAGATTGAGTTGAATAATCATCAAGATTATTTGGAAGGGTAAGGGGCCCTGAAGAGCTAAAACCATCATGAAAAAGAAGGACAAAGTTGGAGGACTTACACTTCCCAATTTTAAACATATTACAAAGCTACAGGAGTTAAAATACCATGGTATGGATACAAGATATGAAGACAAATGGAATCTAATTGGGGGTTCAGAAATTAACCCTCACATTTATAGCTGATTGGTTTTTTACATGTGTGCCAAGTCCATTCAATGGGGGAACCCTTAGTCTCTTCAAAAAATGGTGTTGGGAAAATTGGATATCCATTTGCATGAGAGTAAAGGTAAAACCCTGCCTCACAGCATATAAAAAATTTACTCAAAATGAATAAGATCTAAATTTAAGAACCAGGACTATAAAATTCCTAGAAGAAGACATAGGTAAGCACCTTCCAGACCTTGAGTTATACATGGATTTTTAGACTTTTCACCAAAAGCGCAAGCAACAAAAGAAAAAATGGATAAATAGGACTTGAACAAAATTAAAAACTTTTGTACATCCAAGGACTCCACCATGAAAGTAAAAAGACAATCTATAGCATGGGTAAAAATATTTGGAAACCACGTATCTGATAAGGAATTAATATCCAGAATGTATAAAGAAATTCTACAATTCGCCAACAAAAAGACAAACAACCAAAATATAAACAGGCAAAAGACTTGAACAGACGCTTCTGCAAAGAAGATATATGAATGGTCAAAAAGCACATGAAAAGATATTCATCGTAATTAGTCATTAGGGAAATGCATTTCAAAACAGCTACAATATCATTTCATATCTACTAGAATGGCTTCTTTAAAAAAAAAAACAAATGTTGCAGAGGATGTGGAGAAACAGGAATACTCATTCATTGGTTGTGGGAATGTCAAATGGAACTGATGAGGTAAAGAGTTTGGTGGTTCCTCAGAAAGTTAAGTATAGAATTACCAGATCACCTGATATTCCCACTTTTAAATATATATCCCAAAGAACTAAAAGCAGGACATGAACAGATATTTCACACACTAATGTTCTTAGAGGTATTATTCACAATAGCCAAAAATGGAGACAACCTAAATGTCCATCAACAAATGAATGAATAACAAGATTTGGCATATACATGCTTTGGAATATTACTCAGCCCTGAAAAAGAATGAGGTTCTGATACATGTGATTACATGGATGAACCCTGAAGACATCATGTGGAGTGAAATAAGCCTAATACAAAAGGAAAATATTGTATGATCTCACTGATAGGAGAAATAAGAATAAGCAAATTCATAAAATCAAAAAAGAGAATATGGGTTACCAGATGCCAGATGGGTATTGGGAATGTAGAGTCAGTGCTTAATTGGTACAGAGCTTTTATTTAGGGTAATGGAAAAGTTTTATTAATGGATGATGGTGATGGTAATGCAACATTGTGCATGTAATTAACACCATTGAATTGTATAGTTAAATGTGGTTGAAAGGAGAACTTTTAGGGTATCTATGTATATTTTACCAGAACAGACATTGAAAATAATCATAAGACTGTACAACACAGTGAACCCTAATATAAACAATGGACTATAGTTATTAATCTAATTATAATAGTATTGTTTCATTAATTATAACAATTGAACCACCCTAACACAACATCTTAATATTGGGAGTGGGAGGGTGGTGGAGATATTTGGGATCTTTGTATTGGTTGCATGATTTTTCTATAAAATTAAAATTTCTCTAGCATAAAAGAAGTGAACGAAATAGAAATATAGAAGTATAGAAAGCCTTAGAAAGATTGGCAATCTTAAGGAATAAAATAATAATTAAAAAAACCCAACTTGTTGCTTGAATGGATGAGTGTGAGGGGTGCAGGGAGAGTTAGGGAGAGGAAAATATTAAGGGGGTGGTGGGACCAGAAATAGGAGGGTGAACATACTGAGATTCTCTGCATTGTCCTTGGGTGAGCTGACAGGGAAACCTTCCATTAAAGACTCACCACCTGCTTTCATAGTGAATGTATACACACCAGTTTTACTCTGACTATGATTTCTGTACCCTTCGCCTTGTACACAATAACATCAATACTTGTAGGTCAAATGAAAGCATCAATGCGGATTGTGAATGATATCTTTCCTCCTTCCTTTCTTCTTTTCCCACCTGTCATTTCCCAACAAGAAGTCTTACAAGGATCCTTCATTTCCTCCAGAAGATGATGTCTGCTGGGAAGCAGGATTGTCAATTGAGATGGAATATGGGAATTTTACCAAATACACACCTACCTACACAACTTCCATTCTAAAGCCTTTGTTGGGTTTGGTTTTGTCCATGGGAGGATTTGCTAATTAGCAGGATAACCTGACAAATGGATCTCTGAGCTGGGTGGAAGCAGGTGATAAGGGTATGCAGGGGTTTGCTGGCCTTGCATCTGGTAGTTTGCTAGTAATTGTTTTGGATTACCTAAGTCTATTTACAATTGATCATATTCTTTCTTCATCAGATACAGGTCTGTCTTCTGTAGAGTTTATTCATAATTTCTAGCCTTCACCATGTTGACGCATTCTTTCATATGGGCAATACATTCTATATTGAAAGGGAGCAAGAGGGGTCTGAGGCTGTAGTTGGGGGCACCTTCAACCCACCAGCATTAGTGCTTCATATAGTTCTCCAACCCTTCCAACATGCTCATCTCCTTCTGAAGCTGTTTATCCTCTAAAAAACTGCACATAAATAACTTCTCCCAAGTTAAATTGGTTAAATATAGCACCAAAAGTACAGCATTTTCTCTGCATAATGTTGTTTGTGTGGATGTTTCTGTATTTATAACAGGAAAACATGGTTATCCCATGATAAACAGCAGAAGTTTGAGCCCCCTGACATACCATTTACCTTGCCTACTAAATGGCATGGCTTCTAGTCTGGACAGAGAAAGGATAACAAAAGTTAGCTTAATGTTTAATAACTTGGAGACAGTATAGACCCAAGTCAAATTATTTCATGTCATTGGTAAAGTTGGTAATCTCCATTGGTAAATATATGGAGAATATTCTGAGAATGGAGTCCCAATGCTAAATATTATAAGGTGTTGCCTCTTGATAGAACACTTAACATAGAACTCACCTCCAAGAGGAGGAGAAATTCTGGGCTCTGGCCTGATTCGTTCAGAACCAAAGTCAAAAGTTTGGCTTTCTTCACTGCTATTTCCATCTTCAATGCCATCAACAATTCTGTTTAAATAAAACAAAAAAGAAAATTTTTGATTATGTATTTAAATTAATGGGTTCCAGTATTTCTAGAGGGCTTGTAAAAAATATTGTGTTACATTTCTAAAATCTAGACACTCTAGGGTTGTGCTATTCGATATGAGAGCCTTTAATCTCATATGGCTATTGAGCACTTAAAACGCAGCTAATGAGAATTGAGAGGTGCATAGGCACTGGAAAAACAAAAGGAATGTAAATCATCTCATTAATGCTTTTTTATTAGTTACATCTCAAACAATGTTTTAGATATATTGGGTCAAATGCAATATATTATTAAAATTAAGTCCACCTATTTTATTTATTTATTTTTTTTTACTTTAAAATATGTGGCTCCTGGAAAATTTAAAATTATATATGAGGTTCAATTTCGGCTCACACGTTTCTGTTGAACAGGATTGTTGTTAATTTCAGATTCTTTTATTTATTCTCAGATTCAGAATTTTAAGATACAGAAGTCCTCTTACCTGAATTCATATTAAACCCTACATGATCAAGGAGGAAAATGTTTTAGTATAATGATTATAACATCACAGAAAAAAGCTTTGATGACACCTCCATTCTGGAGGTGAACAAAGCTCTGGAGGTGAGAATTGAAGAACTAAATTACCATTAAGACTTTAGCTTGTCATCTTTCCTTGGTAAATGATATGTAACCTGCTCTTTATTAAAAAAGAAATATGAGCCCATTGAAGAAAATTTAAACATAAAGGTAACAAAAATCAGACAATAAAAATTACCTATAATCCACAACTATTCTTACCATTTGGTGTATGCCCTCAAACTTTTTCTATATGTCAATATGTATTATTTTATAACTGCAGGATCATATCATCATAAACCTGTCCTTTCTGGCTCTGACACAATTCCTTCCTGTTTAAAAATTTACCTATTTTTCAGATCAGTAAAAATTAGCAAGGCATTGTGCTCAAATTACCATTTTCAACTGAACTCTGGAACATTTACTGTACACCTATTTTCCACTAAACCTGCCTTCTTATTATATTATTCTTAATATTCTCAATAAATGGATGTTCTATATTTGATGAGTTATTATTAAAATGGGAAATTAAATATATAGCATATAAAAAAGATTGCTTGCCTTACAAATAGAAAAACAGAATTTGAATCCAGCATTTAAGAACTAAATATCTCTGAAAACTTGAGCAAACTATCTAATCTTCAAGTTTTCCTTTTTACAACTTTACAGCAGCAATAACATTATTTTATTGAATTCTCGAGCAGATTAAATACCATGATGAATGTGAAGTTACCTAGCAATGTGCACTGAACATAGAATGTGGGAAAGGAGCAGGCCGTCATGCAAAAGAAGCGATAGCATTAGTCAAAATGACGTAACTGATTAATAGGAATTGTCCTTAACAGATTGAACATAAGAAGCAGGACAAAAAAATTACTGAGTGTGTTCTGAGTCAGGATTTCAGGTCTTTCCACCCTCTCCATGACCTTTACTTGATCCTAAAGTGGAATTTTTTTGTTGTTTCTCTCTCTCTCTCTTTTTTTTTCCAATTAAAAATCAAGCAGTGTGCCAAGTTTGAGGCCATCCCCGCACCATGGGTGATATATTGCCGCGGGTGGCAGGGTGAGGGACACAGGTATTTGCCGGCGTGGCCCGAGCCTTCAACAGCAAAAGGCTTGCGGGAGCCGGGCGGGCGCACCGACCCGTGCAGGGACGCGGGCGCTGCGGTTACTCGCTGCGTCGCCGCCCGCCTCTCGGTGGCTCGCTCAGGTAAGGCACCGCGCGCCCTGCACACCGCGCGCTCACGCGGACGTCTCACGAACTCTCCGGCTCCTTCAGCACGGCTGAAGTGTCCATTCTCCTTCTCTCAGCCTGGCAACGTCCTCAAGTACCGCAAGCTGCTGAGTGACTGTGGGCCGCCCCCACCCCCCCCCCCCCCCCCCCCCCCCCCCCCCCCCCGGCTAAACGCAGGGAACTGGGAAACAGCCAGGTATCCCAAAGCAGATATTCTGAGCTGCTGGCCCTCGTGGAAGAGTTGGGAAGAGAGAGCAGTGGGGAGCAAGAGTGCAACGGAGAGAAAAAGAGGAGGCATCATGCACGCTAGAGGACAGGTTCCGGAGTGCTTGGCTGAAACAGGACGGAATGCCAGATCCCAGCCTCCCTATTAGCTTTGAAGGCTTCCCATCTTTTTACCAGTTGAGAAGTTACAGTTCATCTACCCTGTTCAGATGAAACTCTTGTTTTCGAAAAGTTAGCAGATTGTTTTTATTTCTGCCCGTTTTGTTCCCATAATTCACTGGGGTCTGAATCTACAAGCTTTAAGATTGAGAAAAGATTTTCTATTTGATTAGGATTTGCGTTTTAAAGAGTTAGGATGTACCTGGGTTATTTTTGGTCTGATTTTTAAGTTAAGTATTGGATAGAAAATATATACATAGAAAAGTTACCTATCTTACACCAAATTGCAGTTTGTCTCGAAGATACCAGTAACTCACTGTAATCTTCTCTTTTGAATACATTTATGCTACCTAAATTGTTCTTTGTTCCTTTCTATAAGCTAATACAACTCTAAGAATTCTGTTTTAAGTAAATACTGACAGCAGACTTTACCTAGTAGCTGGTCCCAAATGGCAAACAGTGTAGATTCTGCTTAATATAACTTCCTTTTTGCTTATGCATTTGAATGACTTCAAGTGCTTGGAAGTCAATTAAAAAGTACACAAGTTATAAATACAGAAGAAAATTTTTCCTACTGAGACTAAATTTCAGTTCTGTTTCCTGTAAGTTGATCAAAATGTCTAAAAATAATTGACTAAAACTGTTTGCTTCTTTGTATGCATTTGTTATTTGATATAATACAGCTTATTTTCCTTTTTTAAAAAAAATCAAGCTATGACACGGTATCGCACATCACCTACTAAAGAGACCGGAACTGAAACTAAGCTTCAGTCATCCACAAGAATGAGTCAAATAGCATGGGAGAATGAAAACCAATGCTTCATTTCCTTCATAATTTCTACACATTGCTTCTTGAAACTTTTGGTAAGATCAGGCCACTGAGGGGCAATATGGATGGACTGTGTTCCATCTCTTTTATTTTTATTATAAATTTATAAGTTATAAAATTACAGTGTAGAAATATGCATTTAAAAATAGCTCACCTGAACGGATAGAGGGAGTAGAGAAGAAACTCTGAAAATTGGATGGATCCTTTTGAGACTATGACTAAAATTACTTGTTCCCCTACTGCACACACACCTTTACACATATATTAAAAAAAAAAAAAACAACTACATACAAATATCAGGAAACTAAAGAATCCGGCAAGGAACCCACACAACAGAAAGGCACAGAGAGCTGAACAATTTACTAGCCAAATAGTTGGCGAAATACAAGGCAGTTACTTTCAACTGCGAGAGAATCAGATGACGTGAACTCATCATACCTTGGACTGAGGTCTGGGGATCCAGCACTACTCAAAGTTGAGAGATGCAATTTCAGGTTCTTCTCTTTCCTCTTACTGTGGTTAGGAGGGTCGGTCTCCTGTTTGGTTTTAGGGGGATTTGAATTGGAGACTCTGATAGGTGAGTGAAATGGCACTGTTCCCGAGGCCAGCTGCTTCAGGCTCAAGCCCAGGTAGGTTTTGTTGCTTCCAACCTTCTTTCTGCGCGAAGAGGAGGATCCCCGGGTGTAGATAGGAGAGAGGGAAGCTGTCTCCTCTTCCTCTCCCTCTTCCTCCTCTTCCTCGTCTTCCACGATGGATGGGAGTCTCTTGTTGATGCTGCCATTTCCCTTGGGCTCTGACTAAATCAGTGGAGAATACAGATTAATACATATGGCAAAGACCTCTTGAAAGGTGAATCGTTCATGCATAAGTTCCCATTTAAGCAAAGCCAAAGCCCATAGAGAGTCTTACTTCTCATTAAAACTTAAGACTTTACAGAGTTTGCTATTATTTATTCAGATGTTAGAAGTTTCCCTGTGTCTAATCTTCCATAGATTTTCCACCCTTCATTTTCCTGATTTTAATGCCTGCCCGCTGCCATTCTCTTGGTCATTTAAACTTCATGGCAGGGAAGGGGCCAGGATGGGAGGTAGTATGTGAGAGGTTTGCATCTTGATTTTAGTTAGCCTCTCACACGTAATAGTATACGATGGCATGCACTCATGCATTTAGGGATTAAATACATTTTCAATTTTATTGGAAGGCCTTGGGCCTTGCTATTTTAAAGTTGCAAGGTGTTCAGTGGAAATTTATGTGGAGATCAGTCAGCAAAATTAGGCCATTATCCTTGAGAAACTTTTTTTTTCCCTATTTTGGATTGCATGGATGAAGGAGAATCAGAAGTTTCTCTTGGTTACTCTGCTTCCTGTTTCCCTTATTCGCACAAGTAGGTGGTCAGGACATGGAGCAAACCACCTGGTCTGCCGCCTTGATCAACTTTGGGAAAAGGAGGAGAAAAAGCCTTGTCAAACTCCAGTCTAGGACCGTTGTATTCTTGTCTGGGCCATTCAACCTTGCAGGCCAAGAAAAAGCAAGGGAGAGGATGAGAAAGGACAACTGAGGTGATGACAGGTGGCCATAGCAGAGAGGGCAGTGAGGGCTAGGCTTCATGGTGCTCAACAGTCACTATAATCATGTGTGTTTCTTGCTCTGCCTCAGACATGACTTCCTGGCTCCAAATTTTGCTTTGCCTTTTGAAGATTCAATCACTTATACCTGCTCATCAAAAATTTCTAATAAAAGCAAGATAGCAAATCCCAAAGTCCTAAGAGTTCTATTTAAGTATCATGAACTGTCATGATTATCATATGGTTACTACTTTATCTTTTATCTTTTTTGTTTGCTGTGTAGCGGGGGGGGGGGTCACATTTAATTTTTTTCCATGTGAGTATCCCATTATTGCAGCGCTATTTGTTGAATTTTTGTTTGTTTGTTTTATCTTCCTGTTGTTTAATTGTTTGTTTTGGGGAAGTGCATGGGCCAGGAATATAACCTGGGTCTCCTGCATGGACTTTAATTTAATAAACAGTTGGCCCGTCGGTATACATGGTTCTTACCTCTAACAGCTACGATGCTAGCCATAACAATCACAACAAAAATAATGAACTTGAACCCGTGATACTTGCAGGCAATAGCCCATTCAATTTAGTGCCATAACTGCTAAATGATATGTTTGGTTCACCCATGAAGGTAATTTGTACTTTAATTTTAATGTCTCAAAATTTCTTGAGGAAATGACAGTATTAGATTTACCTTTCTAGCTAGATAGGATTGCTTTAATTAATGGTGAAGCCACAAGTTTTAATTATTTTTTTGACTGGGGTAGCTATTGTTTTGTCTTTTTTTGTTTGTTTGTTTTTCATTGCATTTAACAACTCTGTCCTTTTAACAAAAGTTGGACCTACATGGGATTACAGGGCAACATTTGTAAATGTGATGTGGAATAGAAAAATTAGTTCATTTGGCTAAAGGTACACAGGGCACAATTATCAAAGAAATGAAAAACAGGGAGCACATTCTCTAATTGGAATTCTGTTTATATTTGCATTGCCAGTTTACTCATTCCTTTGTTTTGAGGAAGCCCTGTTGTCTGTCATAGGGTCCTCTAATAAGCTATAAAGTGTTTGTACTTACACAAGTTTGTTTCAATTTCATACTTTCAGTCTTAGTGGAGCCTTGGACAAGTTGCTTAGATACTGACTCTTGTGATCAAAGTAACAGATATGATGTCAAAAATTTAAAACATTACAATTAAAAAATTAATTATCCCACCTACCATCATTACAGAGAGGACCCTAATTTATTAGATCACTCATTAGCATCACATTAGCCTTTACGCAGTAATGCCAGTTACTTTTGTTAGAGCATCAACATAGAAACACCCCCTTTCCTTGTGTGTATGTAGCTGTTTGTATATATGCAGCCATAAAGTTCAGGTCACACATTCCGCCTTCTCTTTTGACCACCCCCTCTTCATTCTCATCTTGCTTTGCTTAATACTTGCATGAGGGCAATGAAGATGATTAAAGGTATCTCAAAGTGGACTTATAACATTTTGCTGGTATAGCCATTTAAAATTCATGAATGACTAGATTCAGTTGAACCTGTTGACTAAGTTGGAAGTAGAATAAAGCCTAATGGTTAAATGCATAGAAGTTTGGTCACATATTCCTACAAGTCCTGGGACTTAGAGCTATAACCTTATTCAAGTAACATAATCATTAAAAGCCTTGCTTTCCTTAACTGTAAGTTGGGAATGGGGCAAGAAAAAATTAGGCATGAGATAATAGAGATTAAATACTTAGCAATGTGCTTAGGCAGTGCTTAACTACTTCCAATTTAGTCAACAGGTTCAACTCAATCTAGTTATTCATGAATTGTAAGTGACTATACAAGCAAAATGTTTTAAGTCCAATTTGAGATACCTTTAATCATCTCCATTGCCCTCACTGCTTGTTCTTGGATGATGATGATTATCATCATGAAAAAAATGGAAACAACATTTATTATAGTTGCCTCTTTTATGTAATCTCCCTTTATTCTCTTTAATTGGCCTAACTCTTTACAATGCTTTCTGCCCAAAGACCACCTTTCTTTTCTTTCCTTCTACTTAGTTTGACCATGAGGCTAAGTTCTAGGGGGACATAGACAGGTTATGAGGGTCTTTTAGGAAGGTCCCTGTATTAGTTAGATTCAGTTGTCAACTTGGCCAGTGAGCATACCTAGTTTTGTTGCTGCGCACATAAGCCAATGGTACGTGAACCTCTTCTGTTGCTAATTACATCTGCAGTCGGCTAGGAGGCGTGTCTGCTGCAATGAGTGACATTTGACTTAATTGGCTGGTGCTTAAATGAGAGACTCAACATAGCACAGCCCAAGCAGCTCAGCATACCTCCTCTCAGCACTTGCAGCTCAGCCCAGGCCTTTGGAGATGCAGAAAGAAGTCACCCGGGGAAAGTTGTTGGAACCCAGGGGCCTGGAGAGAAGACCAGCAGAGACCATCCTGTGCCTTCCACGTAAGAAAGAATCTCAGTGGAAAGTTGGCTGCCTTTCCTCTGAAGAATTAACAAAATAAATCCCCTTTTATTAAAAGCCAATCCACCTCTGGTGTGTTGCATTCCAGCAGCTAGCAAACTAGAACAGTCTCTATGAAGAGGGGACCCTATTGGCCTCTCTTTCATATTTCTTTGATTTATGGAATATGAATGAAAAGGTTGGGACTCAGCAACCATACTGGAGAATGAGGAGAACATGAGGAAAGATGAGGATGGAGAAGCAAAAAGGAAGATATCCTGGGACCCTACTGACACTCTGGAGCTGCTATATTGCCACCTCTGGACTTGTCTATGAGGGAGAAATTAACTTCTATTGTCTTGAAACTCCTGTTCTGCTCCTGGTCTTAATATTGAAAATGAACTTCAGCCTAAGTTATACAGTAGAAATTTGGTTTTTTTTTTGAGTTAAAAATTCCCCAACCCAGCCCTAACCTCTAAAGGTGTTGTTCTTTCAGGGATCTTTTTTTCCAGACTGCTATAACAGGGTGAGGAATTCAAATTAGAAAATTCAAAAGAAGGCTAAATTGTTCTTCCTGGGAAAGGAAAGAAAAGGCTGGAGGAAGGAATGGCTGATATTGTAAAGAAGAGACACTGTCTGGAGAGAAGACTGAAAATGTAAATATCATTTTGCTGCTTGCTGAGGAGGGATTTTGTATCGATGAGAAAGACAATACAACTAGTGTCACCAAAGAAGTTAGTTAAAAGCACTGAGTTGTTTTAAGAATTTTTTTGGAAGTTTCTCAACACAGTATTAAAAGTAAACCCAATTTTCCGCCCCCTCCAACCTTCAGTCAATCATCAATATTTTCATAATGCATTATGTAATTGGATCTATTTGCCTCGTTGCATGTATGAAAAGAATTGTATTTTGCTTTAAGGAAAGTACAGAGCAAGAAAAGGAACTATTCATAGGGTTCCCTAGGATTATTGACAATAAAAGTATAGTTGATAAATGCAACAAACTACTATTTCCATGGGAAAATTTTCTGTGAAATTGAAGAGTACTGAAAAGTTGGGACTATCTTAACACCACCAAGTGAAATTACACCCAGAATATCTCTGAAGCATACATTTTTACCTTATGGATACTCACTTTGCACAATTAGTTGGATGCTTATGAGAATACATTTGATTCTCAATTTTAAACACAATGAAAATACTTCTAAGATAAATACCTCAGGACTTTGCTACTTTGGGCAGTATTTGGTGACAACATTATAACAATGAGCATGAAACTCTTTCACAGGGATATGTTTCCATACTTCATCCCTCAAGCCAAGAAAATCAGTCACCATGTCTCTCACTGATTAGTGTATTAGAGAAGATCAGAAAATAAAAACACAGAACCCTCAAGGGGAATTCAGATTTATTGGCAATTCTTTAGGTTCGAAGTAAGTATTTTGCTCTTCAGCCCAAGCCATACCTGTGAGACTGTAGACTTGTTTGAAAATCTTGTTATCACCTGAAAGAAAAAAACAAACAGAAGTAATAATAATTATTTTCATCTTCCCTGGTGGTGTGGGACGGGGTGAAATGTAGGATGCTGGGGAAAGAGATGAAAGGAATTGCTCAGAGAGGGTGAAGAAATCCAGCCTCCACCTTTGTAGGCCAGAGTAAAAACTTATGTCCCTGCAAGGAACTGAGAACTCCCAGATCCCACCCCTAGGCCCTCTACTAACTAGTGCACTACTGAGAAAAGGAGCAGAAAGTTCAATGTCTAGGACAGGACACATCCTACGAAATAATGACCACCACTAGCCTTATTCGCTATATTTTCCTGTTTGATGCTTTAGTCTCTCTCTTTCTGTTTTCCATCTCCCTTATTCCTCTTTCCTGCCCTTTTCTTAAACTCTCTCATGTTCAATGATTCCTTTCTCTGGCTTTGTGAAAATAGAAATTTATGGAATCTTTTCTTATTTAACTTCATTTCTTTCTATTTATCTACTTTCCCTTCTTCTTGAAAAAGTCAGATTGATATCTACTTTCTGGTCCTTTTGTTCTTCTCACTATGGTTTCATTGTGGATTAGGATTATGTTTACTGGGAATCCTAATACCCCATTTAATTGAGTCTAAGTCCACATTGATTGGAAAAAAAAAGGAGGAAAAAAATGCTGCCAATCAAATTTTGGCATTGCTATCAATTAATTTCAGAGATGCTAAAACATGAAAAACAAATGAGTATCTCTGAATCACTTAAGTCTAGTTCTCATGATACCTCTTGTATAAAATAAAATTTATGGTACTGTGAAGGAAAACATTAAAAAACATATACCTTTTTTAATGTACAAAGCAGCTCTGGAAATAATGATATCTGGAAACATACTTCAGGTCTCATCCAAATTGTTTTTGCCAAAATACATTTCTTTCTTTTTCAAGTGGCAGTAAATTCTATAAATTAACATAATTTTATTCACATAGAAAAACCTTGCACTTGAAAATTATCTGCCTAGTAAGCCAGACATATATGGTAATTCTGTCATCCTCTAACTGCTTTTTCCCCCCTCCAGATGATTAGGGAAGTAGATCTGTTATTAATTATACAAATGTCGGCATCATTATTAGTGTGCAAATATATGTTTTATCAATGTTTCATTTCATTAAAGCAGTCAACCCATTCTACATCTGCTTAGTTGCCTAAATATGCATTAATCAGAAGCACTGTAGACATACGTGTTGTAATAATTCCCCAAATGGTGACAAATAAAACAGATGAATAATTAAAAATGTGAAAAATAAAACAAAATTATGGTGCTGTTGCTATTGTGGTAGACATAAAGATGTGTTTTAAAAAGACTTTCAGTTACAGCTCAGATCCCATCCTAATAGGATTCAAGAAGCCTCTGATCAGAGCTGCATTTTGAGGAGTAAGAAAGAGACACCATACTTAGTATGATGGTTGTGACCTCCAGCTCCCTGACATACTACCAATGAGTTTTTGCAAGTTGCTAAATCCCAGGGTTGTTTTTCTATAGCAGCACCTCTCAAACTTTAATGTGCACAGGAATCATGTGGGGGATCTTACAATGAGGTCCTGATTCAGGAGACCTGGGATGGGGACCAACATTCTGCATTTCTAATGAAGTCCCAGGTAATTGCTGATACTGCTGGATTCTGGGGCACACTTACAACCAGTGTCACTACTCTTATTATCCTATCACCTATCAATTCATTAAGTTTCCACCATGTGAGCGATATGCACCCCCATAAGAAATTAAGTCTATTAATTCTCACTGTAACCCAATGAGGGAGGTATCTTTAACCCCCATTTTACAGAAAAGAAAATAAGGCTTAGTCTGAGGCAAGTGACTTGCTAAAGTTGTAAGGTAGTATGTAACTAATGTAGGACGAGGGATTCAAGGGTAGGCTGATATGGAGATTAAATGCAATGATGCATGTAAAAATGAATGGCATGCAATACAGTTTGTTCATCTTATTTCAATGGTATTGATTCCTCACCGATATAGATGGTCCAGATGCATTCATATATATAGGAGTGAGAGATTTGTAATTTCTCTAGAGTTCATGCTAAAGTTTTTGAATAAATTATTTCATTTACATATAGCATTAATCACATGATTTAGAAAGAGTACTGTGATATATTCCTTCAGTCGCCTAAAACAACGTGTTGACCCAGATTTTGCAATTGGTTGAGGATATTAGTATAATGGAAACATAGCATATTAGAAGTGACTCTAGTCATTGTGGAATGCCTCCTACACTGATTTCCATACCTAGCAGATTAAAGAATGTCTTAAGGAGCTTTCTAAAAAAAATCAGATTCCAGGGTGCCAACTCAGGAGAGCCTCTTTCATTGGTGGTGGGTAGGACCCAGTGATCCAGAATTTTACGGAGGATTCCAGGTCAGGTTGGAAACCACTGAGTTAGTCCAACTCCCTAATGGCACAGATATAGAAACTGAAGACCAGAGAGAGGAGATGGCTTACCCCAATACATGCATCTAGTTAGTAGCAGAACCCATACCATAAGCCAGGTAACACAACTCCTGGTGTGCCTTACACAAAATCATACACCTTTTCAATTGCTTCCTCCAGCAGTTAATGCTGTTACTTGGGCTGAATGACTGAACTTCTGAAACATATGGAATTTAACCCAGCACAGGGTTTGATGACTGCCATAAAGCAGACAAAAAAAAAAAATACAAAAAACAACCAAAAAAACACTCTCATGATGCTACATCACCAAACAGTGTTTTAACCATTTTGGGGTCATGGATCTTTGTAGAATCTGATGAAAGCTAAGCATTCTTACCTCAGTGGAAAAAAAATACATGGATACAACCTTTGAATGGAAAATGTTTTGTGAACTCATTTCCTTGCTCCAAGAGCTAGATAGAAGACTCAAAAGTTAAGAAGGTTTGAGGAGCATAGACTTCCTCAATTTTGAGTTCCCCCTGTAGCTGATTTTTTAAGAAAATAGTAAAAACTGCTAATAAGGATAATTAAAGAAACAAACAGGAAAATATTGGGAAATGGGGATTGAGAAAATAAAAGGAAAGTAAATCATATGTAAGAAAAGAAATGGAGATTGTTGAAATAAATTCTTGAGGGAGAAAAAGGAAGTTGAGGGGTCAGACACTCAGACCTGAGAATTACACTCAATGTCAGGAGGGAAGAAGTTAAGTGTAAGTAAGCAAGATTGAGGATATGTCTTGAAACAAGGTTATCATGGGCAGAGGTGAGGCTTTACAACCTTACAGACTGCAGAAGGCATTATGAGTTGGTCTAAAAAGTCTCCTCACAACTTTCTTCTCTTTTAATTTCCATTTTAACCATCCAAATTAATGGTGATGTGACTCCAGTGGGAACTGGTAGAGAATACTCTTAAATGGGAAAGGTATTGATCATTGGTGTGGAGAACCAGACAGAGGAAAAGTGGCCTCTGTAACCATGCTATCTACAACAAAAAAATCAAAGCAAATTCACAGCCATTTGTTCAAACAGTGAGGAGACATGGTCTCAAAATTCTACAATAGAGCTTGAATTGCAAATGTAAATCAAACATATCAGACACATTGATGGTCACTTTAAATATGAAAAATGACCTTTGAAATATGAAAAATAATGATATTCTCTAATATCTTTATTTTACTGAATGAAGACATTTCTATAGGGACTTTCATAAGCTCCTACTGACCTGCCATCTAACCTATTTTTTTTTTTTTTTTGCATGGGAAGGCACTGGGAATCAAACCTGTGTCATGGCAGGCAAGAATTCTGCCAGTGAGCCACCCTCACACCATTTTTTATTTCTTTAAGTTGTTGCATTTATCAACAATAAATTCTCCTGTTAATAGAATTCCCACAAATATTTTTATTTGGAAAAGGAGCAATTTGCTTTCTTTTATCTGTTTTCCTCATTTGTTAAACAACACAATTTTGACAGATGACACTATGACAGCAAAGTTTAGGGCTCAGCCTTTCAAGGGACTATCTTTCAGAGGAACTTGAGAGCAGTTTTTCAGGAGTAGTGAAGCATTACCAGGAACTTTCAAACTCTTTTCAAGGGACCCAAATTGACAAGGCATTAAGTACTACGAAGCAGGAAGGAAGCAAAACAAACATGAATGGAAGACACTCTATGCACCTATAACCTAAACTGTAAATTGCTGGGCCAGTGGGCCAAAATAATAGGAAATCTTTTTTCCATTGTTTACTTGGTCCAGAGTGCAGAATTATGAGTCCTTGCTTGAGTCCACAAATGTCCTCTCAACTCTGGAATCTCCAAAGACACTAAAGGAATGCTACCTACAGCTGATTGTTCAACTGGGAAATAAGATGCAAATTATGAGTCTCCTTCCTGACTGATTCTTGGTATCTTCTGCTTCATTAATAATGACACAGTGATTAAGTCACAAAGCAGATTAAGTGAACATGCTTCCTTATTCAGAAAAAGGGATTATCTCATGCTTTATCTCGTTCACTGGACAGCAAAATTAGCAGTGTTGATGGCTGTTTGGGATAAAGAGAATACAAATGAAGGATACTCACAGATAACCTCAAACTCAGATCGTTAAAACTCCCCCCTACAAAACCATAAATAATTTTCATTTAATACAGGGAAGCAGCAAATTGACAGGTCTCACTTACATCTCTAATCTGCTTCTTCCTGTTTCAGACTCAAGAAGAAGAGCCAGTAAGTAGTAAAAGACACCAAAGGGAGAAGGGAATAGAAAATGGAAACTTCTGGAGAAATGATGACTTTTGAGTCAGGGAGCATTAATTTCAACTAAAGCAGCATGAGATTTTGTCACCATCTAATCTAAGGAGATTTTTGAGGTTCTTCTGAAATCCTAAATGGGTAACACAGTTTCTATTATGTCTTCTTGGTTAGTTGTATAATTTAGAAACAGAAGTGAGATTTTAATGAAAAAGAAATTGATGATTTTACTATTTTCCTATTTTGTCCTTAACCTTGAGGTCAAGACAAACTATTAAGACTTATAAGAGAATTCTTCCCCTAGGAAAATACAATCATTTCTATTGCAAAGAGGTCACAGCAGTAGTCAAGAAGTCTACTGCTCTGAATTCAGTGCTTATTAGCAGCTAGAACTGGAGTATCAGTTACTGAACCCATGGTTTTGGGAGAGCCCCAAAACATCAATGTGTGTTATACACAAGTTCTGTGTGCCCAGAGGGATGGGAGATGTCTGTGAGACAGTGTCTTATAGTTGTTAAGAGTCAGGTCTTTCCTAATCTTGTCCCTTATTATTACCCATGTAATCTTGGTTAGTATATTAGGTAGTATAGTGTAAGCAATGCTGAGATAACAAACAATGCCCTAAATTTTCGTGGCTTAACATAGAAGAATTTTTTCTCTCATTCGTGTCACAGTTTGATATGGGTTGAGCAGTTCTCTTTTAAGTGATGCTCAGGGACCCAGGCTTCTTCTATTTTGTGGTTCTGCCGTTGTGTGGGCCTCAGAATTGTCCTGGCACTACCCAGTTAGCTGCTTGTGGAAGATTATGGGGAAGTCATACTGGGCATGTGCCAACCAAGCCCAGAAGGGACACCTCCCCTTGCATGACATTGGTCGGAGAAAATCTCACAATCGTTGCATCAATCAAACTTCTGTGACCTTTCATTTCCACCTCTCAAAAAAAAAATGATAACAGTATTTCTGGAACTGTTTTGGGATTAAATTAAATATATATGTGTAAACTGAAAAACCCAGGAGACCCAGTTGGCCACATCTGGCATGGTGCCACATGAAGACAAATTCAGTGCAGCAACCAAGTAATAAAACATAATTTTAATCCTTTTGGGCATATATCACAAGAATCTTAAAAGGGATGTATTCAATAATCCACACTAAGGTTTGTTAAAATTATCCCTCCTTTTCTATTCCCTTAGGAATAACAAAGAGGCCTCTCTCTCTCTTTCTTGCCAAAATTAAACCTGGACCATATTTCTCTTCAGTATCCTTGTCTTCCCGTTTTCCCCTGGCCATAATGCCAACATTTCTGCCAGAGGTGACACATAGGTAATACCATGCCTTCCATATTTCTCATGTTTCTCAGGGGAGAGAAAATATTTGGAGTTTCCTGTGACTGTAAACCTCTTGGCACTTTTATTTCATTAGCCATAAGGAATTATCTCAGCGACTTTCTGGTGAAAAAAGTCCTCATTTTGATATATTTGTAAAGTACTTGGTCCAGTATCTGGCATAAGGAATAATGCATATTAATAAATGTTGGTTGTATTATTATTCATGCTTCAGAATATGCAGAAGAGTGTTCTTTGAATTAGGTTAGTGAAGGAAAGGGTATTGTGAGATTTTTACATCAATTCTCGAGTTAGGTCGTGGTTATATAAACATCCACACACAAATTTGTTCTAATAAACACTAATATTTATGTAGGATTTCTTGAGAGGGGGTCATAAAATTCTCAAGCATGTTACCCCCAAACTGCTCTCTTAACAAAAAGACTCATTCTTTCCCATAAAAACATATTTTTCCTTGCCCAACACTTAAGTAAGGACATTTAAACAACTATCCATGGGTTAGGATGAGATCAATAAGACAGTGAAAATATATACAAATTAACTGAAGCTTGGTTTTAATTTCCTATCTCTGATTTCGAATGCCTGAGTTACAAAGGTTTCAGAATTGAAAGGAAACCCAAAGGAGTTCTTTGATATTGATTTAAAAACCTGCAGAACAATTTTGAGGGAGAGTTATTTACTGATAACGTGGCTCATAGTCTAGTAAGAAAAAGGACGAAAAGACACACAATTATGTGAAGAAAACTGACTAGAAAACTCTCAACAATGTCATACAGTCTTAAAGATTTCAGGCTTGAGAAGCTAGGTATGAAATCAATGATTTAGGAGTTCAGCAGGGTAATCTGTGCTAAAAGAAAGAATTTACACATTTTAAACTCATTATGTTGAGAGGAGATCCCATGCCCCGCAGTGACCCGCTTCTGATTAGGGTACAATGGTTCCTGGTTAGCCTGTAAAATCAGCTACTGTGTAATTGTAAGGAAACACAATAGCTGGTTTCATAAGATTTTCAGGATGCACACTGAGTACTTTGGTTCCAAACCAGGTCGGTTAAGAAAGATGCTCAATTTGATGTGAGAAGTTTGAGCAGCACCACTCCCAACGGCACTTTAAAAGTTAATGCAAAATGCCTCATTTGCTACCTAGGAAGCCGATTGTCAATTATGCACTGCAACAAAAAGTTGAACAACCCTACATTTAGAAGATAGTGCTTGAACCAGCAAACTGAAATGAGATACTTTGCTGATCTGAACTATAGCTCGTTTAGCCATAGAAACCAATAAGAGGTTTGCTAAAAGATCAACCGCATACCATTTTGAACCAAAGAAACCTTTGAAACTTAAGTCATCGTAGTATCAGCACTTTTCACAAATGGTCAGTGATTTCCAGGTAAGAAAGAAAGCCATCCTGCTGGTAGATGAGAAAGCAGAATTCCTTTGTTACAGATTTTTTTTTCATATTCAAAGTGCATGCGTGGCGCATCATAAGGAATAAGGTACTGTTGACTGAGAAAAAGCCTTTGTGAGAATTAACAATGGGATTATAAACCACTGAAATTTAGGAGAACACATCGGATCATGCATTTTGTTCTTCCAACGGAGCTCTTTAGAGGAAGTTCTTAGAAGCAAAATTATGCCATAGATAAAATACCCCTGCTATAGCTCCAGTTTTCTTCTCTGGGTCTTTTCCCCAGTAATGCTGCTACCCAATGATTGCTTTGTATGGGGAAAAATCATTCTCCAGTTATTTATACCACAGTATGTATTTACTATTTCTTTTCGTATGTAAATTTATATTGTGAGTCTTAGCTGTCAACAAAAAATAGATGTTTCATTAACTCTTAAAAAGTGAGGAACTTATGAAAGGTGTTTGTGGGGAGGAGGGGTAAGGCAATGGCTCTTTCTTGAAATTCTGAAATTATACATGTGGACAAGCTTTTAGAGTTATCACGTGGCAACCTAGTCTCAAGGTCACCATTTCCAAGTTCGGGGAAAATCACAGTGATTTCCACCGAGGAGCTCTTCCTTGTAACAATGTGAACAGTGACTATGGCAAATCATTTAGAATGGGTGTGACTTCTTACAGTGAGATCTTTCTGAATTTACATAATTATTTAACTTATTTATAGATTTGTACAAAGGCATCGTTCTTAGTTATACACATGAAGTATGTATATATCATTCTCTTCAGATTAAGCTTTGCTCTCCAAGTTTTAAAGCTATTATTTTCATGGTAGCAGAATGTTATGGACAAGTGACTGGATTGCAAGGATAATGCTTGCATGATACTTAAGCAAATTTGTGCAATCCAGTTCCCTCCTTTCAAGCTTCCGATCTGCTTGTTCAAATTGTGCTGTCTCAGCTGTTTCTACAAGGGTTGCAGGGACCTAATGTTGGTTTCCTGGAAAAACAATTCTGCTCCTACTTGGACTGTCTATGAAAGGGACATATAGGCACATCACCCTTTATGTAAAAAAGATGCTCCCCAAATTTTCCATATTGAGTCCCACAGAGGAAGCCATATTTTCCCCATTAATTTCCATTACCTCTTCAGAGAGGCAGAACTTCTATTAGTAGTGACTAAATCATTGCCTTTCAGCTTCTCTTTCTCCTCTCACCCTGTCCTTCATGCTAACTCATTTGGAATTTCCAAATAAACACTTACTTTTACTTGGGAACTACCACTAAAGTGACTCTGTGGCAAATTATCTTAAAAAAAATAAAGAACTATTTTAAAGTATATATACTATCCAACTATCAATGAATCTGGTAGATTCAGATTCTTCTAGGCCAGGCATTTAATTAATTAATTAATTTTTTGGATGCATGGTCCAGGAACAGGAATTCTTAAAATGAGGGTACATCATATAGCCAGCAAGCTGTTATTCATCTGCTGTTGCTTATACTTTCCTTAAAATACTAAATAATATTATATGTGCCAATTGAGTGTTTCCTGAAGAACATATTCCCATTTAAAGGTAAAGCAAAAGCATGGTAATAAAATTAACACTCATCCCCCTCTACTCTTCTCTGTCCCCCATGCACACAAAAGAACCAAATTTGGTTCAGAGTCCTTATCAGAGTTTGAAAAACTTTCTTAAATTGGAATAAAAAAACATGGAAAACTGAAGCTACAAGGGACTAAGGTTCAAACTGGTTAAATGCATACCAATTGTCTCCTCTAATACATAGCCTGAAGTGATTTTTTAGACTTCTTAAAGTTAGGTTGAACCATGTGACAAAATTTAGCCAAAGGAATATAAACAGATAAGACCTATGCCATTTTTAAGCCTTGCCACTGATTAATCCTAAGACATTCTCTCTGAGCTATTTAGCTGATTGAATTCTGAGTTTCAGAGGACTCTAAGGCCCAAGGGTTGGTAGAGCCGCAAATTGGGAGACTGGATCTCTGAATCACTAGGTGAAAAGCTGCCATCTGTGCACCCTATTGAATTGTGACGTGGATGAAAGGACGCTCACGCGTTGTGCTGGCACCACCATTAGGGCCAGTTCCAGCATTTAGCCTCACTCATCTGAGGAAGCTTTTTAGAGATCACCTAAATTACAGGTGACGAACTGGAAGCCTACTGGAGGAAAGCAACTTGTTCAAAGTCATGCAACATCTATGTGTATTGCGTCTAGAACCAAGCTTTTCTGAATCCGCGTTCATTGCTCTTTTTTTTTTCTTTTGGCAGAATGCAGTGTTTTTTCCCCCCATATATCACATTAACATTTTGCATCACCAAGATGGAAGCGTGACTAATGGTCTAAAAGGAAAATGTAAACTGTATAACATGGAATATGAATATGCTACATTAACACTAGGCAGACTTGGGGACTATTTATGAATGCTGGAAAAATACAGTGACACAGATTGGTCAGCATATGCTCTGCTTCTAAAGACCTTAATCTTAAGAGGAGAAAATGTAAGTGGGATTACCACATCACTGAAAGTTTAGCATCTCGCAGATGCTTATTTCAGAATTTTCCTTAATCAGGAAATTTCTCAATGATGTGGAAGCCAAATCCTTTAAATCCTAATTCATTTGATAGAAATGTATCTTCCTGGATCGCTCCACCCTCATAGGCTTGTCAGTAATACCACATGCTGGCCTTCCAATTCATAATTTCAAGGCATTTCAGTTTTTTTCCCTCCTTTGGGATCTTGCTTGCTTCATATTTCCTATTACTTCACTGCTGTTTCCCACACACCCCACCCCCCGACACACACACACACTGAAAGCTGCCTCTCTTTTGGCACCCAAATGCTGGGTTTAAATGGTGAGCAAATAGATGCCTGCCTGGTATTTGATCAAACTGGAGTCCACAAGATCCGAGCATGGGCTGCACTGCGGTGTGAGCAGACTGCATTTGCCATATGTCAGCCTCTCTGCTGTCTGCACGCTTTTGGGGAACTTCACGGGAAAGGCACTATTAAAGATGTTTAGCTTGGGATTTTGTAATTTGCTTTTAATTTTAATTTAATTTCCACCAACTTAGCTCATTTACCACAGCTTTAATCATACCACCCACTGACTCAGTACTGTACCAGTGGAATCTAGGTTTGGAATTAGAGAGCTCACCCAAGAAATGTCGCCGATGTCCAAGGATGATCTGTGGAACAGCCCCAAATAGTGGAATATTTACTGCACTAAGACCCTAAGGATTATTCTAACAAATCCCAAGAGAACAAGTTCGTGGAAAAAAAAAAAAAACAGGATGAAGTTATGCTTAAAAACAATTCTAACATATCCACAGCAAAGTATTTGCAGATTGATGAAAGAAGGTAAGTTAAAAGTATGCATCTCTCACTTATATATTCGATCTCTCTACACAAATATATATGGCTGTATGAATGTGTGTATATACAGGAAGATGAAAGAATGAGTTATTTCTTGGAAAACATGATATATCCACATTCCAAAGAGATTTTTATTCATTTTATTTATTTCAGCTAATAAGATGACCTCTAGCTTCTCACAGGGATGATATTGAGTCTGGAAAGAAATTTAAATGCTATTTTGTACACTTGAAATTGTGATAGAGATTTTACACATTTGTTCCTGAACATGGGGCAAGAGAAGGATAGAGGATGGTGTGAAAACAGAATGGAAAGAACATGCTCAAATGGGACAAAATTCTTCCAAAAATCTAGTTCATGACCACTGGGTTATTTAATAAATGGAAAGATTTATCAGTTTGAAGAAGCACAAATACTAGAGGAAAGGACAAGTTGAATAGCCAAAGTACAGCAGTTTTGCCACCTTATTTGTTCTTATTAATGAGATGGCTTTCCTTAAATTAATAGGCACAGTGGGTTTATGATGAGGCATGACGAGTAAGAGAATTAAGGTTAAGAAGATTAGAGTGAATGTTATTCTAGAAATTTAGCATAATTTCTGCTTTAGGCCAGGATGGCTGAAGGAAATCAGCCCCCATTAGAAGAATTACGTTCTCTCCTATTTGTAGTAGAGTGCTTTAGTGGACAAATGTACTAGGCTTGCATTGAGAAAACCAGAGTTTGACTTGATTTTACACTATATGATTCTTTCACAATTCTGTAATCTCAGACAATACACAACTCAAATAGCCACTTTCCTTCTCTGTGAAGTAAAGCCATAACCCAAATGCCCAAGGATGATAGGAGGATTACAATTTTAACTTAAATTAAAAAAACTTAATTTAACTTAGAATTAATTTAACTTAAATGAAATCATGTAAACTAATTGCCTTGTCCATAATATAACCTCGATAAACATTAGCATACCTTCTTCTATGCAGTTGGTAGATGTATTACTAAACATTCAGTTGACAAGAGAAATTAAAACCTGATGACATCCATTTTGGTTTCTTTTTATTGAATCTTACTTGAAACATACCCTTGGTGTGGTTGGTTGAAGATTTTATCTAAACATGAAACTCCTGTCTGACTGAGGAAAGGTAATTCTCTCATTTAGATATAACTCACTTAGGTTATATGCTTAACCAGTTCTTGGATTTTTTAGTTCCCTGAGTGAATAATTTTTTTTCTGTCCCTTAAGCTAGTTTGAGTTGGGCTTATGCTACTTGTAGGCAAAAGAATTCTAATAAAACTGGAAAAGTTTATAACCTTTCCAGTTATAACATCCTATTATTCTGTAGATATCAAACCATGTGCGTATATATATATATATATATATGAATGAATGATTGAAATTCAAATAAGTATTTTTCAAGAAGAATTGCTTGGAAAGGGTTACAGAGATGAATAAAATATAGTTATTGTTCTTGAGGAACTCATAAGGATACAGATGAATTCTCCACCCACGACTTGAATTTTTATAATCCATTTTTGAGAACTTTCCCATTGAAGTATATCATGAATGAGGAAAGTCTGCAAACTAAAAGTGTACCACTTAATGAACTATCACAAAGTGCTGGGGTCCACTTTTTTACTTATATATTTCGTATGTGAAGCTTGTTTTCCCATGGAAACATGTTTCTTATGAATGTTCCATTAACTTACCACACAGCTGGCATTCAGTGCTCACAAAATTAAGGGACAGAATAAAAATGTATAACATTGTTTTAATGAGTGAACTTACATTAAGTTTCAATTAGGTTTTGGGGTCAGGTGGTTTGGGGTTGAAATTCCTGTTCCTGACCTGCTTTTCTTATTTGCTGATGGACCAGTTATTTACCTCTTTCAACCTTAACCAGTCTTCTTATCTTGAAAATGAATTTAACTGACCTCTAAGATGTTGTGAGGATAAAATCATGTGTATAGAGTGTTTAGCATGCAGCTTGATTCCTAGGAGCTATTATATCATCAGCAGCCCCAGCATCCTCTTCCTTTAATAGAATATTTGAGTGAGGGTGGGGCATTATTAGCCCAGTCTGCAAGAGAATCCCAAAGTAGGCAAGGATTACACTTCTAGGGTGCAAACAAGCGTCATGCATACAGTCTAGAGTAGTCCTGGTCCCCACCTTTACCTTAGTAAAGTGGAGTAGGGTTGAGGATTCCTGCAGGTAGTTTTTCTTTCTCAAGGAATACATATAAGTTGGGCCTTGTCTGTGTGTGTGTACGTGTGTGCCTATGCAAATTTGGCACTTTTTTATTTGAGGTTGAACATCTGTTGTTCCCCGCAGGATGGAAGTAACCAGGGAAGTAGGAAAAGAAAGACTTTTTTGTCTTTTTATGGGATGGCAGGTGGCCTTTTTATCCTCTGCCCTTCCTAAGCTAGCTAACACCTGCCCCCTCCACAGGAGTTTAAAAACCTAACTGCTTGCTGTTCAGTTTGCGAACACAAGCTGAAATACCCAGATGCCACCAAAATGTGGCTGATCTCTTTGCAAGGTATACCTGATGCTATTTGATTGAAAAAGGCTACACAGGAGAGAATCCAGAGGAGATGAAACACGAGCCCCTACAGGGTGGTTTAAAGTTTAAAGCTTTTTAAAAAACATTCTCTGTTTTATATGTTTTTATTTTTAATAAATAGTTAAGTGGGATTTGGTTGAAAATGATGCTGAGATGTGATTGCATGGAGGCTTACCGTAGTGCAATTACACAAAGGAGACTCGCAGTTCATGCAATCACCAGTTCTGCTGAGTTTGTCCAGCAACCACGTCTGCCTACCTACTCCTTTTCTAGATGTTGTCTCTTATATTCAGCCCTCAAGGTTGCCATGGAAACCACCACATTACTTCATTACGATATACTTCTATTCCTACCTCCCACCCCCACCCTCGCTGCCTCCAGCACACATACACAATAATTCATGATACCTGGGTGGGAACCTGACTTTAGCTGAACCATTCAGAGTCCTTCTGTGGGAATCTAGAATTCACTTAGAAAGTCCAGCATAGTCCGCTGCCCACTTGAATTGAAGAGCTGCTTTGTGGCCATTTTCTGTCTTTTGGAAGAGGAAAGCAAGATAGCAAATCTGGTTGTCATCTTGTCTTAAAAGACACTATGAGAGGAATAGAGAGGACATGCAGAGGAAAAGAAAAATAAGAACTGGAGAGAGAGAGTCTTAACAGAGTTTCAGAATCTGATTACAAGAGTTCCTGAGATAAGAGTAGTTTGTTATCCCATTGGATACTGGAAATTCTTACAACAAATTCTCCCTGCCTTTTATGCTGTATTCCTATTGGGTTTTTATTGCATAAACTCAATATCCTCATTTTGAGCTATTAGGATTCCCAGTATGGCCCTTATATCAATGCCCCAAACTAGCTCTGTCCTAAAATAAAAATTTTAAAAAGAATCAGTCTGTACTTTGAGAAGGGGTAAGAGTAACCTCTTTATTTTGTTTTACACCTCTTAGGAGAATAACACCTTCATCTCTCTGAAGCAGGGGGCTAGGCAGGAGAAATAAAGTCTCAGAGTTAGTCGGGAGCATGAACTTGAAATTCAGCAGAGTCCAGTCCTCACTGATACACTCTTTAAGGGGGTAAAAAGAACGGGCAAGACTGAAAATAATGTAGGGGGAGAAAGCAGTAAGCCTAGACAATCCTTAAGATGAAGAAGAGGGCATTGAAGTGGTTTTGCTGTAGTCAGAGGAAATAGGATGTGCTAATAAGTACAAGAGATTCAACAGTTCTGGGACACTAAGTGAAACAAGCTCTCCTTCAAGGGACTATGTTTGCCACAATCACTTCTGAATCCACTGAAAGGTACCAGTTTGAGAAAAAGTCTCAGAGGATTAAAAAAACCTGTTGTATGGATTCAAGTAAAATTTCTATGCCTTTACTTACCAAGCCTTCCCTATCCCATCTGACACTGTTTTAAGCTCTGTAAATGTGAATGGTAGGTAAAAGAGTTCACTACAGCGTATCTCAGGGAAATATTTTTGCTTTCTAAAGCAGTTCAATTTGAAATACACAAGTGAGGAACACAAATAACTGTTGAGTCCAAATCAAGGACTCCCCTTGAAAGATCTTTTCAAGCTTGCTCTAAGTGAGGAAGCATGGAGTTGAATCTTATGGATATAGCACATCTTAATTACACAAGAAGTGCCAATGCCAAGTGGTCAGAGAGGACACAGCTCAAAAGTGGGAATTACTGGACTTCCGGGAAGAGGGTGGAGGAGGGTAGACTGGATTCGCCCTGCTCCATAGAACAAGATGGAGGATGGGTAAGAATGACTGGGTCCGCAGTCCTGAGCGTGGGTGATCAGAGGGTCTTCCATATTTCATAGGGAGTAGAAAGGTGGGGAGATGGGATGGGGAGATCAAGGCGGGTCTGATCAACCGCGACCCCCAATGGGGCTGCGCTTCACAGGAAGAAGCGTGAATCCGAGGCCCTTCTGCTCCAGCCCCAGCTGCGGGCTGGGGAGACCTCCCCAAGTGGATCCATAGCTGGGAGAACGTGTGGGGAGCCTGGAAGCATGCCTAGCCCTCTGCTGTGGGAAGCCGCCCCCCTGGGTATTGGGAGCAGTCGCCTGGGTGGGTGCTGTGAATAGCCGTCCTGTCCAGCACGGTGGATCTACTGGAGGCAGTGGGCTGTGATCAACTGCGCCTCCAGGCTTCACAATTGGCTCCCATCCCATGTGGTGGAACCAGCCGTCTCACTGCCATGTGGTGGGAGCAGCACACCTACCTCCCACCCCCCATCCTTACATGCCATCTTCCCAGCAACTGCCTCAGTTGGGGAGGAGCAGGCAGGAGGCGAGGAGGTGTCTCAGGAGCATCACCTACTGGGAAGAAGCGGTAAGTGCAGCCTGGTAAACTCCTTATATGTCCAGGTTTTTAAAAATATGTTTCTCTATTATGATTATTTTTAAATTTCTCTTTGTATATATTTTAAATACTTATATATTTATTTATTTATTATTTTTAAATGTTTTCTCTTTTCTGTGGGCATCAGTCTGAGTTATTCCCCATATATCTTGGGGTATCTTCTTCTGACTTCAGGGCCTGTTATTATTGATGTATTTAAAATTTTTTCTATTTAACTTATTTATTTATTTATTTATTTATTTATTATTATCATTTTGGGGTGCATGGGCCAGGATTCAAGCCCAGGTGTCCCATGTAGCTGGTAGGTGTTCTGCCATTGAACCCTATGCACCCCTGCCTAGCTTTTAATAGACCCTCAAGTAGAACTATACCCCCTACATGAGATCTGGGTCTTTGTTTGTCAGGGAGTTACTGCAGAAAGGAACCTTCAATGCAAAGCCAAGGAAATACAAAAATTTGTAAGTGAAAGAGAATTGTCTAGAAGACAGAGAAATTGAACTAGACCACACAAAAGAACAAATAGTAAAGAAGATTGGAAAAAGGGAACTGGATCTTTGGGTTATGATGGATAACAAAAAGCACACAAATATAAGAATGACTGGTGTCCCGGAAGGAGAAAAGAAGAGTAAAGAGGTGGGTCAGTTAGTTGAAGATATAATTGGGAAATACTTCCTAACTCGTATAAAAAACAGAAATATGCAAATCAAAGCAGTCCAATGAATCCTAAATAGAATAAGTCTAAATACACCTACTCCAGGACACACACTAATCAAACAGTCAAATGTTGAAGAGAAGTAAAAAGTCCTGAAAGCAGCAAGAGAAAAACAATCTATTTACATACAAGGGAAAGCACATATAACTGAATTTGGATTAGTCAACAGGCACAAATGGAGGCAAGGAAGCAGTGGTATGTTATATTTAGGATCCTGAACAAAAAAGCCTTATACAACCAAGCTGTCCTTCAAAATTGAGGGAGAAATTAAAATATTCAAAGACAAACAAAGACTGAGAGAACTAGTTAACAAGAAATGCTAAATATTGCTCTACAGGAAATACTAAAGAAAATCCTGCCTGCTGAAATAAAAGACAGGAGAAAGACATCTGGAGGAGGGCACAGAATTAAAGAGTACCAGTAAGGGTTAGAGAGAGAGAGAGGGGAAAGAACATGTAGATCTGACAAGTAAATACTAGAGGATAAAGTGGTAGATTCAAGAACTGCTTTTACAGTATAAACAACAATGACTTTGAATGTTTATGGATTAAACTTACCAATTAAAAGATAGATTGGTAGAATGGTTTAAAAAATATAGCCCATCTGTATGCTGTTTACAAAAGATGCATCTTAGACCCAAGGACACAAATAGATTAAAAGTGAAAGGATGGAAAAAGATGGTCTATGCAAGCTGTAATAAAAAGAAAGTGAGAATAGTTACACTAATATCAGATAAAATAGACTTTAAATGTAAAGATGTCAAAAAAGACAAAGAAGGACACTGCATATTAATGAAAGGGACAATTCACCAAGAGGAAATAATACCACTCATATTTATGCTCCCAATCAAGGAGCTCCAAAGTACTTGAGGCAAGCATTAACAATACTGAAGGGAGCTATAGATATTTCAACAATAATAGTGGGGAACTTCAATATATCACTCTTCACTGTAGACAGAATAACTAGACAGAGGATTAACAAGGAAATAGAGAACCTAAAGAATGCAATAAATAAATTAGAACTAATAGACATATATAGATTACACTCCCAAGACACCAGGATATTCATTATTCTTTAATGCACATGAAATGTTCTCCAGGATAGATCATATGCTGGAACACAAAATAAGTCTTTATAAATTTAACAAGATGGAAATTATTCAAAGCACTTTTCTGACCACAATGGAATAAAGCTGGAAATTAGTAATCACCAAAGAACCAGAGCTTTCACAAGTATATGTAGATGAAACAATGTACTCTAAAATAACCAATAGAACAAGGTAGAAATTGCTAGAAAAATCAGTAAATATCTGGAGATGAATGATAATGAGAATACAACAAATCAAAACTTATGGGATGTGATAAAGGCAACACAGAGAGGGAAATTCATTGCCATAAATGCCTATATTAAAAAAAACACCAAATGAGCAAAAATCAAGGACTTAATTGCTCACCTGGAAAAATCAGAGAAAAGAATAGCAAACTAACTTCAAAGCAAATAAAAGAAGAGAAATCACAAATAGTAAAGCAGAAACAAACAAACTGGAGAACAAAAAATGATAGAAAGGATCAACAAAACCAAAAATTGTTTTTTTGTGAAAAATCAATGAAATCGATACACCCTCTAGTTAGACTGACAAAGAAAAAAAGAGAGAGGATGCAAATAAACAGCATCAGAAATGAGAGAGGGGTCATTACAATGGCTTCTGAAGAATTTTTAGAAATCATAAGAGATTACTATGAACAACTATATACCAACAAAGTAGACATCTTAGATGAAATGGACAAGTTCCTAGAAATATACAAACTACTTCTACTGTCTCAAGAAGAAACAGAAGATCTCAACAAATCAATTACAAGTAGAGAGACTCAGTCATCAAAAATCTTCCAACGAAGAAAAGCCCAGAGCCAGATGGCTCCACTGGGGTATTTTATCAAGCATTTCAAAAAAATCTAACACAAATCCTGCTCAAATTCTTCCAAAAAATGAGGAAAAAAGAATGCTACCTAACTAATTTTAGGAAGTTAACATCACTTTAATACCCAAACCAGATAAAGACATTGCAAGAGAGACAGACCAATGTCCTAATGAACATAGATGCAAAAATACTCTACAATATACTAATAAATAGAATCCCACGACACATTAAAAGAATTATACAACATGATCAAGTGGGGTTTATACCAGAATTAAAGGGTGGTTCAACACAAAAGAATCAATCAATGAACACATTAACAAACTGATAGAGAAAAATCAAATGATCATATCAATTGCTGAAAAGATATTCAACAAAATTCAGCAACGTTTCCTGATAAAAACACTTCAAAAAGTAGAAATAAAAAGAAACTTCCTCAATATCATAAAAGATATGTATGAAAAACCAATAGTCTCATACTTAATGGTAAGAGATTGAAAGTGTTTCCCTTACGATGGGAAACAAGACAAGGATGCCCATTATCACCACTGTTATTCAATATTGTACTAGAAGTTCCAGCTAGAGCAATTAGACAAGAGAAAAAAATAAAACACATCCAAATAGGAAAGGAAGAAGTAAAACTTTCATTATTTGCAGATGTCATGACCCTATACTTGCAAAATGTTGGTAAGTCTATGACAAAACTACTTGAGCTAAACAAATTCAGCAAAGTGGCAGCATACAAGACTAATGTGCAAAAATCAGTAATATTTCCATATATGAGTAATGACCCATATGAGGAGACAATTGAGGAAAAAATTCCATTCAAAATAGTGGCCAAAAGAATTAGGTATCTAGGAATAAGCCTAACCAGGGACGTCAAGGACTTGTACACAGAAAAATACAAAACTGCTAAAAAAATTTTTTTAATGACCTAAAATAGATGGAAAGATATCTCAGACTCTTGGATAGGAAGGTTGAATGTTGTTAAGATGCCAATTCTACCTAAACTGATCTACAGATTCAATACAAGACCAATGAAAATCCCACAACCTACTTTGAAGAATTGGAAAAGCTAGTTATCAAATTTATTTGAAAGGGAAAGAGACCCTGAATAGCTAAGGATATCCTAAAAAAAGAAGAACAAAGTGGGAAGACTAACATTTCTGACTTTAAAGCTCATAATAATGCCACAGTTATCAAAACAGCATGTTATTGGCATAAAGATAGGAACACTGACCAATGGAATTGAATTGAGGGTTCAGAGGCAGACCACCAAATTTATGTTCAATTGATCTTTGATAAGGTCCCCAAATCCACTGAACTGGTACAGAGCAGTTTTTTCAACAAATGGTTATAGGAGAATTGGATATTAATAGCCAAAATGTTGGAAGATGACCTTTACCTTAAATCCTATACAAATATTAATTCAAAATGGATTAAAGACCTAAATGTAAGAGATAGTACCATAAAACTTCTAGAGGAAAATGTAGGGAAACATCTTCAAGATATAGTAATGATAGGTGACTTTCAAACTTTACACGTAAAGTACAAGCAGTGAAAATAAAAGTAGATAAATGGAAACTCCTTAAGATCAGAGTTTTTGTGCTTCAAAGGACTTTGCTAAATGTGAAGAGGCAGCCAACTCAATGGGAGAAAATATTTGGAAAGCACATATCAGATAAACGCTTGATATCCTGTACATAAAGAAATTAATCCAGCCCAACAACAAAAAAAAACAAACAACCCAATTATAAAATGGGCAGAGGATATGAATCGACACTTTTCTGAAGAGCAGATACAAATGGTGAAAAAAGCACATGAAGAGAAGCTCATTTTCATTAGTGATTAGGGAAATGCAAATCAAGATGACAATAAGCACCTATAAGAATGACTGCTATTAAGCAGAAAACTACAAATGTTGGAGAGGATGTGGAGAAATTAAAACACTTGTTCACTACTAGCGTGAATGTATAATGGTACAGCCACTGTGGAAAACAGTTTGGCAATTCCTCAGAAAACAAAATATTGAGTTGGCCTAGGACCACAATGCCATACTCATATATACACAGAATTGCTGAAATCAGTGACAGGAACAGACACCAATGTTCGTAGTGGCACTATTTACAATTGCCAAAAGATGGAAATAGCCAAGTGCCCATCAATAGACAGGTGGGTAAACAAAATGTGGCATATAGATATGATGGAATATTATATAGCAGTAAGACAAAATGAGGTCCTGAAGCATATGACAATGTGGATGAAACTTGAGGACATAATGCTAAGCGTAGCTGTCAAAAGAACAAATACTATCTGATTTCGCTATTATGACTCTGGTAAAGGTAATCTCAGAGGTTACACAGTAAAATATAGCAGACCTAGAGGTATACAAAAGCTAGAGACAGGGGGAAGACTACTCAGTGATTAAATCTACAATTATAAACAAATTCTTACATGAACTATTTCAAAGGTTCAATAGTGGACAAAGAGTTAATAGTGGAGGGGTTTAGGGAGCAAGCTAAAATTGCATGCTATGGCCAGTAGTTAACAGGAAGAAGTCAACAGTACCACAGCACTACCAGGGGCAAATAATTGTGGGGGAGGAGCCAAGTGACAAGGGGTAGTTTTGATTTAATATTTGGTGAGGCTGTGTTTGTCAGTTCTTTGTCTCAATGGACCCATGAAATTTGTCTAAAATTCAGAGTACTGCTGATTGTACAACAAGTGAGGATGCTGTAAGACATGGTTTATTTATTTTAGACACCATCCATGATACCCAATAGATGGAGGGAGCTGAAGTGGACAATGACTGAGAAGCAGAATGGTGAACTGCGATACACTTATATGATGGAATATGGAGCTGCTACAAAACGTTATGGCAATCGACAGGCACACCATGAGTTAAATAAACCGTGGGGACAATGTGTTTTGCAAAACAAGCCAGAAACAAAAGAACAAATAAGCTCAGGTCTCTTTCAGAAAATACTTATAAGAAAATTGGAGCCTAGATTGTAAGCTCTTAGAGCAGCACACACTTTGTCTGAAGTTGTAAACATGTGTCTAGATTCTGAGACACTGAGAAATATGTGTATCAGCTGGTATTTCCTGGACTTTTGAATAACTCTATGACACCTAGGACCCAAAAATGGAGTGCTGCAACCCTGGAAATTAGCATAGCTATATACAATAAGAGTTAACATTATTGAAAAAGAGAGCAGGCCTCAATTAGAGATAAAAATGAAGCCAATCTTGTTGGGACTAAGGTAAATCAGAATACAGGGTAAAAGATGGTAAGGTATGTACTCAAGATCTTCACCAACTGTATGAGACCAAAGACAGAGAGGTTTATTACGTCTAGAACCGAATTCTAACACACAATTTAAATCAACCTGTCTGGATAGCTCATTTAAAGAACCCAACCTCTTAGAGTCCAGAGCAGGAACAAGGCCTTGTAATTCCATATAGCTTAATGTAATGCCTAGATACATCTCAGACTATGATGGGCTGATAATTAGAAAGTATTGGTAGAGTTCAAAGGAAAGAAAAATGTAACTATTAAACTTTCTCATCTGGGAAGCCCTGTGTACCCTCTTAATTATTGTGGCATCCCAAGAAAATAGCCCAAGTCCTTGATTTTGAGGCGTGCCCTTGTTAAACATATATCTGTAGTGGAGAAGCTAAGACTTCCTATAAAAAGGCCTAAGAGTCGCTCCCAGGAAACCTCTTTTGTGGTTCAGATGTGGCTCCTCTCTCTCTAAGCCCAACCCTGCAAGGAAAATCATTACCTTCCCCCATACAAGGGGCATGACATCTAGGAGTGAAAATCTCCCTGACAACATGGGGCATGACTCCCTGGGATGAGTTTGGCTCTAGCATGTGGGATCAACAATGCCATCCTGACCCAAAGGAGGAAAATAAGTGTAATAAAATAAGGCATTAGTGACTAAGAGAGACCAAATAGAGTCAAGAGGCTGTTAGAGGCTACTTTTATGCCAGCTTCAGCTAGATAGTGCTAATTGACATAGTTTGCTAACCCCCAACCCAACATCACTTTTGTTAACTCTTAAGGACACCGAAGGGCTCAAACTGAGGCTCTACAAAAGTTTCATGCAATAAGTTTGCTTTTCTGGAACCTATAATTTCCAGAGACTTCCTAGGTCAGATAAATCCTGAAACCCAGAGGGACCATCCTCTCTAAGATTATCAGCTAATTACATTCCCCTGTTCTTTAGTGTTGGCACCCCTTCTCAACATGAACAAGTCAGAATGGGCATTGCCTGAAGATGCCTATAGATTAGGAGAAGGATCAAAGGAGAAGGAGAAGTTATAACAGAGAAAATAGGATTTAACAAATGAGTATGACTGCTGAATTATTATATGGATATTTCTTCTAGTCTCCAGGGTTTTGGAGAAGTTAGAAGGAAAAATCTGAAATAGTGTAATGGTGACCCATAACAAGCCCTGAAATTTGTTCTGTAACTTATTGTTGAAGTGCATTTTGAAAATTATTGCTTTTTCTTTCTTTTCTTTGTGTATATTTTATATTCACAATATAAAAAAAGAAGTGCATGGGAAATAGACGCCTTTCCCAATGGTATTTGCATTTGAGAAAGGGGCTGTCTTCTAAAAACATAAAACTATAAAGATTTACTTTGGCATATTAAAGAAGGGCATCCGGACACAAGCAGAAGTGTACATTCATACTCAGATACGCTGTTTAATATTGACTAGGGAACATGAGAAATACTTGACCAGATTCCATCATATATATTACAGGCCCTATACCTCACAGTTTACCACTAAATGCAACAGATCTGTGCATTATATTTTGATGAAGTATTTTATAACTGTGGATAAACAGCTTTACTAGACCCTAGAGTTTCCCACATGTAAATTTATTTCATCCAAAAGATTTGTAGTCTCATGCCCCTGGCAATAATAGTGAGGTAAATAACATTTCAGAACGATTTACGGGTTACAATACTGTTTCTCTACTTTCTAGGGGGTGTTAGTGTGGCAATAGTTCATCTGTTTCTACAGAAAATGGTGTGTTTGCTTAGATTTGAAAGCAGATTTCCTTTCATCTTAACCCTGCTTGCTATACCAAAACACCTGGAGGAATTATATTACTTATATGTTAAGATTTTTCTATTATTCAGTTTTAATTCCTCAAATGGTTTTTGTAAACCTCTTATCTTAAACTTAAGGGAAGTAAAAGCAGCCGTTTTTCAATTTAGTTGTTCTTCCAATTTGTTTGACTACTGACATTTTGGCTTTGTGACTTCTGAGGGATAAAATTCTAAATTCTCTTAGTTTTACATTTTAGACCTATTTACTGGCCTACTCTGCTGCTCTCTTCAGGACTTTCTTCATATTCTCTAAACTTCACTTAGGTTGCAGGTCCCAAAATTAACTGTGTGACATTCATTCATTCACTCATTGAATGAATATTAAATGTTGACCCTAGCAGATTCTGATCTAGACACTGGAGAAATCATTTGGAACAAGACAAAGTCACTATAAAACAGACATTCTGGTGGGGAAAACTGGCCATTAAACAAGAAAAAAATATATGGTAAAATAATTTCACTTCTTTTTAAATGCTATGAAGAAGATAGAATGCTGTGATGGAGGGCTACCTGGAAGAACCAACTCCAGACTGGGGTGGACAGGTAAGGAAGAACATTCCAGGAAGACAGAAGAGCAAATGCAAAGGCCCTGAGGTAGGAGGGCCTGGCACGTGTGGGGAAGAAAAAGCAATCCAGTTTGTTGGAGTGTAATGCTGGAAGCAAGGGGACATCAGATGAGTTTGAAAGGCAGGTAGGGTCAGAATATGTACGGCCTTGAAAGCTATTTGAAGAAGTTTGAATTTTATTATGAGTGCCATGAGGAACCAATGAAGTATTTTAAAGAGCAGAACAACATGATGTAATTTATATTTTTAAAAGATAACTCCTGTAGCCTTGAGGTAAGAGGATAATAAAGGGCTAAGAGTAGAGGCAGGGAGTAGCATTATGTCAACTCTCATTTGTCATAATCAGAGAGATACTGTTCAGTACCTACATACATGAACATACATACATACTTGCATATAACCTCATAGGCTGGTGAGGGAATGTTGACTCCCCCATCAGAGGCTGGCTTACTCCTGACACAGGATGATCATACACAGCACAGCTGGTGAAAATAATAGTATCTAAGACAAGGCCAGTGGTAAAGACTTCATGAGATAATGCATATACCACATCTGTCAGAGTAGGTGACCAGAAATTACAGCTGGTAATTATGTTGTCCTCTGCACCTTTTGAAGGTTGCTGGCTAATATATTTACAACTGTGTTTGTGAGTGTGTATATGTATGTACCTGTGTGAATCTAGCCATGTATGAATCTATGAGGGAAGAAAAGGAGGCCACCATCTTTCCACAAGAATTATATTAATATGTGTATTTAATACACATATTAGGTTTCCACAAGAATTATTTAATATGTGTATTATTTTGTTAGATTACTCTCTGTATGATCCCGAAGAGTTCGAAGAGCCCTCCAAAAATGGTCTGATATATATAGTGTATGGCGTGTTATCAGCAGAGAGGGTTCATGGCTTTCATGAGAGTCACAAAGCGACTTATGATACATGGTGGACCATCAAAGCAACACCAGGTGAGAGAAGAAAACAGTAAAGGAAAAAAAGAGAAAAGAAACCCAGATCTAACCACATTATAGTGAAACTGACAAATTTGAAAGACAAAGAGATGTTAAAGCATCTGGAGAGAAATCACAGGCCACTTAAAAAGAAGCAACAGTTAGACTGACAAGCACATTTTGGTGCATCAACAAATAAATTGATAACTCTGGAACAACATATGCAAAGTACTGAAAGAAAATAATAACCACACAAGTATTAGGTGCCTGTAGCATTGAGGATGATGTAGACTCCATGGCCTTACCAGAAAGTAAAACATATTACACATCTAATCTAATGATGTGTGCAGTTGTTTAAAAATGAGGATGAGAATCATTTGGCTAACCAAATGAGAAAAAATTTTAGATCTGTGCCTCATTACAGTTATCCCTTCCACCTTGCAAGGGTTGGGGTACAGTACCCCTGAGAACTGGAAAGTCTGCATAAAATGTTTTGGCCCTCCCTTCATATCAGCGAAGTTTGAATTTTTGTCTTTTTCTTTTATGGGTTACTTATAGTGCCTCATTGTACAATTTGGGTTAAGTATTTCGTCATAGGCTGTATGTAGATCAATGTTAAGTAAAAATACATTTATGAAACTTTTAAGAAACAAATTAAGGAGAATAATATTGAACATACTGATGTGAAACAAAAGACATTTTAAAAAATAACCCTTGAAATTCCCTACTGGCACTCACAATAAGCTGTACAATTAAGAAGCTCATATTTCATACATACATAACACATCACTAACTTATTATACTGTACACTGTACATGGCACTTTATTGCATATTACAACTATTCTATTATTAACATTATCACTAAATTAATATTTATTAACTGTACAGCATTCTTGTCATTTACATCAGTAGAGGTGCATTATCACAGAACTCTCCACCACCAGGCTCCTCCCAAATTCCTGTTTAATTTATTCCGCCCACCCACAATATATCGAAACTGCAGTGAGGGAAGTTGTGGTGTGGAAGGCATGACTGTATTCACAAACATCAATTACAGATGGATTTACGATGGAACAGGGAATAGCACTCTCAGTTAACCAAGCTGGCAGTATCAGGCAATCCAGGATTCTCTTCCCCTACCAGAAGTTTTGAATACCTAGCAAAAACTGGCAGTGCCATGGTCCTCAAAACTTCAGAAAATGGTTAAAGTTTGCAGTAACTGAGCAAGTGCCAAATTAAGAAAATGCAACTTTAAAAATGGGAGGAGACGCTCCTGGTCCCCTTGTTGGCGCCTCCCCAAGCCCTCCCTGACATGGTGTGGAGCCTGCTGGCCCTTATTGTGGGGCCTGGCCCTGGGCCAGCAGGAGCGCAATAACCCAAATATGCATAGTGGGGTACCTTTATGTCAGTGCCAATCTCCCAGAATTTGTCCTGCAAGCAGAAGTAGATTACAGAGAGTGTAAGAAACAATTAAATCAATGTGACCTGGGGGAAAGGGCTAAGGATTACTGGCTTTAAGAGATACAACAGAGTATCAGGAAGGGAGGGGCTCTACTTCCAAAGGAGTAGAGCGGACGTTTGGATTCCTGTAAATGGGGGAATTCTTAAGACCACAAACAAGAGTCCAGGACAAGATGCAGGCTCAGGAAAGACAGAGGGCCCCACACTTTCACTTCAGGCTGACCTTCATAGGATGGTTAAACTCTGAAGGATAGCACCAGTCAACACACAATGTGCAAAGACTGTGAAAGTGGTTTTTTTTTTTGCTTTTTTCTTTGTTAGTTCCTAGCACTCAAGTAAAGCACTCTCAAATCAGTAGCTGAATAAAACATTTTAAGAACAGACAACACAAGGAATAAATCCCAGAATTATCACCTTAAAATATTAAAATGGATGCAAAAAAAGATTACTAAACAAAGAAACAAAAAACAGTGGCCCATTCAGAGGAACAAGATAAACTTCAGAAACCGTTAACAGAACACTGTGAAAATACCAAAGACGCCAATATGCTCAGGTGGTTAAGAAAAACATGGAGAAATAACTAAAGCATAGGAGGAAAACAAAGAATAAACAATATGAAACACAGCATTTTAAAAAGGAACCGAACAGAAACAGTGGAGTTGAAGGCCGCAATAGTTGAGATAAAAAAAATTCCCTAGAAGATTTCAACAGGGGATTGGAGCTGGCAGAAGAAAGAATAAATGAACTGAAGATAAGACAATTGAAATGATTCAGGTAGAGTAGAAGAAAGAAAAAAGAAGAAAAATGTGACAGAGCCTAAGACATGAGGGGAACCATCAAACAGAGACATAACAGTAGAATACTTCCCAAATTTAAGGAAAGACATGAATCTGCAAATTAACAATGCCCAATTGAAACAAGACATGATAAAATCAAGGAGAAATATGTGCAGACACATGGAAGTCAAACTGCTGAATGCTAAGCAAAAGGACAGAGTTCTGAAAGCTGCAAGAAAAAAACATGTCCCAATAAGATTAAGTGCAGATTTCTCATTGAAGCCACGGAGGCAAATATGTTGACAGCTTGAAACTAGGGAATGATTTCTTAAATAAGGTTAAAAAAAAAAAAAACAACCCTAAAAGAAAATATGATAAATTCAACTTATTAAGATGAAAGTTTCTGGTATATACGACACCATAAAGATGGTGAAATGACAAGCACCAATCTGGGAGAAGGTATTTTCAATCCATAATACATCCAATAGATGTATTATCAAGTATAGATTAAAAAATTACAAATCATTAAGTAAATAAAAACCAATCCTATTAAATATGGGTATGAGATTTAAAATACATATAATTTAAATATCCAACAGGAATTGTTTTATATTCACTCTATAGAATTGTTTGTAGCAAGGAAAGGGAGTAAACAATAGCTACATACAACAATATGGATCAGTCTCAGAAACATAATGCTGATTCCAAACAAAGAAGCATCATAATACTATATGCAATATCATTTTAAAAATCATTCAGAAGAATATGTTGTTTGGGGGTATACACACTTGCATTACAGCTATTGCTTCTGAAAAAGGGAATGATCAATACATGAGTCCCGAGTTCTATCTTTAGTTGACATTCATTTCTGGGACTTCTGATCTGCTTATGCAAATGCCTAGTGCGTATCTTTCTCTCATACATCTCATGGGCTTCACATTTAAGATGTTAAAAATGTTTTTCACTATCTTCTTCTACAAACTTGGTCTGTTCCTATGTGTTCCTAATCACAAGCAACGTGCCTTCATTCATCCAATCTCATTTCACTATCATGTGTGTTGGTGTGTCTGTGTGTGGTCTCCCTCACCCCATGCCAAATTCATCACCAATCAAATTTACCTTTGCAATATATATATATTAAACTTTGTCCAGATCCTTCCATCACAGCACTGCTATTTTAATAAGGAAAGTCATCGAATGTTGCCTCTACATATTCCCTCTCCTATTTGCCCTTGTTCTCCTACATACAGCTTCCAGAGAGATTATATATATGTTTACATACATGCATACATATCATTTCACACCCTTGCTTAAAGGCTTAAGTTACTTGCTATTGCTTTCACTTTCCGAATAAAGTTCAAACTCTGTGGCATGACACATGCGAGGTCCTTTATAACCTGTTCACAAGTTTATCACTCCAGCCTCATGCTTCAGAGCACCCAACTTTCTTATTACTAGATCTCTTCACACATGTGCGTGCTTCTTCTGTCCAGATTTCTCTGTCCAACCTGAATAACTCCCATTTGTCTTGCTAATTGCCTCACTTGCAAACCTTCCCTGATCTCTGCTTTTTTCCCCTGTCTTAATTGGGGGAACCTTTGACAGAGCTCTCCGGGTTGCCAATATTAAGTGATTCACCACCTGCTTTGAAATGGTCTGTTTACTGATCCATTTTTTGTATTTTCTTGTGAGCTTTTGGAGTCAGCATTTCATTTATCTTTCTACTCTATATACCCAGCTCAGTGCCTGGAATATGAATTTTAAATAAAATACATTAGCAAATATACTTTAAGGAATATTGAAGATTTCTCTTGCATTACGAGGACACAGAAAAGCAGGAAAAAGAAAAACAAAAGTAAACCTTCTAGGTAATGTCCTGCTCTTTGAGCTTCCTTTGCCTTCTAAACTTTTTTGAATGACTTGTTTGTATTTCCTTTACATTATTCTTGCAGCCTGTTTGCTTTTTTTGCTAAACCTCATCTCTTAGCTTAAAGCAATCATATTACCATCATTCTAATGATTCTTCTTTTTTTCCCACAGGAATTCCAGCAATCAGGGTAGATGATAGTGTCATTTACTACCTGGAATAGAAGACTTGAAAAGGGAGAGTTGTATAAGAAGAAAAGAATCGATATCTATTGGCCATTTAGATACTCTCTTTTGTGAAGCACTTGCTCAGGTGTTCTGCCCATTTTCAGAACTGGGTTTGCGCTTTTCTTGTTGATTTGTGGTAGTTTTTAATATAGCCAGGATAAACTTCTAAAAAATCAGATATATATATATATAATACATATATCTTCCCCCACTCTGTGGCATGCGTTTTTATTCTCTTAATGTTATCTTTTGTTGAACAGAAATTTTCCATTATAATGAAATCTAACTGATCTTTTCCTTTATGTTAGTGGTCTTTGTATCCTCTTTAAGAAACATTTGCTATGGCAAGTTCATGATGATGTTCACATTGTTTTCCTCTAGAATGCTCATTGGTTTACTTTTTGTACTTACATTTATGACCCATTTGGAATAGATTTTTATGTACTGTGTGAGGGAAGGGTCAAAGTTTATTTTCTTCTGTATGGGTATTCAATTGATCCATCTTCATTTAATGAAGATATTCTCTTTTTCCCATCACAATGAAGTGGTAACTTTGCCCATAAATTAGGCAACCATAAAGAGTAGCTCTGATTGCTGAGCCTGTTCTATTGACTGATAGCTTTGCACAACTACCTTGTTAATTCAATTACTATAGATTGCAAAGGTTTGATATCTGGTCGTGTGAGTCCTCAGATTTTGTTCTTTAATCTCAAGATTGTCTTAGTTTTTATTTTTTCTTGATATTTCAATTTATAATTAGCTTGAAAAACATGTACCTCTCTGTTTGCATGTATTTAAATCTGTGTCAGCAGTATTGTTTGTTTGTTTATTTATTTATTTATTTATTGGCATGGGCAGGCACCAGGAATCGAACCCAGGTCTCCAGCATGGCAAGCGAGAACTCTGCCTGCTGAGCCACCGCAGCTCACTCAACAGTATTGTTTTATATCTCATTCTGCTTTACCTCTATCTATGTTGTCATATGTAGATCTACTCCGTTTCTCCTCATAGCTGCCTAAAGCTTCATGGTGTGTATTTATCATGCTTTCTGAATCTACTACCCCAATGTTGGGCACCCAGGTTGTTTCCAACTCCTGTCCACCACAAATAGAGCTACAGGGAGCAAACATCCCTCTACAAGCCTCCCTATGGACTTGTCTGAAAAAATTTTGGCATATATCTAAGAACAGAAATAAGGGGTAATAGGTTATACATATACTTAAGTGAATTAAGTACTGTCAGATTGTCCTGCAAAACGGGGATATTAGACTATATCTAATTGCATAAGGATTCCTACACATCTTAATTCACTTCCTTCCTCATGTTTGTTATCTAAGAGTTAAAAGTTATTTCATTGCTTTTTAAATTTGAATTTTCATATTTCTAATGTTTTGCATATTTTCATGTGTTTGCTATCTTTTGGTGTTTCCTCATCTACATATTTCCTACTCATAGCCTTGTCCTATTTTTCTATTGGTGATGCTGTGTTTCATTATTTGCTCAACCTCTTGCAGTTTTAGGTATTATAGATATATTCTCCCATTCTGTCCTCTATTAACTTCATGCATATCACTAGCATGTTTTCTTATAAATGAAGGCAACGACTCTGCAACTCATGCATTTAATTATGATTACATATGTATTTGTCTCTCTTTAGGGTCATGACCCTGCACAGTTTTAGGGTTTATAATTATTGTATTTAAACATTGTGCATGGTGGGTAAAGAGTGTGGGGACAGGGAGAGGGGAGCGGTAGGGTATTATGATGAATGCCTAAGTATTGAGTTGCTATGTGTTAGTACCATAAATCACTCAATTACCACCAAAGATGTCAGAAGCTGCTGAAGGAGGGTATCCCTCCAGGGCTGTCTTTGATCTGAGACACTCTCTGAACTTTACCTATAGACTATCATGTCATATTGGAGATAGCTATCCAAATACCCTCACCTTGAGGTCTCTGGCCCTCAGGAAACTGGGAAATATTTCTCCCTTCACTAAAGAGGTGGGGAGACTGAAAAAGTAAGCTTTACTTTTTTATACTGGGTATATTATTTGATAATGATGAAGAAATAGGTGATTAAGACATTTACAAGTCTTTAATAGTGTTGGTTATTCTGAAAGCCTTCAGTAAGGTCAAACTGGAATATTTTTCATGAACAACTGTTGCTACTTTACTAAAACAACCATAACACCAACAACAAATCATTCCAGGCAGTAAGGTACTTATATATGGCCATAGCAATATCTGACTTTCAATATATTAACATTATTAATTTTTGAAAGCAGATGTTTAAGATCCCTTTCAGTCATTTTATTTGTTTATCAAAAATTTTAAAATTTATTTTACGGCTAATTGAATTTCACAACCAACTCAACAATAAATGAGTTTGTACTGAAATCAATGTTATAGAATTTAAGAAGCAGTGAAGCAAATTTCTTATAGTCTGCCTGGACAAATAGCTAATTAATCTGTGGCATTTTGGGGGCTATCTAGGAGATATAAATAAGGATGAATACAGAAAACATTTTGAGTACACAAAATGCATAATTATCATGAGGCCAAAACAGTGCTAGCTACCTTTCATGAGCTTACAAAAATATTGTGTACATTTTAATTAATTTTCTTATAATAATTGGATGAGTTGTCATTCTGAAGTTATATAATTATAGCTCAAAAATCATAATTGAACTGCTACATGCATATTCTAAATTTTGACTCGTTCTTAAAAATGCTTTGTTGGCCTTTATTTTACTTCAAAATGAATTGACTGACAGTCTTTTCTTTACCCAGATATTCTGATGACTTCTTATGTTGTCTGGTCATTTACAAGTTACTGGGGGTAAAAGGTGGCATCCAGAAGCAAAATTAGAAAGATACAAGTCAACCAGAAAGAGAGTTAAGCTAATATGGATTAGAAATACTGGTGGATTTGGGGATGAGGGCAAGTACCAAACACAGGAGAGGAGAGAAGTGAAAGCAACAGTAAATGGCTGAACAACATTGCAGAGTAGCCTCTCAATTTTTAAGAAAAAAGAATGTAATAGCTCTATTTATATTGTTTGCATTTCCATTATGCAAATGTTCCTCATTACACACCCATCTTCCACAATGGTGCAATCCAGCTAAAAATCCTTGTGTGACTGAATATTTTTGTTTTGTGTGTGTGAAGAAATCAAAGAAAGAGGTTGGGCTCCACATTTGGTCTAACACCAGAGTAAAGTTGCAGAATAGAGAATAGAAATTCATATCCTTGACAACCATCAGAAAGTAAGTTGCCTCAAAAGTCACACTATGCTTAAGAAGAGCAAAAATCTTTCCCCCCAGGGTATGGAATTGTGGGGAAGTGTGGTCCAATGTTCTCTGGTTTTTAGGAGGCAAAACATCCTAGGATCTTGGATGCCTACGTAAATAAAAGCATTGAGTAGATCAGGAAATGCCAAGTAATAAAAGTCTCAACTTCAGTTTCCACTTGCCCCTAAGAATGTGGCTCATAAAGAGCCCTCACTGAAAAGAAGTGATACTTTTGGTTGGAGCTGTAATGAAGGAACTTTTATCGCACTAACTAACCCTCTAGTCAAAAACAATAATAAAGCTGGACAAAGTACACAATATAACTGTCTATAGGCATTGCAGAGCAATGAATTCAGGAACCTGAAGGGCTATGATTCTTAAGCAGAGAGCAATGTGTTTTTTTGAGGATATTTGTTATTTCTGAGCAGAAAGGGGCAGTCTTATTTGGCAGAAGTTTCGGTCTACCGAAACACTGGGGACTTGAGGAATGTATCTATCAGGGTTGTCAGCCTCTTTCCCAGCCACTCTTGTCATTACCCAATGGGCTTATAAGAAAGGAATAAAATCCCAGAGAGGAAGTTAACTCTTTGGATGTTCCCCTTGAAGACTTAGCCAACTCCTAAATTGAGATGCACAAGGTAGTACTCCAGAAAATTCAAAAGAAAACAGTATCTGGGAGGCTGAATTGCAGAGCAGAGATTTCAGTAACCATGTGGTGCCGAGGAGATGGAGGCTGGGTTTCAAAATAAGGAGGAATTTTGTAGATATCTTAGGCTTTTAGCCGAGATCACAAGAAGAACCATGCCTTACATGTGAGAACAACCTGGAAGTAAAGGCAAAGCTGAAATGGACTAGGCTAACCAAACCTAAGAAAAAATACAGGCAGGATGAAACTGATCTGCTGGTACTCTATCTGCCTGAAAAAAGAAAATCTCATTCTGGTTGCAGGAAGGTAATGTATAATTTTTTTTAAGCAGTGTCTACATTTAAACCAGTTATTGCAATGTTAAAAAAAAAAAGGGGGCTAAATGATGAAAGGACCAAGGGAAAAAATAGACAACATACTCCCACACGTGATTTGGATATTGTAGTTATATTCTAACAGGGATTTAAAAGTCACTATGATTAATGTTCCAGAGAATAGGAGAAGATAAAAAAAATGCAAAGATAAGGATTTTTAAAAATAGAGCCAAGTGAAAAGAAAATGGTTTGAGATCCCTCCAATATTTTCTGCTTTTCTATGCTGAGGAATATTGGTTATTTCCTCTCTTTCCACATTACTTCTTCTCCTTTGGTTGCTTCCACCCCTTAACTCACCTTCGTTCTTCAAAAATAGTTATCATTTATGCAGTCATAAAGAACACAGTAGACACCTGTAATTTTAGATACAATCTATTGAACAGGAAATCAAGAAAAATGTCTTCAAGAAGAAGAGCTAACATATTTAATAGGAAAGAATATAGATTTCAAAATCACAGACACCTGTGTTCAAACTTTGTCCCTACTACCTGTAAGTTTGTGTGATCACATATAAGTTACTTAGCCACTCTGAAACTCAGGTTTCTCTTCTATAAAAATAGGTAGGCACTATTATTTATAATTATATATATATATAATTATATATATATATATATATATAAGAGTTATTTAAAGCATTAAATGAGATGCTTTATATAGTCAGAGAGTTTAGCACATAATAGGTACCCAATAGATACTTTCCTTTGTTGTTTGCCATCGCTAATGGACAGAACCACAGATGCAAAACTAACAATATTGAACCTCCGAATGGGATACTATCTATGTATTCATTCCCATTCAAAATCCCCAGTGAAGATGAAGGAATACCTTATCTGGATTCTCTTTTTATCATCCGAAGTGGAGAATATTAATGACTAACTAAAGGTCTGCACAATATGGGTTAGTCAAAATAATAGCTTCTTAAACTCCAAGAAAAAAATAGAGCTTTGCAAGTATATTTGGAACAAATCTCAAGAGAGTCGGCATAACAAGGAATTGGTTGTTGAGCAATGTTCTGCATGCTCTGGCTTGCTTGTCAGCCATTATTCTTATTAAATCATTTGTCTCTCTGACATACCTAATGAACTCATGTTCACAATCAACTTAATCACAGGAAGCAGTATAGAATGTATTTCAATAGGAAAGCTGTTTGTATCAACTGAAACATGCAGGAAAATATACAATTTCATAAAATGTTCATTATGCTTTCAGAGCAACAAATCTTGGCTTGATTCTTTTTCTGCCTATTTAGTATTTTATGATATCTAAACAGTGCAATAGACTATTTTTTAAAAAAATTATTCTTAAGCAAAATCTGCATTAAACAAGTAGAATAGTGAAAACAATGACAAACTCAACATATTAAGTCAAATTTTCTATTGGGAAATCTTTAAATTCTAGAGGAATCACACATCTCTAGCAAATTATTATATATAATTGAAATAGATTCTAGAATAAGCACATGAAAATAAAGAAGTTAAGAGAAGTCACCCTAAATAAAATTTTCTTGGAATGTTCATAACAAATTGCAGGATTGCCTTCTAGCTAGTTATATAATTGCTCAACTAGCGGCTGAACAATCATACCTTATATGTTTAGAGAATTTTAAAAGTGAGTTCAAGACATCTGCCTTTCTTGTTATAAATTATCTCCAGGTCCTGTGTTATTAGGTCTCAGCAGTAATTAGAAGTGAGACTTACATCACTCTCATGACCTTCTCGGAGGTTGTATGTAAGGTCATGCTGAATGTCTTCTACGAATTTGTGAGCATATTCTGGGTAAAGGTCTAGCACTTCAAAGAGTCCTTTGAGGATGATGCACTGGAGATCACAGTAGGTTAAAGCCTTCACATCTGCATTGGTCTTGATCACTTGGTCCTTAATTGATAGATTTGCTCCAATTAAGTCCCCTTTCCCTGGAAATAGTGAAAAAAAAAAGAGACATGCCACTTTTAATAAAGCATGTAAGACTGGTAATTTTATTTGAATTACAGGTTTCATTTTTCTGAGATTACACTGAAGAGATGAGGGCAGCGTTTCTCAACCTTGGCAACACTGAGATTTTGGACTCAGTAATTGCTTATTGTGGGGCTTTTCCTGTGCATTGTAGAATGTTTAGCAGCATCTCTGGACTCTACTCACTAGATACCATTAACTCTTTTCCCTCAGTTGTGACAACCCAAAATATTTCCACACACTGGTAAATGTCCCCTGGCGGGCAAAACTGCTCCAGGCTGAGACCCACTGGTCTAGAGAATAAAGGCTGTGGGACCTGTAGTTAGGAGTTAAGGTTATATAGGTGGAGTCCAGACAGGTCCCTTCCCAGAATTAGTAAATTGTTTTAAACTAATCACTTCACTTTTTTGGGGGGGAGTGGGTTAAGATGCCTTAACCCTTCAAGGGAAATAATAATGGCTCATTTTTCTGAAAGTAAAAATAGCTCTGTGTTTCTGAAGCAAGACCATCATGAGTACATGCAGGGCCACGGTGGCTCAGCAGGCAAGAACGCTCGCCTGCCATGCCAGAGGACCCGGGTTCATTTCCCGGTGCCTGCCCATGTAAAAAAAAAGAATACATGTATAAAAAATACAGTCATAATTTTTATTCTGGCACTTTGGACAATAACATAAGACTGACCTTCAGTTTTCTAAATTACCTGTATTTTCTTTTTTTTTTTTTTTTTTTTTTTTTTTACCTCTGAACATGTCTACAAGATAGGGGGGTGAGGTGGGTGATGTAGGGTGACAAAGGGTCTTCCATCCCTTCTCCCAGATTTGGGAGAAAGAGATAACTTTTGGACATCATGGGCAATGAAATCTAGTACATAAAATATAAAGCATAACTCATTGATCTGATGCTCATGAGAGTGTAAAAATCTACATTTTCTACATTAAAATAAGAAGTGAATATGGTAGATTGAGTTATATATCTCAGAGAAAAATGTATTCTTTTCTGGATCCATATTCTTGTGGGTGTGAACCCATTGTAAATAGGATCTCTTGAAGAAGTTATTTTAGTTAAGGTGTGGCCCAATTGAACAAGGGTTGGCTTTAATCTGGATTGCTAGAGTCCTTTACAAACAGGAGAAATTCAGATGTAGTCAATGAAAGTCACAGAGAGGAGCATGAAGTCAGAGGAAACCAAAAGAGAATGGAATGTGCCAGAAAAGCCAAGAAACCCCAAGGCTACCAGCAGCCAGCTCCAGAAGGCTACAGATTTTTGAGAGAAAGCAAGCCTTGATGTTATCTTGATTTTGAATTTCCTGTACTCTCAAAACCATGGCACAATAAATTCATGTTGTTTAAGCCCAAACTAGTTTGTGCAGTATTTGTCATAGTAGCATGGAAAATAAGACTGAATAAAGAAAAATCATGAACTCTTCAATTGCGCCACCTGAGGGAGAGAACTCACACTACTTTATCCAAGTTATCTGTGCCCCATCCCATACCAACTACCCTTGATTTTTTGTCTACAATGTCTCTGCCTACACGACTGAGGAAGTCATTCACTTGTCTAGGCGCTAGCATACTTCCTTGAGTTTGCTGATTAGATAATTTAGGGAAATTTATTTGATTCTTTAACACCTTCAAATTTTATTTGAATCACTATAAAATAATAGGAAGGCAAACATAACTGCAAGTGCTAACAAAAAGTTCATATTGGTTTCAGATTTATTTTAGACATAGCAATTATTTTATCCAACACTCATATGGGAAATATGAATGAAAATCCATTCAATTCTCTGAGGAACTTAAGTTAAAAGTGAATATAACCAAATCCACAAAGGGAACTGGTATTAGATTCACAGCTCCAGGTTAAGAGTCTCTGAATCTTTACTTTGTTCTCAAATAGCATCACACCTGGGATTTAACTTTGTTTTTATAGTGGCCACTTCGCTTCATTTCATAGGGAACCAACAATTGACTACCACCGCCAAGAAAACCATTATCTTCAGAATCCTATAGAACAAATTACCCCACAATTGATGAATTTTTTAACTTCTAAATTTTAATTTTTTGTGGCACCCAGCATTTCTGGAGGCACATTTCTGGCATGTTGTAGACTATAATAGAAGTGTGTACTACTGAATTGGATAGAAAAAGGAAAAATTAACCATAAATATATAAGACAGTTATAAATATTTATGGCATATAAAAAAGTTGAGTGTCTTAAAAATTATCATTGCATCCAGGTATTCCTTTCACATTAATATTGGCTTTTAACCTTGAAACAGCCTATTTTGGAGGCAAAATGCACACAAACATACACACACATACTTAAATCTATGTTATAGGTTGTAAAGGATGATAAATGGCCAGATGGTGCTGAATCCAAGTTTGGTTTCATGCTGCCACAGATACCTTTAAGCTTTGAGATTTTTTTTGTGTGTGTGCATATTTTGTTATAAATCTAAATTGCTACTCAAAAACTCAAAGTCGGATATGATGCAAGATGTAAATAAAGCGAGATGATTTAAAAACAGCAGTTTTTCACATTTTGAATATTTGATGATAATTTGTCATACTGCAGAGTCTTTATCCAATGAGTATTTACATTCTCTATTAAACGAGTGTTTGGAATAACTTTCGGCTCCTCATGTTTTCATACTTCAGGTTGCCACAGTATAGTTATTTTAGCTACAATGATAGTGTGAAAAATAGAACCAAGTCTTGCCAAAATTGTCACCCTAGAAAGAATTCCAGTTGATTCATGTACTCAATGGATATTTATGGAAAATGGACTATGCATGCTGGACCACATATCCAGCCCTGGCATGCAAGCACCGGTAAATAACAACATGGTTCTGCTCCTCATGAATATACTTTCCTGTGAATTTCTAGATTTAGGACCTTGAGTTAAGATTTTTAATCACTCTGGATTTCATATTCTTATTTTTAAAAGAGAGAGAGATTGCTGTGGTCCCTGACAGTCTCCAGTTCTCAAAATTCTATTAACGAAATTTACTTATCTGTTATTCTTACATTGGAGAAAATATTTTGATGGGTGCATCTGCAAATTATTCAGGTTAGAACTATAAGTTATTTTTAATTATAAAGTCATCTATTAAGAGCGCATTTATAAATGCTTTGTTTTTTTTAAAACGTTTGTTAAGAATTGGGGAAAACACAATGATCTCAATAGGAAATGAAGGTGTACAAAGCACACAATTTCCTCATAACAACTGTCCTCATAACAACTGTCTTTCCAGGTATCATATTCAGAAATATCGTCATGTATTGATTAGACAAGGGAGTGCATTTATGGCTTAACAGCTGTTTGGTGATACTTCTTCCCCACAACAGCATTAGATATTAATTCATTTTGTTGGCAGAATGAACATGTATTCAATAACTACAAATCAAACGTGGAGTCATGGGCTTAAGTCTATCAAAGTCAGTATTGATTTGAATTGGTCCTGTAACTTAGTATTACCATAGGGAAATCTCCACTGAAATAATGAGAAAATCTCCACTGAAATATTGTTAATCACTGCGAGCAAATATTAATTTATTATCATTGCTTGGGTTTAGTACTAACACCGCATGCCAATGTTTAGAACGGCTAGGTGGTAATTTGTACTTAACTCATCTTAGATATATACACAGTGGAAGCAAACATGTAGAAATGTGAGTCATGGAAGCCACAATTTATGTAGGATGTAAGGCCAGGAGCAAAAGGCAATAGGTTAAACCTTTCAGCTGTAAGAAGATTTTTTTTTTAAATAAAAAAATCCAGTTGAATCATGTAATTCAAAAGAAACAATCACATAGAAGCCAACAAATTTGTACCTATTGTGCTCTAATGTTTATCATGATGCCTTCACATTTCATTCCTAGTCAAGAGAATTAGTTAACAAAATTTAAAATTGTCCCCAATTATGGAAAAAGTAGCCCACATTATAACTGTTTAAAAGTGGTGCCTTATTTTTGCTCACATGGGAATCAACCCAAAACATTCTGGAAAAAATGCTAGATACGCTTTTAAAAGCAGGCTGTAAACTTACATGGTACTAAGGAAGTCACTGAATAATGTTTTATGAATAAAATTAAGGTTTTGAAGCAAAGTTAGAAATATTTGTCAATTCTAATTTAGAATCACAAAATGATAGAATAATTGGCTTATAATTCAAAAGCTTGAGAAGTAGGTAGAAAGAGTGTAAATTCTTAAGAAAAAAACAAAGGAAACCTCACTCTAACATTGATCATGGACTGGCCAAACTGATAGTAAATACTTTGTGTTGCTTTTCCATGCCTTTCTACTAAAGAGAAACACATAAGTGGGTGAGTCAAAGATTGAGCCAAAGCTTGGAAAAACAAGTCTTTCCTTTCTTCTGATAAGTTTTAAACAGAAGGCAACATGAGGCAATGAAAAGTATATGGATCTTTCACCATTTACTATACTTCCATGCTTCAGTTTAAAATGGAGATGATCACACCAACCCGATAAGATAAACTGGATAATGAACATAAAATACTGAGTTCATATTGGGGATTCAATAAATATTAATTCTTTCTCATTTCCAAAAGATAATCTGAAAGCTTATTAGCTAGGACCCAGTGGCAGCAGTTTCACTGTGATTATGTATAAGACAGGTCTTGCTTAGAGGTGGGAAGAACATTGAATATAGAGTCAAGAGACGTAGGTTACCTTTGACCTTGGGAAAAACAGAGAAAATACCTCCCTTTTCTTTCCCTCAATTTCATGAAGTCTTAAATGAGACACCACGTATGAGAACACTGCAAATGGTCAAGCTTACAAATATTAGATTCTGAAATATGATTAAAGATAAGCAAAAACTGCTGGATAAGCCCCCATCACTATTTTTTTAATTTTTTTATTGTATAGTATAACACATATACAAAGCAAAGAAATAAAAAAAGCAATAGCTTTTTTTTTCTTTGGGTGCATGGTCCAGGAATTGAATGTGGGCCTCCCACATGAAAGGTGGGCATTCTAACCACTAAACTACCCGTGCACCTAAAAGCAATAGTTTTTAAAGCACTCTTCAACAAGTAGTTACAGGACAGATCTCAGAGTCTGTCATGGACTATGATATGATCCTTTCATATTTTTCCTTCTAGCTGCTCCAGAATATTGGAGGCTAGAGGGCTTAAGTATTTTTTTATCATCACAATTGACATTTTTTCCTTTTTTGTGTGTGAAAAATAACATATATACAAATTTCAAAGCACAGCACCACCATTAGTTGTAGAACAGATTTCAGAGTTTGACATCGGTTACAATTTCACAATTCTAGGTTTGGTTTTTTTTTTTTTTGCATGGGCAGACACCAGGATTGAACCTGAGTTTCTGGCATGGCGGGTGAGAATTCTGTCACAGAGCCACCGTCACATCACCCACAATTTAGGTTTTTACTTCTAGCTGCTCTAAAATACTGGAGACTAAAAGAGATATCAACTCAATGTTTCAGCATTCATATTCATTTGTTAAATCTTATCTTTTCTGCATAACTCCCACCATCACCTTTGATCTTTCCATCCCTCTCTTTAGGTGTGTTCGGGCTGTGGCAATTCTAACTTTTTCATATTGGAAGGGTCTGTCATTGATATGGGGTAGGAAGAAGGAACTATCTGATGTTCTGGAGAGGCTGGGTTAGGTTTCAGACTTATCTGGACCAATGACCCATCTGGAGGTTGTAGGTTTCTAGAAAGTTATTCTTGTTCATGGAACCCTTGTGGAATCTCATAAATTGCCCTAGGTTTTCTTTAGGATTGGCTGGATTGGCTGGAATGGTCCTGGTTGGGGGTCGGCAGGTTATGATAGGCAGCAGGTCTACCTGAAGCTTGTGTTAAGAACAACCTTCCAGAGTAGCCTCTCGACTCTATTTGAACTCTCTCTGCCACTGATAATTTATTAGTTACACTTCTTTTCCCCCTTTTGGTCAGGATGGAATTGTTGATCCCATGGTTCCAGGTCTGGATTCATCCATGGGAGACTTTCACCCTTGGATGTCATGTCCCATGTAAGGGGGAAAACCCTCATTACTAAGGCAAATTCTTTGAATTGGTGAACTATTTATTCTAGCAAATGTTGTTGATCCCTTGTTCAAAATACATCCTGAATTCACCTACCTCTTCACCATCACAGCTAAGGCCCCCTCATATCCTTCACTTGAGTTTAATCTCCATTAGGGTAGGGGTTTGGGCCATTCCCTTTTCAACTGCATTCTTAGTGTTTACAACAGTTCTTAATTTATTAGTAGGCCATCAATAAACATCAGTTAAATAAATGAATAAATGGATGAAAGTGGGCTTTAAAAGATGTATACATAAAAGTTTGAATTGGATTTTTCCTGCAATAACCCTAAATGCCATTTTCATCAGCTGTCTTATAATTTGATGAAGTTTGAATATGTCTTAATATGTTGAGTCAGTTTTGTGACACAAAAGCTTTACAAATTGCCTTGTGAGTTTTCTCTGAGGAAGTAAAAAGAGCCTATAGTCACCTTGACAGTATTAGCTAATGATTGCTGTGAGTTTATCATAGAGGTGCAGTTATTTTGCTCTATTTCTGGCATAGATAAAAAAATTAATTCATGTATTCTTCTCTGAATTGATACTTCACAAAAATACTGATCAGTATATTTTCACACTTACAGGACAGTTAGAAAAATAACCTGACTACTTATTTTATCAGGAGGCAGGGATTATCTAGCATGATTAGGAATCTGGGTTTAGAAATCAGAAAGAAATGGGCTCATTTTCTGACTATGTGATTTGGGGCAATTAAAGTACTATTTATTCATCTGTAAAATGGGGATTATATTTACAACACTGGATTTTTATAAGAATTAAATGATACATTGGATACAACTGTTGGCACCGTGTGTATTATCTTAATAAGTGACATAATAATAATAACTAATAAATAGTTGGTGAACTATACTTATATGAAGAATAATCCTGATTCCACATATTAATCTGTAATTTTTGTATTTTGAATAGCAAGAATTCCCCCCTTCCCTCATTTCATCTCATTAACTTATGCTCCATGTTAAAATTTCATAAAAGCTTTTCAACTTAGACCTACCAAGAATAGCCAGCACCATGCTGTCTTTAAGAACTTCCATGGAGCCCGAGCATACAAAGTAGATAGCCTGCAAAGCATCACCTTGACGCAGAAGATATTCCCCCGGAGCACAGAAAGAGGTTTTGATATGTAGAGACAGAGACCTGAGGCAGCCCCGGCTGGCACATTCAAAGAGGGACAATTGTAGGATCTCCTTGTTCAAGTGCATGGTGATGTCAGAACGCAGCTCATCTGGAAAGTCTTTCAGAAGCTGTCAAACAAGATAAAGGGGGGAATCAAATTGGAGTTAAGTTTAGCCTAATTGATTTACTTTGCAGAACATCAGAGAGGCTCTTCCTACTGTTTTGCTAACCAGAGTATAGAAGAAATATGTGTTTATATGATCTTGGAGAGCATATTCAGTGACTGCGACCCAAGTTTTGTGTGACTGAATAATCAACTGGTAATGAGTCTGGAGAAATAGAATTAATTAATCAAAGATTGTAGTATCGAAACACGTAGTGCATTGTGACTTGAATCTCACAGAGACTCCTATTCATGGCAGAAGATAGGCAATTTGGGTCCACTGGTGTTTCCTCCAGCACCATGATCATACAATGAGAGGAGGAAATATTTACTTTAAAATATTGGTTATTTGGCTACTTGTTTTGTTGGTGGAATGGTTGCTTGATTTATATATATCCCACAGTGGCAGTCTGGGATGTTTCTGGAAGTACACAGAACACCTCTGCTGGGAAATATTTACTTATTTATCATTTATTTTGCTTTGTTGGTTTTAAAGGCAAATGCTTGCTTAATCTAATGTTCCCAGATGAGACCACTCAACTATCCTAAGAACTGGTTCCTTTCAATAGTTCAATAGGAATAAAAAAGTAAGTCTACCTGATTGACCAATAAGGAAGTTATTGTAGAACATTGATGCAGCATTATGAAAACATAAGCCAAAGGAAATGAAAGAAGATGGCTTTAGTTTCATGAGTGATTAAAAAATTAACAGTTAAAGAAATTGGTGGTGTACTCTTCATTTTTGACATCTGCATTACAGCACCTTGCCTTTACCTTAAATTATGTGTGTTCTGCCTGAAAATGTCAACACGAGAAATGAACATTACCTCATTTGAATCTATTCCGTTGTTGACTGACCAGGTTGTTTGGAAATATTCAAGCATCCTTTGCTTGAGCTGCTGGGGCAGGTGATGGACACGTATGAAGTCCTTTAGATCTTTAGTTCGTGTATGATAGAGGGACCATCTGGAATACATCCTCTGTATGATCGCTGTGACATTTCCAAACACCAGGGCGTGCATTAAGGCTAGAAAGAATAGCACAACATAGAATGGAAGGGAAATATGATGGAGGTGCTGACCCTTTAAATCCAAATTTACTGTCTTCATATTCTGGACCCTAGTGGAACATGCTTATGGGGACATGAAGGTAACTGAGAAATCAGGATTAAAGGATGATTTTGATTACTGAATCATACTCCTTTTTGCTTGCTGGGATATTGGAGTAGAGAGAGGGGAATATCTGAAATCCTTAAATTGTAATCCAGCTGCACTGATATCTGAAATGTAAAAGCCCTTATCTTGTGCCTTTGTGACTGTAAGAGCTGTTAAACTCAGGAAGACAGATTTTGGGCTGTTGGCCATCTCCTACTATGCACCTAGTAATAAACTCTTTCTCTCTTTGAAACCCCAGTGCCCCAGGAATTGGTTATTGAGCACATAGGGCAAAAGAATTCATGGCCTTTGTCTGGTAATATGAAGATACAGCTATTTTGATGTGGGCATTTTGGTGCAGTCACTTTGTTAACAGAATGCATCTTGATGCAACCATTTTGATTCCAAATGGCTTAATTGGACTAAAAGTATTTTTTTAAATACTCAGTTACATGTAAAATAGGTCCCTAAGACCATACTCAATCTTTTAGCTGCCATTGCGGTGATGATGAACTTTTATTTTCTACTATATATATATTTGCATTGCTTTAATAGTTAGTGTTATTTTTATCATAGCAAATACAGTTTTAAAAAGTCTGGCATAACTGGTTAGCTTTTATGTGAATATTAGTCTCACCTCCAAAAGCCATCATTTTAAATTAGTTTAGTATATTAAATATGACACATTTATGGTAATGAAAGCATTGAGAAAGTTGTTAGAAATGTAATTGGAGACTTCCCGAGCAGTGTGAAGCTGAGATGAACATGGCGCTAATATAGCCCCAACGCCGCTCCAGCTCCCCAGTTGCATTAGTTTTAAGGGAAATCTCTGAAAATTGGAAATGCTGATTATTCAAGATTCAAGCAGATTCACAGAAAAAAGCAGGTATTCTTTTCTGAGTCACTGACACCATCCTGAGAAGAGCCAGTGTGGTGTACACACAACTCCTGTTGGATACGGTTTATCAGTCAGGTAAAATTCCACTCCACTTCTTCACTGAGTCTCCTCTCTTCTAGAAACCACTATGAGAGCATAATGAGGGAGAAGACTCTGTTCAACAGATTTCAAGGGGGAATGGAGATGAGTACGTTTCTTATGTAAAAAGGTAGGGCAAGAGGATGGACTGCACTTTCCAGGAGTACTTTCTAGGAGTTGCCCACCATGGGGAGTGGTTTAGGTAACTTGAAGTCAGAGAGAGCCATGGCAGGATTCTGAACTAAATGCTGATTAGCAGAACAGAATTTGATCTGCCTGGTCAGATACCAGCAGATAAACCTGCAAGGGTTTAGACTCACCTGGGGCTGTAAACTGAGGCAAGGTGAGTGGGCCATCAGGTTTCCTTATATTTATGGCTGATAAACTTTTGATATTTGCATTTCATCCCTGAACCCCATTCTGGGGGCAGATTTGACAATGTGGTAAGAAACTCAGGGGAGGGGTGAATTTATCAAGTTCAATAGTATTTAGTAAAACAAACAGAAAGAGAGAAACTAAAAATTTAGTAATTTGTCTATCAAGAGCTTTTCAAATGTTACTGAATGAAGACCTCAATTTCAACGAGCTTTGTTAGAAGTTTCTTGACATCAAATGCACCTATTAGTTTGAATGCGTCAACAAGTTATTACAGCTATCCTTCTGAATAGTTCAAGACAACCCCAATTCATATTCATTATTTATACAGTGTTCTCCATTTCCTGGAAATTACCAAACACTGGCTTACACATTTCGATATAATCAGAAACCAGAACTAAAATCTTTTATCAGGCATATGTCATTGTTTCTATATAAAAATATGGTCATCATACCTATAAAGCCACCCCTTCCATACCAAGGCCTTTGGCATTCTGAAAAGTCAATAAAATAAGGTGTAAGAAAGGATCTATATATTTGGGAAGCAATATAATGTTGCAAAGGGAATATGGATTTCAGAATCAGATGGGTTGGAAATTCCCATACATGGATTAAGTTCCCTTAAATGTTAAATGAAAGTAATAGTACCTTACTCATAGGGCTGTTTTGTGATTTTAAAAACTAGTATATAAGTAAAGTGCTTAGTAACTGTGTGAAAAACAGAGGGTGTTTAACTCATGTTAATTTTTCCTGAGAGCGAAGAGTATTAATATGAATTTTCAGAATGCTCAGCAAGCTATTAATGGAATAAAATGTGTGGAAAAGGGCTCAGATTTAAGATTTTCCAGGAACCACTCAAATAGTTGAGTCATTCTTGATAGAAATTACTTCTTGATGAAGAAATCTAATATATATTCAATAAATGCGTGCTGTAAGTAAGTATGTATTATTCCTAAATGTTAAAAAATGAAATATCTTCCAACAGGTCAAAAATATTCCAAGAAAAAAGTATATTGCGTCATAATTTAATGTTGAATGGTTCTAGGTAGTTTTAAAATACAGGCTCATTGTTTTTCTGTGTGTTTTTGGAAGCATAACATTTCTGATACTTAAATATTTTATTTGGAATGGAAGACTTCTATTTATGATAAGCAGTAACCAAAGAAAACTGATTCTCCTCCAAGTCAAAGAAATTAAACACACCACTTTAGGCTCTGCTAATATACTTATGGGCTAAGTATTTGGAAACCCTTCTATCTTAAAAATATGTAATAGTCTTTTCATGGAGATTAAACAAAGTAATGAGAACCATTTGATTCCATTTGTTTTAACACTGCTTTCTTTAATTATGTGTATGATTTTAACTTGGAATTGCTTAATAATAATGTGTGTAAAGCAGTTAAAGTAAGAGAAGCAATATGTTCAGATCATTTAACATCCTAATTGTACATTATCAATAAAATGAATTACCGGATTAATTGTAGCGTCATAAATGTGGTTGGAAAGTACTATTCTATGTCTGAGTCACCATAATTTCAAAGTCTCATTTCAGTATAGGGAATTAGTTCTTATTTAAATAGTTAAAAAAATAAAACATTGGCCCTCATATATTTTCATTTTCCAGAGTTGTTATGACCTCTCTGTCACCGGTTATCATTTTCACGCTGGTAGAGAGTGTGCCTAACTGTCAGGCTGAATCATTTCATCTGTTATTAAAGTTTGACTCAAGAATTTCTATATCCAGGTCAGTTTGAAAATAATCCCTCACTCTCATGAAATTTGATGTATATAATTCTTCAAGTAGGTTTTAGGCTGGCTGAGTGTGTGGGAAGCTTTTCTATTTTGTGTAGGAGTTTGGTAATAAAATGAATTTTGCAAAATCTCACCTCAGTATCAGATATTTGAAGGAACCTCAACAGTTGGGATTAAAAAAAAAGTTATTAGACCTCAAATGAGAAAAGCACTCCTAGAGGGCTAACCTGTTTCTCTCTTTCACTTTCTTTCTCCTTTGTGCTCTCTTCTCTTCCTTTTCCTTTCCCTCCCTTTCCTTCTCTCTTCCTTTCTATCTCTCTCTCATTTTTTTTCTTTCTCTCTGGATTTTTGGCTACATTGCTTTTCTGGGTATAACGTCATTGCTGATTTCTTTAGCCAACAGTTTTGGGGTGACTTCTGAGTCTCCTAAAATAAAAGGAGAGGCCAGAGCTCAGGTTTTGAAGGCCCTTGGCTGCCCTTCTCTTTTCTCCCACCTTCTCATTGCCCTGGAGTTCCCCAGTCTTTGCTAGAAGTACACCGCATTGCTGATGGGAGATGCTAGGGAAAATAAAGAGGGAGGACAATTTTCTAAGTGATGAATGTAAATGGCAGTGTAAAGAAATCTGGAAAACAGCTCGAATTGGTAGGTACCATAGCCCATACGGGTGCAAACAAATTATGTCTGGGTAGAATATGGTGGGTGGAGAAGGCCTAAGGGAAGCCGTCACTGTTAGAGTTCCATTCTACCTTTTAAATTGCAACAATCACTTCATATAAACTATCCTTGGTGATGTCATGTTTTCTAAGAAGCTTTATTCAACCTCTAGGGCCAAACTAATGGCCTCATTGATTTAGGTAGACCTATTAGGTGACTTTTAGGCAGTGGTTACTAATATAATAGGATTACATTATACTTTCAAAGATACAAGGATTTGGTCGTAGTATATTTTGTGATATAAAGGATATGTGTAGTTAGATATGAATAGTTCAGAAAATTTGGGATATAGTGAGAGAAGCTGAAAGGATATCTTTTGGTGATAGGATTATGTGTGGTTTCAGGGTTTTCTTGCCTGTTTTTCAGCCTTTTCTAAATGTGCATGGGCTACATTGTAATAACAAAAATTAAAAAGGAAAAAGAAGGCATCATTTGTCTAAGAGCCTATCTCTATTACTAAACTGTGAACTCTAAGAGGGAAAGTATAGCACCTTGACCACCTTTATTTCCCCAGCATCTCATACAGTGTCTGGCATAATATAAGTGTGCCACATTATTTATGGAACTGAAGTGGTTTTCTGATAATTTGATATTTTCTTTAAAACTCTTTACAATTAGAAACTAGTGGTTTAGAAAATTTTTAATGAACAGTTCAACCCCAAACCCACCCCTCATCCTCATCCCACTCTCCAAAGGCAACCTTTCAAACGATTAATTTTAGATTTTCTTGTTGTCACTAATATGTTAGACAATATGACCTTCTCTCAACATCTGAATTATTTTGTCTAAATTAATTGTCTAAATTCTATTGCTCAACTCATCATTATTAGACAATACCAAAAAATAAGCTGATATGAAAGGGGAGAGCTTGGATCACTCCTACCTATCTTCTCCCTGTTTCTCACCCCACACTTGATAGTTTTATTATTATTTAAATCTCACCTGTTGCAATTTTACAAGATAAATTAATATTGAAGTAAGACATGTAGAAAAAATTACACAGCTACTAAATGTAAAGCTCGCTGAGATTTTTCAAAGCGATCCTGTGGAATCACCATCTAGATGCATGAGCAGAATATTATTATCATCCTAGAGGCTGCTTTTGTGTCTTCGTCACTGTAACTAACCACCCCAGTTGCCAAAGGTCACACAGTTCTGAATGGTATTGCAATCAATAAGCTTTGCCTATTTTGAGTTTTTTATAAGTGAAATCATATATAAAATATGTATTTTTGTGCTTGGCTTCTCAGCTCAGCATTAAGATTCACTCATGTTGCTGCTTGCTATGGTAATTCATTTGTTCTCATTGATGTATAGTAGTCCACTGAATAATTATCTCACATTTTATTTATTTAGTCTATTAATGGGCATTTGGTCCATTTCTAGTTTGAGACTCTTATAATAACGCCCTGCATGCATGGTGTACAGTTAACCTTTCCACATTGCAGGGGTTAAGGGCACAGTGCTGCAGTGATCTGGAAAATTCATGTAAAATATCTTTGCACACCCTTCATACCAGAGAAGATGTCTGATTTTTTTTCTTTTACTTTTATGGAGTTTTTACAATTACCTTATTGACAAAATATAAAATATGTCACTACTATACATACTATATATATATTTTAAGCACTTCTGAGTTTCTAAACTTCTTCTATGTCATCTGCTCGCTTTTGCGTGTCCTCTGTGGCTTTCACAAGACCCCCCAAAATTTCCCATTCAATTTCTTATGCCGACCTGCAATATATTCAAACCGTGATGAGGAAAGTTGTGACGTAGAAAGGATAATGGTATATGCGTTTTGATGTACTAATATATTCATTTCTGTTGGGTGCATACTCAAAAATGGAATTGTTGAGTCCCAAAGTTATGTTCAGATTTGGTAGATACTTCCATTAGCAGTGTAGGAGAAGTCAAGGTGTGCCATATCTGTCTAGAATTAGCTTCAACTTAAAATTTTAAGAAGCATCATGATTGTGTTTCAAAATGTGGATATAAACAGTTGATGCAGCAACATTTTTTGAAAGACAATCATTTCCCCCTTTGCATTGCAGTGTCACCTATGTCATAAATGGAATGACCGTTTACATGTAGGCCTGTTTGTATTCTATTCCATTGGCCTATTTGTCCATTCTTGAACCAATGCCATGCTTTTTTAATTACTGTAACAATTCATAATACATCTTGGCATTTGTAGCACAATCTTCTAATTTTGTTCTTCATGCTTGCTTTGATTAGTTTTAGCCTTTTGTACTTCCACTAAGTTTTAGAGGCAGCTTGTCAATTTTTAGGCACATATAGACAAACACACTTAGAGAGATTTTTACTGGCATTGCACTGAAAATGTTTAGATTAATTTAAGTATAACTGACATGTTTATAATTTTGAGTTTTCCATCACCGTTGTATGAGTTTCCATTATTTTAGGCCATTGGTGTACTTTCTTGCTAATGATCTGTAGTTTTCTTTGTAGAGATATGTCTAGGCCTGGATTAGTTCTTTCATTACTTTGCTTAGGCCCTTTGTTTGATAGTCTTACCCATTCTTCTCATATCTCAGGGATGGTACAGTCTCTAATTACAGATACCGATATAATCTTAAATGGAAACTTAATATACATAAAAGCTATAGCCTAAACAACTCTTGGGAAATTCTGGTGGTTTTCCAGAGTTCTCCCAGCTTGGTTCACTCAGTGCGTTTTCACATCTTCATCTATACACAGCCCAAAAGCACCTCTGCCCTAGGTAAGAATCTGAGGTTGTGGCAGTCCCCAGCCTCATTTAACACTCCTACTGCTTACTTTAGAAGTAAATATTGTGTCCCTACCATCAGCAATTTCATCAGCCTTGTGTGGGTTTCTTAAAACCATACCCTAGACTTGTATCCATGGTAATGTACAATTTAAACTGTTCTTTATAAGAAATGTCCTCCAGTGCAGCTAGTAAATAGCCAGGAATTGAATGGAACAACTGTTGGGGGAATGTCGGTGACCAGACACACATACAACAGCCTGGAATGGGTGAAATGGCTGAGACCCCACACAGAACTGTACATCTTCCAGGCTGTGGGAGGTCAGCAGCCCACCCCAAAAGTCTTGGCTGACTAGCTCCAGAGAGAAAAAGAAACAGACACTAGAAGGAGCAAGGAAGCCTCAAACAAGCTACGATTGTGGAATTAGTTAACACATTTGGATTGCTGAAAAAAGGACCCAAGCACAGATAAGCCTAGAGTAAGCACTGAAGGAACCAGGAATTTTGTCCTGCAGAGTGAGGGCAGGGGGTCAGAAAAAAATAACAACAATGACAACAGAGGCTTTTTGAATTGGGCAGCACAAAATACTGGAAAAGTGCTGGGCCTCAAGAAAAGGGGCTCATAGATCCTGAGGACACATAGAACCATGTACCAATTCCAGCTCCTGATTGGCAAACTTAGGGAGCTAGAGTCTGGCTCTGAAAAGTCTTTTATTCTCTCTCTCTCTTTTTACTTTCTAACAGCTCATTAGATAGAGCTATGAGCATTCTCATGCTTCATACTACCTCAGGCTAGGGCAAAATTAAGTTACTGAGAGACAAAGTAACTAGTCAGGTAAAGGGGATAATTCTTAAAGGATGCATCTTCTTCCACAAGAAAAGGGGGCTGGGGCCCAGCTCAAGTAGAGATTCTCCTTTAGGGAATTCAAGACACAGGGACTGGAAAACAGAAGCAATATAAGGCCACCTTCTACCTCAGCCTCTTTCTCAACCACACCACTGGCAGGGAGAGGCTGCTGAGAAATAAAGGCTCTGCATCACTTTAAGCTGGTGGGAAGTTGTGGGCAGACAAGCACAACATGCTGGGAAGGAGAGGAAAAGCACAGAGTCTAGAGGCTTCATAGGAATGTCTGACAATCTTCTGGGTCTCACCTTCAGGGAAACTTGACATTGGTTACACCCTCTACCTGAGACATAGGCCTGCAAGGTCTCAGAAAATCTGACTGAGATCGATCATATCAGAGGTGACCCTCCTCAAATAAAGGTTCCATATAGGCAGGGCAAGAGCCAGAAAAACAAGAACTGAAAATTTCTGATGCATTAAACACAAGCTATGCTACAGATATAGAATAAGTTGAACTGAATGCTAAAGAACAGATAGAGAACTAAGCCAACAAACAAGAAAAGCCTAGGTAAAAGAGTGAAAATGACCTCTGGAATAAACTAATTAAGGAAATCACCAGCAAAAATAATGAGTTATACTAGGAAATGATACTAGTTAAACTAGGAAAACTGAAGACACAGCCCAGCCAAAGGAACAAACCCACATTTCAAATGAGATACAGGAGTTGAAACAACTAATTAAGGATGTTTGAACAACATGAAAAATCACATCAAAAATCAAATCAATAAGTTGAAGGATGATGTTGCAAAAAAGATGAAGGATATAAAGAAGACACTAGGTAAACATAAAGAAGAGCCTGAAAGTTTGAAAAAACAAATGGCAGAACTTATGGGAATGAAAGGCACAATAGAAGAGATGAAAAACACAATGGAGACCTGTAACAGCAGATTTGATGAGACAGAAGAAAGGAATAGTGAACTAGACAATAGGAAATATAAAATCTAACACACAAAAGAATAGATAAGGAAAAGAATAGGAAAATATGAGCAGGGTCTCAGGAAATTGAATGACAACATGAAGCACATGAATATGCATGTTATGGGTGTCCCAGAAGAAAAAGAGAAGGGAAAACGGGGAGAAAGACTAATAAAAGATATAATCACTGAAAATTTCACATCTCTTATGAAAGACAGAAAATTGGGGATCCATGAAGCAAACAGCTTACCTCAAACAGAGTAGATTCAAATAGACATACTCCAAGACATTTACTAATCAGACTGTTAAATGTCAAAGACAAAGAAAGAATTCTGAAAGAAGCAAGAGAAAAGCAATCCATCACATTCAAGGGAAGCTTGATAAGACTATGTGCAGAGTTCTCAACAGAAATCATCAAGATAAGAAGACAGTGGTATGATATATTTAAGATTCTGAAAGAGAAAAACTGGCAACCAAGAATTTTGTACCCAGCAAAACTGTCCTTCAAAAATAAGGGAGAGTTTAAAACATTTTCATAAAGACTAAGAGAATTTGTGACTGAGACTACTTTATAGAAAATAATAAAGGGATCACTACAGGCAAATAAGAAAATGTAGGAAAGAGAGCTATGAGAAAAGTGTAGAAATGAAGACTATCAGTAAAGGTAAAAAAAAAAAACAAGAAAAAAATAAGATATGACATATGAAATCCAAAAGACAAAATGATAGAAGAAAGTACTGCCTTTACAGTAATGACATTAAATGTTAATGGATTAAACTCCCTAATAAAAAGTCATAGACTGGAAGAATATATTAAAAAATAGGACCCACCTATATGCTGTCTACAAGTGACTCACTTTAGACCCAAGGACAAAAGCAGATTGAAAATAACAGTTTGGAAAAAGATATTTCATGCAAACAACAACCAGAAAAGAGTGGGTATGGCTATACTAATATCAGATAAATTAGGCTTCAAATGTAAGACAATTAAAAGAGACAAAGAAGGACACTATGCATTATTGAAAGGGACAATTCATCAAGGAGACATAACAAACATAAATATTTTGCACCAAGCCAAAGTGCCCCAAAATACATGAAGCAAACACTGACAACACTGAAGGGAGAAGTAGACACCCCTACAATAATAATAAATGGAGACTTCAAATCACCACTCCCACCAGTGGATAAGATATTTAGACAGGGAGTCAATGAGATTTTGAATAATATGATAAATTACCTAGATTTAACAATTACAGAACATTACACCTTGAAAGAGTAGGATACACATTTTTTCTCAAGTGCTCATGGATCATTCTCAAGGATAGGCCACATGCTGGGTCAAAAAGCAAGTCTCAATAAAAAGAGTGTTTTGTAATTGACTTTCTCAGATCATAACGGAATGAAGTTGGAAATCAATAATAGCAGAGGGCCAGAAAATTCACAAATATAAGGAGGCTAAACAACTCTTAAACAACCTGTGGGTCAAGGAAGAAATTACAAGAAAAATCAGTAAATATCTTGAGGCAAATGAAAATGAAAACATAACACATCAAAACTTACAGTATGCAGCAAAAGTGGTGCTGAGAGGGAAATTTATTGCCCTAAATGCTGATATTAAAAAAGAAGAAAGAGCAAAATTTGAAGAATTAACTTTTCACCTAGAGAAAAGTAGAGAAAGAACAACACACTAACCCCAAAAGAAACGAAAGGAAAGAAATAACAATTAGAGCATAAATAAACAAGATTGAGAATATAAAAACAATAGAGAAAATCAACAAAACCAAAAATTGATTCTTTGAGAAAATCAATAAGATCAATGGATCCTTAGCTCGGATGGCAAAAAATGAGACAGAATGAGAGGGGATGCAAATAAATACAATCAGAAATGGGAGAGGAGACATAACCATTGACCTCACAGAATAAAGGAGGCAATGAGAGGATACTATGAACAACTATATGCTAATAAACTAAACAACGTAGATGAAATGCACAACTTTCTAGAACAGCATGAGCAAACAACATTGACTTGAGAAGAAATAGATGACCACAAGAAACTAAACACAAGAGATTGAATCAGTCATCAAGAAGCTCACAAAACAGAAAAGTCCAGAACCAGATGGCTTTCACATGTAAATTCTATCAAGTATTCAAGACATAATTAGTACCAATTCTGCTCAAACATTTCAAAAAATTTGAAGAGGATGGAAAGCTACCTAACTCATTCTATGAAGTCAACATCACCCTAATATCAATGCCAAAAAAAAAAAAAATACACAAGTAAAGAAAGTTACAGATCAATCTCTTTAATGAGTATAGATGCAAAAATTCTCAACAAAATACTTGCAAATAGTATCCAGGAACACATAAAAGAATTATACACCATGCCCAAGTGGGATTTATTCCAGGTATGCAAGGCTGTTTCAACACAAGGAAATCAATTACTACAACATATCACATCAATAAATCGAAATGGACAAACCACATGGTTTTCTCAATTGATGCAGAAAAGGCACTTGACAAAATTCAACATAATTTCTTGATGAAAACACTTCAAAGGATAAGAATAGAAGGAAATTTCCTAAACATGTTAAAGGGAATATTTAAAACCCGCCGCCAACATCATATTCAATGGGGGAAAGACTGAAAGCTTTCCCTCTAAGACCACAAACAAGACAAGGATGACTGCTGTCACCCTTATTTTCATCATTGTGCTTCAAGTTCTAGCCAAATAAATTAACCAAGAAAAAGAAATAAAGGGCATCCAAACTGGAAAAGAAGAAGTAAAATTCTCACTATTTGTTGATGACATGATACTATATCTTGAAAGTCCTAAAAAATCTACAGGAAAACTACTAAAGCTAATAAATGAGTACAATAAAAGTGGCAGGGTACAAGAGCAACACCTAAAAATCAGTCATGTTTCTATACACTAGTGATGAGTAATCTGGGGAGGAATTCAAAAAAAAATTCCATTTATAATTGCAATAAAAAGAATCAAATATTTAGGTATACATTTAATAAGCACACACAAAAAAACTATGCACAGAAAACTACAAGAAATTGTAGGAATTTCCATTTAACTATGGAAAACTTAAATAAATGGAAGGGCATACTGTGTTCATGGATTGGAAGACTAAATATAGTTAAGATTCCAATTCTATCCAAACTGATTTATAGATTCACTGCAATACCAATTAAAATCCCAACAACTTACTTTGCAGAAATAGAAAAACCAATAACCGAATTTATTCAGAAGGACAGGGTGCCCCGAATAGCTAAAAATGTCTTGAGAAAGGAAAATGAAGTGGGAGCATTCATACAACCTGACTTTAAAGCAAAGTATAAAGCTACAGTGGTCAAAACAGCATGATATTGGCATAAAGATAGATATACTGACAAATGGAATGGAATTGAGTGTTCAGAAATAGACCATCCTATCTACAGACAAATCTTTGATGAAGGAGTAAAGCCAACTCAACTGGGACAAAGCAGCCTCTTCAATAAATGGTGTTTGGAGAACTGGATATATATATGCAAAATAATGAAGGAGGACCCATATCTCATACCTTATTAAAAAATTAACTCAAAATGGATGAAAGACCTAAACATTAGAGTTAAGACCATACAACTTTGGGCAGGCAATGGTGGCTCAGCAGCAGAATTCTTGCCTGCCATGCTGGAGACCCAGTTCAATTCCCAGAGCCTGCCCTTGCCGCCCCATCCCCCCCCCCAAAAAAAGAATATTCAACATTTAGAAGAAAATGTAGGGAAATAGCTTATAAATCTTGTTATAGGAAGTAGTTTCCTAGACCTTACACATCAAACCATGAGCAATGAAAAGAGAAATAGATCAATGGGGTCTCCTCAAAATTAAACACTTTTGTGCATCAAAGAACTTTGTCAGGAAAGCAAAAAGGTGGTCTACACAATGGAAGACAATATTTGGAAACCACATATCAAATAAGGGTTTAATATCCAGAATATATAAAGAGATTCTACAGCTCAACAACAAAAAGACAAAAAACCCAACTAAAAAAATGGGCAAAAGAAATGAACAGACCCTTTTCAGAAGAGGAAATACAAATGGCTAAGAGACATATGAAAAGATGGTCAACTTCACTGGCTATTAGGGAAAAATCAACATGAGATATTATCTCACACCCACTAGAATGGCCATTATCAAAACATAGAAAATGACAATTGCTGGAGAGGATGTGGAGAAAGAGGCACACTTATCCACTGTTGGTGGGAATGTAGAATATTGCAAGCGCTCTTGAAGGCAGTTTGATGGTTCTACAGGGAGCTAAGTATAGAATTGCCATATGATCCAGTAACCCCATTATTAGTTATATATTCAGAGGAACTGAAGACAAGGACACAAATGGACATTTGCACACCAGTGTCTATAACAACATTATTCACGATTGCCAAGAGATGGAAACAGCCCAAATGTCCATCAACAGATGAGTGGCTAAACAAGCTGTGATATATGCATATGATGGAATATTATGTAACTGTAAGGTAGAATAAAGTGATGAAGTATGTAACAATGTGGACGAGCAGAAACAAAAGGAAAAATACTTTATGGTCTTTCTAATATGAACTAGCATTAATGAGTGAAACTTTGAGAGTTAAAGTTAAGAACACAGGTTATCAGGAGATAGAAGGTGCATAGCTATTGGGATTTGGTACTACAGTGCAGAATGTGCAACAGAACTGATTGTAACGATTCAGAAATGGATAGCACAATACTATCTGATGTAGCACAATAATATAAAGACTAAATGAATGAATGTGAGTGTGGTTGAGGGAGAAGGGCTGGAGGCATGTATGATACCAAAGCATAAAGACTGAGACAGTATAATTTAGGAATGCCTAGAGTGGACAATGTGGTGATTAAATGTGAAAATACAAGAAGGTTTTTGCATGAGGGAGAACAAATGAATGCCAGCATTGCAAAGTGTTGAAAATGGGCTGGTATACAAGAAAAATGCAATCAGTGCAAGTCAGGGTCTATAGTTAGCAGTAACATGGTAATATGATAATCTGCTTCCATTGGATGTAGCAAAGGCAATACGCCAAAACTAAATGTCAATAAGCTGGGGATATGAGGAAGAGGTATGGGATTCTTTGTGGAAGAACAGGAAATGTCTTCATGTAGATTGTGGTGACAAAGGCATGGGATATATGATTATACTGGGAGCCACTGATTTTTTTACTTGGGTCGGATTGTATGATGTGCTAATAAAATTGTTTAAAAAATGAACAGAGAGCTACAAGTGCTCAGAAAATGTAGGAAAGCGATGTACCTATTCACTGTTGATTAGGAAGGAGAGTGGTCCAGCCCCTTGGAAGGCACTGTGGTGATTCCACAGGAGGCTAGAGGTGGGGTTGCCATTTGATCCTGTAACCCCATTTCTAGATATATAGCTGAAGGAACCAAGTTTGGGGACAAAAATGGACATTTGTACACTGGTGTTTATGGTGGCAGTGTTCCCGATCTGCAATGGGTAGAGGTGGCCTAAAGGGACAACAACTGAGAAATGGAAGAGGAAACTGTGGTGTATACATGCAATGGACCACTGAGAAACTGCAAAAAGGAGTGAAGTTGTTAGGCATGCATCTAGGTGAATGAACCTTAAGGACAGTATGTTGAGTGAAATGTCAGAAAGAAAAAGACAAATATTCTCATACCTCACTCATATGGACTAACTATAATATACAAACTCTGAGAATTGAAGTTGAGAGCATGGGTTATTAGGTTGAGGCCTATTGTAAAGGTTCATAGATTGTAAGATCTTAACACAGTTACATCTATTCATGAGTTGTAACTGTTATTCCTAAATTCTGACATGCTGAGTATTTGTATATAATCCGGTCATTCCCTGGAATTTCCAGTATTTGTGTGACATCTGAGACAGAGTTAGAGCTCCGAAGCTATGAAAGTCAACATTACTTCATATAGCAACTGTTAAAAAAAGTTGAAAAAGTGATCAGACCTTGACTAGAGATATGAATAAAGCTGATTTGGATAGGATTAAAGTAAATCAGAACACAGGGTAAAGGATGCTATGCTCTATATTTTAAAACTTCAACTTCTGGGCAAGGCCAAATAAAGAGATGTTTATTTGGTACAAAATTTATGTCATTGGTAGTACACTATTTGATTTAACTTGTATGGTCAGTTTATTCAAACATCATAATTACATGGACTCTTGAATAGGGCAGGAGATCTTGTTGGTCTATACAGGTTAGTGTGATGCCTGATACATCCCAGAGTAATTTGGGCAGAGAATAAAAAAGTATTTGCAAAGTTTCGTTATGGGACTGGGAAGTATGGAGGAGATACTAAACTTCCCCATTTGGGGATTCCTGATACTCTCACAAGTTGGGGGGCAACCAATTCAAAGGCTGAGTCCTGGATCTTGGAGCCTATGAATGCAAAGGAGAAACTTGGCCTACCTATAATTGTGCCCAAGAGTCACTCCCAGAGAACCTCTTTCATTGCTCAGATGTGGCCTCTCTCTCTCTCAGCCAACTTGGGAGATGAACTCACTGCCCTCCCCCACTACGTGGGACATGACTCCCATGGGGTAAATCTCCCTGGCAATGTGGGACAGGACTCCCAGGGATAAGGCGGGATTGGCATCAGGGTCTTGAGAAAGTCTTCTTGACCAAAAGAGGGAAGAGAGAAATGAGACAAAATAAAGTTTCAGGGGCTGAAAGATTACAGTCAAGAGGCTATCCTGGAAGTGATTCTTATGCATTATATATAGCTCTCCCTTTTTAGTTCATGGTGTATTGGAGTGGCTAAAGGGAAATAACTGAAACTGTTGAACTGTATTTCAGCAGCCTTGATTCTTGAATATGACTATATAACTATATAGCCTTTACAACGTGACCATGTGATTGTGAAGACCTTGTGTCTGATGCTCTCTTTATCCAGGGTATGAACAGATGAGTAAAAAAAAAAAGAATAAATAAATAAATAATAAGGGGGATAAGGGGTTAAAAAATTGGGTAGATTGCAATACTAGTGGTCAATGAGTGGGAGGGGTAGGGGGTACGGAATGTATGAGATTTTTGTTTTTCTGGAGTGCTACAAATGTTCTAAAAATGAATACACAACTATGTGATGACATTGTGAGCCACTGATTGTATACTTTGGATGGACTATATGGTGTGTGATCATATCTCAATAAAAATATTTTTTAAAGAAGCAAAAAATGAATTATTTGTGATAGATTTATAGAAATTAAGTGAATAACATCAATTTATAGAACATAATGAGATGAATATCTTACAAAAAAATTTGCCAGACCTTAGTAAATCCTAATATTTAAACTCACTACATGTCTATTTATGTGTAAAATGGAGTATTAATAATTTCAAATAATTACAAAACAAACAGCACTGGGTTTGCGCCAGGAAAATTTGCTCAATAAACATTTAACAAATGATGAAGTGTCATTATCAGATTATTTCCCATATCTTTTAGGCCTTGTGACCACCATAGCTTCTACCTGCAGTGAAAGGCAGGGGACAGTTTATGCCTCAACAATATCTGATGGGGGAGCACTTATAATACAGCAGGAAGACCAATAGAGAATAAGCTCAGTTATTTAAAAAATTCTTCAAAGATCAAAGGCTTAAGCCTTAAGTTTATCATTTCCTAAAATTTCCATCTGAAGAAGAAACGCGGACATATAGTAAATAAGTATAAGTATAAACTGTGTTTATTTGCAAAATGCTTACCATTTTGCTAGGCTGGAACAGGGGCCAACAAGAAGAGTGGCAATTATATAAGTCATAACACTAGGTATAAAACAGCCATCACGGGGTCTGGCACACTGTAACACTTCAAAAAATGAGATTCCCTGTTCTCTGCTCCCCAGGCTGTTAATACTTTACAACTGCCAAGAGCTGTTACAGTCACTGCAGCCCCAGCATGCCAGTTCAGCAACTCTTCTATAAGCACTGCCTTTCTTTCCAAGAAATTCTCCCAATCCCTGTACTCATTTCTCAGTGCTTCACTTCTGAACTATCTAACTGATTTGACAATTAGTATTTATTGCCTAGTATTATTAAAACTCCTTCCACAGAAATACTGCCTATCTCCTCCCAGCTGAAGCATAAGCTCCTTGAAGGTATGCTGGTTGGAAACTATTATGTACCCCAGAAAAGCCATGTTTTAATCCTGATCCAATCTTGTGGGGAGAGCTGTTTCTTTTAATCCTGATTCAATACGGTAAGGAGGGAACTTTTGATTAGATTATCTCCATGGAGATGTGACATGTCCAATTGTGGGCATGACCTTTTGATTATGTGGAGATCTGATTCCACCCATTCAGGGAGGGGCTTGATTAGTTTACTAGAATCCTTTAAAAGAGGAAGCATTTTGGGGAAATCTCACAGCCAGGAAGATCGAGACAGAAATAGCAAGGACTATTAAGCAAGGACTCACAGAAATAGCCAGAACCTGAAGAGAAGAAATCTTTGGTTCTGACAGATGCTAAGCTGAGAGATGAAACTCAGAGTTTAGTCCCAGAGCAGCTAAGTGAAGGTCCACAGTCTCTTAGAGAGGAAACCACTGGCGTCAGAAGCTGGAAGCAATGGAACCAGGAACAAGGACCAGCAGATGCCAGCCACGTGCCTTCCCAGATTAGCCTTCCTTGAGTCAAGGTATCTTTCTCTGGATACCTTAGGACATATTTATGGCCTTAGAACTGCAAACTTGTAGCTTATTAAATTCCCTTTTTAACAGCCATTCCATTTCTGGTATATTGCTTTCAGCAGCATTTGCAAACTAATACAGAAGGTTTACTTTTATACTTTTTTGATTGCACTATATGCTGGATGATGAACTGCTTAAAATTGCACATACTCATGTCACATCTCCCATGCCAGGAAGCATAAAATTACTATTGTGGGGCATAAAATGGTAATAAAACTCTGGTCTAAGAAGAAAGCTTACTTGGTCCAGACAGATACCCGACATCCACATTTCCTACTTCTCCATGGCATCAGGCTTGCAATTCAGTAAGAATCTATTTTTGTATTTAAAGGGAGAAGTAAGTTTACATTTGGGTTCAGACCTATCCTCTTTTACTTACTGTTTGTGAAGCACTGGGAAAGTTACTTTTTATTAATTGGTCTTCTGAAAAGTATGAGTAACCGTATCAGCTCTGTATCAGTTATGAGGTTGAGAAAAAAGAAATCATTCTAAATATTTTAAACAGGAAATTTGCTATAAAGAATTGGTTTCCCTGGCGCTGGAGGGTTGAATGAACAAAAAGGGAGTACAAAGGTAACATGGATGTCATAACTTCCAGAAGGAGCTGCCACCCTTGGAGCTGGAGGCACAAAGGGAAGCACTGATGTTATCAGAACCTAGGAGCCCAGAGGAAAGGGACTCTCACTTCAAATGAGGGGCATCCTCAGCTGAGCAGGGACCTCTGCCGGGCCCTTTGAAGCTGAATCTGGGAATGCCTAAAAGAGGCTGAAGGCTGGAAACTTCTGCTGGGGAGGGATGAGCCACTGAAGATTGAGCATGCACACCAGAAGCAGATGGCCCCTCTTCCCTCCTTCTGCCTTCCAGTCTCCCTCTAGCATGTCCAACTGGCAAGAGCAACTTGAAGCCAGCAGATAAAGAAGAATGAGTTTGCAGAGACTGAACCCCAGCATTACAAAGCCAAGTTTAAAAAGGTCAGTTTGGAGATCAGGGGCCATAATAACTTTCATATTTGTAAAACGGGTGAATAATAGTGCCAATCCCATTGATTTACTTTAAGAATTATTACCAAGATATTGTATTAAAATGTTTAGCACAGAGAATGAAGCACAGACACAATTAATCAGTGCTAACTGTTACTATTGTATTGTCTTTTCGTTGTTGTTTGGAATTTTGTTCTTCACCAAGCGATGTACCAAACATCCTTCATTTGCTACGTTAGTTTTAATAAAATGTGAGACCATTGACTTGTTTGGGGCTATGCAATGGAGTTTCAAATATGTACCTGGGACTCACGTAACCCACAAACACAATAGATAAATAAGCACGTTCAGAAAACAATAGCTGTCCCTGTCCTTTCAAAACGAAGCATCAGGTAAGTGGTTACTTGCTGCCCAGAAAAAGGAATTCTCTCACATCACAGACTTTTATTGCTAATCTATAGGTGGATTAAAATGTTTGTCCTTAATTTCCTAATTAGTGATTTTGAATCTTCCAGTGCCAATCAATTTCTCTCTATCTTGCTTAAAGACCGAGCAAATACAGCAAGGGTGGTTTGGCAGATACTTGTCTTTTGCTCTCGGTATAAAAGAAGATGGTCCCTCACCCCCAATCAGCATGGTGCAGATGGAGAAAATCTTTTCTGCGTCTGTGTTAGCAGAGACGTTGCCGAACCCAACGCTGGTGAGGCTGCTAAGGGTGAAGTACAGAGCCGCAATGTAGGCACTTCGGATTGATGGGCCCCCTAAGGTGTTGTTGCCATAGTATGGTGATTCCAGTCTCTTTCCCAGCTCATGGAGCCAACCTGCAATGGAGGAGAGAATGAGAATTTAAGACTGAAAAGTTGGTCCCCATATTACAATGTTGAAGCAATAGATAAAATGAACATGCAGGGACATCATAATTTGCTCAGGGGAAAGGAGAAAAAGAGATAATAGGGAGTTAAAGACAAGGGATTAGATTCCCCTGCTGTAAAAGAAAAACACACTTTTAAGCAAGGTGTAAAATACACAGAAGAGAAACGTGCACTTGAGAGTGGACTGGTTTCCAAAGCTAAACAGGTCACCTCAATGCAAAAAACTGATAACAGGAGTACAGACGGGGTGTGCTAATCTCAGTAATAGTCTGGTACATCTCCCTAGCCAGCAAGCTCATTTCTCAATGGGAATTTCAATGAGTGAAATCTACACAATGACGAATAACAACAAACACAAGATTCTAGACTTCAGATGGGTGAGATGGGGTGTTATTTCCATCCTGTATAACCCTTTCCTTCTTATCCACTTGGACTAATATCTAGTTGCCCTTTACATCTAAGCTCATCCTACCTTACCCAGGAGGCTTTCTCTACAACCTCATGCTGCCATTTGGGGGTAGATGGAGAACCTTGGGTCACTAAGAGATACTTGTATAGAACTGGATGCCTCCAGACAATTGTTTCATGATACTGGTATATATTTGTGTCAAAACTTATTCAATTACATGCTTTAGGTATGTGCAATTTTTTGTATGTGCAATTTATTATAGGTTTAGTATTCCCTTATAAAGCTAAGAAGGCTATGTTAATAAAGATGAGAAAATAGGGAATGTGATATTAATAATAATTGCATTATCTTAAAAGGAAATAGATCACGAAGGCTGTTTTAAAATACTTTATTGGAAATGTTTTTCCCTTTAAGATTGTATATTTTTAAATCCCCCCTCTCCTTTGCTGTATGTGTGCATATGTGCTCATTATGAAACACTAAGATGATGCAGCTTGACCCACAATGTCACAAGATTTTTGTGAATGGATGCCATTCACCGAGCACTACTTTACCAAAAACACTTCATTTAAAGGCTGCCCAGGAATACAGGAAAAACCATTACATTTTTTAAATAATAATAATACTTTCATTATCAGCTTAAGTTATAGATTGCATTACTGTGTTAGATAATGAACATGCAAATTTGAAACCACTGGGAATTCCTTGAGACTAAAGAGAAATGCTTAGTGGCAAGTACTGGGCCTTATTAATCTGGTGTCTCCAGAGAAGGTTTCTCAACCTCTAGTGGGGAGCAGAAATATAAAGGGGGCATGGCAAGCACAGATCACTGGGTCAACTGCTGGAGTTTCTTATACAGTAGGTTGGAAGTTTCCAGGGAAGGGATGAGAATTTGCCTCTCTGACATGTTCTCAGAACCACTACTTTGGAATGACAGCTCTCAATGCTGGCTGCAGCTGGAAAAACCTCTTAAACATTTCTGCCCAAACTCCAGTGCATATTAATTGAATCAGAATTCTTCATGCTGATCCTAGGCATTGGTCTTTTTAAACTTTTTTGCGAGACATTCTAACATTAAACTAGAGTTGAGAGCCACTGTTTGAGAACTTAGCAAAAGTACCCAATAATCGTGGGATTTAATAAATGTTATTTTAAAAAGTGAGTGAATGAATATGCATATGGCCCTTGCCCTCTGTGATGGTATGAGATATATAATGACAATACTGAAGCAGCCATATCAACACATACATTTGTAAGTATACAAACACACACATACTAGGCTTATGCACAGATGAGTGAAAATATTTTTTGAGGGATAGAGAACAGTGATCAAATGGAAGAGCTATGAAAGGTGATGCCCTTAGTAAGCTGTGACCATTTACCCTGGCTGAAGAGGCTTCATGGAAGGACTCAGCTGTTGAATCAAATACAGATTCAAACCCGGACTGGGGAATTTATGCTGCTAAAGGAATAATTAATTTTTTTGAGCTACAGTTTTCCCATTTGTAAAAATGGGGGTACTGTTTAGCTCGTAGGGCTGCTGTGGCATTAAAAATGAGATGCCACACAAAGAAAATACCAAGCACTGGTTCGGTGAGAGATTTAGTGCTTAATGTCTCCTTTCTATCTCTTTCCTCTGTTACTTAAATTGTAAGAGAAGGCCTGACATTCAGAACAGGAGGAGGAAAATATGTAGTCAGCCATAGATTTTAATGGGAAAAAGAAGGTGGGGACTGCTTTTATTCAGTAGAGCCCATAAGTGACTTGTGATACAATTTTAGCATTTCCTAACTAACAGATAAGTGAGGGAGAAAATCCAGGCACAGTAGTTCTTAAAATTCCAGGAGTTATATACCCAATTTTGTATCTGAAGAAAGGCATGGTTCGTTTTCCCAGAAAAAATGCATATCTAGACACGCCCACAGTTTTGTATATATTTGCAGGTGTTCATGGCCCTTTCATGCTTGCATGGACCAAGGACCCAGATTAAAAGCCCTGCCCTAGGATTTTAAGTGAGGGGAAGGAGGAAGTGAGAAAGTACAAAATGGAAAAACTGCCTATTTAGTCCCTTATGGAAAAAGATTTAGAAATAAAGATAACCACCAAGATAAACAAGAGATATCACAAAAGTAAATAAAATGTGTTTTTAAAATTATTACTGGTGAGTTTATTTAGCACTGTAGGAAGAGAGTTAAGACTTAGAGGTAAGAATCAGGAAGCAGAGATGCCATCTGAATTTATCGTCACTTCCGCAAAGCAGTGCTGGTATAGGCACATTTCATGAAGTGTGTACAACAAAGGGATGGTGAGTGTCTGGTGGTCTGGCTATTTTTCAGGCATCTTGCAAGTTGTGGTCTGAAAGGGAACGTCATCTGTGCTTGACAAAGGAGTAATTAGAGGGGCTTATCCTTTTGTTCCATATTGGTCATTCCTGCTAATTATAGGGAAGTCTGAGCAGCTGAAAATGTTACTTTGTCCAAAGAGCAAACATAGCATGACCTAGTTTTTGTTTTATTTGATGCACAGAGGAAAAAAAATTAAAGTCACTGCTTACTCTCGATTGAAGCAGACATACAATCAGTTCTTGAATAAACTTTGGACCCATCTATTGACCTTAAATTGAATTAAAAAATTAATTTGCTTACAGAATCTAATATTTTCTCATTTTAAAAAAAGCGAACAAAAAGCAAATCTAGCCAATACATTTACTTAATCCCCTTAATTTGAACAAAAGTAAAACATGTAAGTGTTCTCTGAACCATGTCAGATTTTATATAATTTGGTTCCCTTAAGAAAGCAGGGATAAGGTATTTGTTGGGATATGCAGATTATATTCTCACTCAATCTCTGTTCATTTACATTTGTGTGAGGTTGCATATCTTTGAAGTCCTTCAAGGAGCAAATCCGAGACAAACAACAGACCTACTTTTGTTAATATCTCTTTTTTGTCTAACTGATTGTTCTAATTTGAGAAACATCTTGTTTTTTAAGAAGAGTTGCTACTAAACTGTGTTACAGCTGATGGAATAGAAGCAATAGCGGTGATGAAAAAAGCAGTAACAAGGAAAGGAGGTGACACCCACAAATCCGGGGATTGGCTAAGGGAGCTAAATAAAACTTGTTCACAGAACAGCTCGTCCAAAATGAGAGCACATGTTCCACTGTAACAAGACAACATGTCACTGTACTGTACGGAAGAAGCAATTTAACCAATTTGGAATCCAATCTTTTTTTATGCCAGAGAAACTCATGTCTCTAAAGAAAGGGATGTCCTAGAACAGTCTGTCTGCTTTTGTTAAATTTTATTTTACTAAAGAACATTTGAAAAAAGAGCATACACAACACAGAGTTGAATCTGAATATACTGAACACTGCCAATTTACGAAAACAAAAGGAGCCTTAAATAATCCATTGCTGAAATGGATTAGATGAATAAAATAGATTTGTGAAATAAATAGGCAATCAGTTTCAAAGACCAGATGACTCTTTTTTTATGGCTTTAATTTTTTTATTAGAGAAGTTATAAATTTATAGAGAAATCACCCATACACCACCCTATCATGAACACCTTGCAATAGAATAGTACATTTTTTGTAATTGATGAAAGAACATTGTAATAATTGCACTATTAGCTATAATTAATGTTTTACTTTAGGGTTCACTGTGTTGGTCAGTCTTTTGGATTAAAAAAAATTTTTCTAGTATTATATATAACAACATAAAGTTTTCCCTTTTTGACCACATTTAGATACATATTTCAGTGCTATTAAGTATGCTCACAATATAGCACTTTCATCTTGACCATCTGCTACCAAAATATTTTCATCACCCCAAATAGAAAATCCATAAAATGTAAGCATTAACGCCCCAATTGTTACCTTCTCCTCAGTCCCTGATAACCTATATTCTAGTTCTGAGTCTTTGAATTTGGTTATTCCAATTATTTTGTGTCAGTGAGATCATATAATACTTGCACTTTTGTGTCTGGATTACTTTGCTGAACATAGTATCTTCAAGGGTTAACCATGTTATTGCAAGTATCAAATCTCATTCCTTTTTACTGCTGAATAATATCCCACTGTGCATATATACTACAGTTTGTTTATCCATTCATCAGTTGATGGACATTTGCGTTGCTTTCCACTTTCGGCAATTGTGAATAATGCTACTATCAACATCAGTCTACAAATACCTGCTTGAGTCCCTATTTTCAGTACTTTAGGGTATATACCTAAAAGTGGGATTGCCAGGTCATATGGTAATTCTATATTTAAGTTTCTGAGGAATTGCCAAACTGTCTTCCACAACGACATGTTTTACATTCCCAACAACAATGCACGAGTGCTCTTGTTTCTCCGTATCTTCTAAAACACTTGCAATTCAGTTTTTTAAATAGTAGCTTAGTAGCTATTTAAGTGAGTATGAAATGGTATCTCATTGTGGTTCTGAATTGCATGTATGAAATGTCTGTTCAAGTCTTTTGTCCATTTTTTAATTGAGTTGTTTGCTGTTGTGGTTTTGGTGCAGGATTTCTGTATATGTTCTCAATATTAAACCCTTATTGGGTATGTAATTTCCAAATATTTTCTTCTATTATGTAGGTTCACGTTTTATTTTCATGATAAAATCCTTTGATGCACAATTTTTTAAAATAAGGTCCCATTTATCTATTTTTGTTGTTGTTGTTGCTTGCGCTTTGAGTATAAAGTTTAAGAAAGTGTTGCCTAACACAGGTTCTAAAGATGTTTCCCTGTGTTTTTTAGTTCTGGCTCTTATATTTCGGTATTAGATCCATTTTGAGTTTACTTTTGTATATGGTATAAGGTAGAGTTCCACTTTCATTCTTTGTATATGGGCGTCAGTTTTCCCAGCACCATTTGTTCAAGAGACTATTCTTTCTCAATTGAGTGGACTTGACACATTTGTCAAAATTCAGTGGGCTGTAAATATGAGGGTTAATTTCTGAACTCTCCAGTTTGATCTGATTGGTCAATATGTCTGTTCTTGTGCTAGTACTATGTTGTTTTGATTGTATGACATTATGATATGTTTTAAGATTGGGAAGTATGAGTCCTTCAAATTTGTTCTTGCTTTTCAAGATGGCTTTGGCTATTTGGGGCCTCTTATCCTTCCATACGAATGTGATGATTGGCTTTTCTATTTCTGCCAAGAATGCTGTTAGAATTTTGATTGAGGTTGTGTTGAATCTGTAAATCCCTTTGATAGATTTGACAATTTAACAACATTTAGTCTTCCAATCCATTAACAGAGAATTTCTTCCCATTTATTTAGGCCTTCTTTGATTTGCTTTTAGCAATATTTTACAATGTACTATGTACAAGTCCTTTATAACCAAATCTTCATTAGATTTATTCTTAAATATTTGATTTTCCTAGTTGCTATTGTAAATGGAATTTTTTTTCTTGATTTGTTCTTTAGATGGTGCATTGCTAGTGTATAGAAACACTACTGCTTTTGGATGTTGATCTCGTACCCTGACACTTCACTGAATTCATTTATTAGCTCCAGAAGTTTTCTTGTGAATATTTCAAGATTTTTGATATATAGGATCATGTTACCTGCAAATAGGGAAGTTTTTACTTTTTACTTTCCAAAACAGATGTTTTTCTTGCCTAATTGCTCTGGCTAGAACTTCTAGTGTAATGTTGAATAACAGTGGTGACAGTGGGCATCATTTTCTTGTTCCTGATCTAAGAAGGAAAGTTTTCAGCAGTCTTTCACCATTAGGTAAGATGGTAGCTATAGGATTTTCTTTTATTTATTTATTTATTTATTTTTTGGCATGGGCAAGCTCTGGGAATAGAAACTGGTCTCTGGCATGGCAGGTGAGAAATCTGCAACTGAGCCACCAATGCACCGCCCTAGGATTTTCATATATGTCCTTTATCAGTTGAGGAAGTTTTCTCTTATTGCTTGTTTTCTAAATGCTTTTATTAAGAAGGGGCTCTGGATTTTGTCAAATGCCTTTTTTGCCTCAATTGAAATGATTATGTGTTTTTAAATCATGTTAATGTAATTATTATAGTAACTGAGTTTCTGATGTTGCACTACCCTTGTTTAGCTGAGATAAATCCCACTTGATTTTAGTATATAATTTTTTATTTTCTTTGTATGCCGTATGGCAGGGGTCACATTTCATTCTTTTTCCATGTGAATATCCCCTTATTGCAGCACCATTTGTTGAATTTTTGTTTTTGTTTGTTTTTTTTGTTTGTGGGCTTGTTTTTTTGTGGGGGGAAGTGCATGGGACGAGAATCGAACCTGGGTCTCCCCGCATGGCAGGTGAGAATTCTACCTCTGAACTACCCTGGCACCCCCTGGTGTATAATTCTTTTGTGGTGCTGGATTTGACTTGCGAGTATTATGTTGAGAAATTGTTCACCTATATTCGTAACAGATATTTGCCTGTAATTTTTCTTTTCTTATGGTATCTTTATCTGGCATTGATATGAGGGTGATGTTGGCCTTGTAGAATGTGTTTAGGGAGTGGCTCCCTTTTTAATTGTTTTTGGATGAATCTGAGTAGGATTGATGTCTTAATTGTTCTTTGAATACTTGGTCAAATTCTCCCAAGAAACCATCTGGTCCTGACTTTTTCTTTGTAGGAAGATTTCTGATTACCAATTTCATCTCTTTACTAGTTTGTTTGTTGAGATCATCTATTTCTTCTTTATTCATTGTAGGTGGTTTGTGTGTTTCTAGGACTCTGTCCATTTCATCCAAGTTAGCTAATTTGTTGATGTATGTTTGTTCGTAGTATCATCTTCTAGTCTTTTTATTTCTGTGAGGTTGGCGCTTTGTACCCTTTTTACATTTCTGATATTAATTTGCATCCTTTCTCTTTTTTCTTTGTCAGCCTAGCTAATGGCTTGCTGATTTAATTAATCTTTTCAAAGGACAAAATTTTTGTTTTGTTGATTCTATGTAACTTTTTATTCACTATTTCATTTATATGCACTCTAATCTAAGCCATTTCCTTGTTTTTAGTTTAGTTTGTTCTTCTTTTTCTAATTCTTCCAGTTTGGAAGTTAGTTCTCTGATTTGAAATCTTTCCTCTTTTTTAATATTAGCATTTAAAGCTATAAATTTCCCTCTCAGCACTACCCTTGTTGCATCCCACAAGTTTTTTATTGTGATACATTATATATTCACATACCATATAATCATACAAAATGTACACTCACAGTACTATCATCTAGCTGTTCATTCATCACATGATTTTTGAGCATTTTCATTCTCAAAAAAAAAAAGCAAAAAATAAATACCTAAAACATCCCACACACCCCCATACCCCCTACTGGTTTTTTTTGTTTGTTTGTTTTTTTACTTACTCATCTGTCCATACACTGGATAAAGGGAGTGTCAGTTACAGGGTTTTCACAATGACATGGTCATACCTCAAAAGCTCTATAATTATTCAGTCATCTTCAAGAATCAAGGCTATTAGATTATAGTTCAACTCTTTCAGGTATTTCCCTTTATGTATTCCAGTACACCAAAACTTGAAAAGAGACATGTATATATTGATACCAATAACATTCAGGATGACTGCTCAACTGTATTTGAAATGTCTTAGCCACTGAAACTCTATTTTGTTTCATTTCTCCTCCCATTTTGGTCCAGAAGCCTTTCTCACTCACAGTTTGCCAGGCCCAAGCTCATACCTGGGAGTCATGTTCCATGCTGCCAGGGAGATTTACACCTCTGGGAGTAATGTCTCATGTAGAGAGGAGGGGAGTGAGCTCACCTGCAGAGTTGGCTTAGAGTGAGAGGCCACATCTGAGCAACAAAAGGTTCTCTGGAGTGACTCAGGCATAATCATATGTAGGCTTGACTTCTCCTCTACAGGAATAAGTTTCATGAAGGCAAGTCCCAAAATCGAGGGCCTGTCCCCTCATATTGATAGTCCCCAATGCTTGTGAGAATATCAGGTCTTCCCCTGGTGGGAAAGTTTAATGTTTCCATTTTTTTGCCCCAGTCCCTCAAGGAGAACTTGCAGACACTTTTTAATTTTCTGCCAAGATTACTCTGGGCTGTCCCGGGGCATCACACCAACCTGTACAAACCAACAAGATCTCACTTTCTGCTCAAAGTTCTATGTAATTATGGTGTTTGAATAAGCTGACCATACAAGTTAAATTAGATGTGTGCTACCAGGTTTATTTGGTGTGAAAATACAACTTTCACACCAAATAAACATCTCTTCCTTTGAGTGCACACAGAGGTTGAAGTTTTAAAATACAGTCAGTATCATCCTTTACACTTTAGTCTGATTTAACTTAGTGCTAAGCAGATCTCTAATTGAGGTCTGATCATTTTTTCAGTGTTTTTAACAGTTGCTGTACAGGGAAACGGTGACTTTCACAGCAGCAGAACTCTAACTCTGAGTCTCAGGTGTCACACAATCCCACAAGTTTTTCATTTGTTGTGTTTTCATTTTCATTTATTCAAGAAAAATCCTAATTTCCATTGTGTTTTAGTAAGGTGCTAATTTTAATTATGGCACATACACATGGTGGCGAAGGAAGCTATCTTAATTTAGGTTCTTGAGAAGCAAGCCCTGAGATGAGACTTTAAATATAAATACAAATATAATTGATTTATGAGTTCATCCGGGCAAGCATCTTTACTAGACAACAAGGAAGGAGACAGGGAGTAGAAGACAGCAGATGAAGTATGCATAATCAAGCAAGTTACCACCATGGGCAACTGGACCTTAATCTCATTAGGGAATCTCTGAGACCAACGCACACATCCTTGTTGGATCGGGAGGTGATATACACCATTGACTGAGGACTGGGGAACATTAGTTCCCCACAGTGACATACCCTCTAGCAGAGGAGCTTTCCTTAGCTTGTGAGAAAACACCAGGCAAAGAGTTCTAGGTCCTAGGGACAGAAATCCTCAAGGTGAAGGAGTACTGTGACAGCAGCCAATGTGAAATGCCAAGGATTTTGTTAGGCTTTTATATGATATCATTTTCACTCAAACTTCACAACTTTTTTCCCTTTTTATTTTTAACTGATGGGTTCCAAGACATAGAAGTTGAAGAATTTTTCCTTTTCTTTTTGGAAGTATTAGAACTGAGATGTAAATCTATCACTTTCTAACCTAAATATCCATGCTCTTTCTGCAATACTGCATTGCTTATAAAGAGGTAATCACTTGAAATTATCATTTTAAATTGAGTTTTGGTGAAACCAGAGTAAGTAAGTTTGCATTTCTAGTGTGCACTTTTACTTAAGGTGTGAGACTGTGTCCCGAAAGCATAATGAGGCATGTCAGAGAAAATTGAAGTATCTAAACGCATAACGTAGACATGGCATTCCTCGGTGTTTAGAACTGAATATCACTCTAACAATCAGGAGGTTGCTTAATGTAGGTGCCAAGTATAAAAGTACTGAACTTTAAGTTTGCTTCTCCTCCTTCCATGATCTTGAGGACCCACTTCCTGCTCTTGAACTTCATTAAGATGAAAGGTGGAAAAGCACTGTGGTTTTTGTTACTAATAAAGCAACAGGAAAGGTACAGCAGTGGGAGAAATTGAAAGCTATGGGACAAGATGTGAGGGCTACTCTGTCCCTTGGGGCTTCTTGACACAGGACTAAGAAGTAGTTCTGTCCAGATAAGTGCCAGAAATCTGAGTATGTGCTGTGTTTATGGTGCGTGTATGTGTGTGTGTGTGTGTGTGCGCGCGCGTGTGTGTGTGCCTGTGCGTGGCAACTGAGATCCAAAGCATTTGTATGGTATTGTACTTACTTCTACACATACTCAGGAAGAATGAATCCATAATGAATTATCAGGAAAAAGTTGAAGTTTCATCTCTATTGTCTCTTCAGATACCTAGACCCCATAACATTGATAACACACATCAATGAGAGGAAGCATACTTATCTCCATTCCTCAAGGTTCATCCAGTGCCTGCCAGTATAATTTTAGTTTTTGCTTTAATCAAACTTTTATTTTGGAATAATTTTAGATTTACACAAAAGTTTCAGTTAGATCAGAGAGTGCCTGTATATACTTTGAAAGGTTTTTCCTGTTGTTAATATTTTATGTTAACGTTAATATTGACAAAACTGTGAAATTGACATTAGCAAATTACTATTAACTAAACTACTGATTTCCTATGTTTTGATTTAAGAAATAGAGACAAGGAGAAGTTCAAAGACTTGGCCCCCCCAAACTCACTCTTAACCATCCACTTCTTCCCCATTTTATAGGATGTGACCAAAGATGAGATTAGGAAAGTAGAAGATGGTGTTGGTGTTGATTTACTGATTTACTAAGGAGAAGGCATCAGTAAATTTGGAGACCCAGTTGCAGAGGAAAGCATTAATTTCTTGGGGTTCCCACTAATTCACACTTTGAGTCTCACAAACTGAGAGGTACTTTGTAACTTGCATTTGTAAAGTGGTATAATCTACTTTTGAAGTAGAGGTCCGAAACAACAACAGAAAAGGAATCATAAAATAATGGATACTGGAATTTGACTCAGGAAATACAGGTCTTAATATTTGACTTGCCACTATTTATGGCAGCGATAACAGTGTGATGGTTTATACTTTAATTAAGTTCTTTGGTTCTTCATTTTCAAACTTGAATATGAGTGATTAACTTGAGTAGTCTTTAGATTCTCTTTCATATCTAATATCTTATGAACTAAGATCCTGTAATATTCTTTTCACAAATGGTTGACTTTTTAAAAAACAAAATGCTTGTGTAATAACTCATGATTCTGTGAATACATCTTTCATTTATTTTCAGTTATGTGAGTGATGGTCCATCAGCAAATATTGATAGGATGAGGATGGAAGGTTTTCATGTATCACTTCTGCTCTATTTCCACTGCTGAGCAATCCTTTAGAGCAAGATATATTATATACTGTTAATACCAGAAACAAAAAATGTACCACTTGTGCTAAATCCAATCTAGCATGTGCCAGCTCAATAAATTCTACTCAATATTTGAAAAGTGTACATAGAAATTTCTTGAATATTGATTACCAAGGCATAGGTATTTCACCTAAGCAGGAATTAATTTAAATACTGTATGCTACTGTAAACTGCCAAAAATATATAGCACCAAAAAATACCCGAAAAACCATGAAAAACATGAGGTCAGCCAAAACTACTGTTGAGCAATTATTGTAGAATTTTCTGATTGATCCTAAGAAGAGGCAAAACTCGCCATCTGTTTGCAGCCCCTTGGGGCACTTACTAATGCCTCTTATATCTCAGTTAAAAATAGAGGAAATTCTAACAAGAGTAAGCTCATGGCAAGTTGGCAGAACATAAACTATGAACTGATTGCATTTAACCTTCTTATATAAAATACTCACAATTCACAAATCCTTTCAGATCTGTGCCCTAACATGGACATTTCTTTTAAGTAACAGCCCTACTGTTCGGCATGGCTTAAATGGTTCTAGGATATATTTATCACCAAGCCTAAAGTATCATTTACAAAGACAACTTTTCATTCAGTAAGCAGGTTTTAATCCAAAGCACTCATCACTGGCATCTACCTTAGGATGAAAGTAGATGTTTCAGGAAGACAATTTGGGATAACAGCAATGAGTCCAGCCAAATCATTTTGTTTCATTGGCATACTAAAGTTTGCATTCATTTTCTGCCCAAATCTCCTCGTTATCTCTTTTTTTCTCAGAAGCTCAGTGTTGATGAAAACATAGGGAAGGAAAATGAAATGCTACCTCTCAAGTTCGTAAACCATTTCTCAATTGTTTTTAGTCATTGCCTGTCAGCCATTTAACTTAAATGACTTGAGCAGCCATTGAAGAGGAATCTAAAGTTTCTGTGGTTTGCAGAATTTCAAAATAAAGTTATAATTACATTTCTTCCAAATATATTACAGGATGTAAATTTTCTAACATCATAATTATAAAAGTAACTCTAAATTATATTAGACGATCTAAAACCTGTAATGATACATACAAATACACCATTACAAGGTACTCTTGATTATATGTGTCTTTGATGTTGGACTGTACTAAAGGCATTTTCTTCAAGTTTCTAGGACATATATGAGTCAAAATTAAATGCCAGCATTGAGATGTTAGCCTCTGTCCTCTTTTAGAAGAGTCTATTCTGATTCATCTGTCGAGTAATAGACTTAAACACATATAACTAACATTGTTTGGTGGCTTGATGGGGTGTGAAATATAATAAGTAGCTGGAGTTTGTATGAAGTACCAAAGTAAGTTTTTAGCCAACTGAGCGCCTGAGTAATTGGCCTGGAAAAAACACTGGCAATGACATTAAATCAGAGAGACTTAAAGATTAGCATAAAAAATTTTTAAAAAATTAGAAGTAGATAGCATACAGAGGGACAATGCACAGAAGATCAAGAGAAAAAGGAACAAGGCAGAAGAGAAACATAACTGCAGAAAGATGAGTCAGACCAGGTACTAAGTGTGTCTTGGTAATCCAGAAGTCAAGAAATGCACCATAGCAGTGGATAAGAGAGCTCGTCTTGGAGTTATATTGCCTGACTTTTTCATATCCTAGTCTACCTCTTGAAGTTGTAAAATGTTGAATCAGCCTCAGAATCTTCCTCTCTAAAAGGGAGAACATGACAGTAGCTCTCCTCAGGGGCTCTTGTTCGGTTGGGAAACAATTCACATAAAGTGCTTAGCAGAGTGCAGAAACATAGCAAGCACTGGATAAATATTGTTGCTGGCGCTGTTTTAAAAGAATGAGACTTATGAAAATCTCTATTGTTGAAAACCTGCACCCCCAACTCTACAAGTAGAAAATGTTGTTCATAATCACAACATTCTTCAAAATCAACTATCTTGCATCATTCAGGCTTGCAAATGCCACTTTCCATTATAAGGTACTGATGACATTAAAGGGTAGGACATAGGGTCAGACTATTTTCTGCCTTCTATTTGCTTTGTTATTACTTGACTTTGCTATGATATAAATGGAATGTGACATTTTTATTTATGCATTTGTGGGTGGAGACTATGCATTGATCACCCAATGTGCTAAATACTTTATATATCATTTCATTTAATCCTATACCATGTAATTTAATAGCTTACAGTCATAAAACATAAGTACTATGCTCTGACATATTGTTATTAAAAGTTAATACTTAGGAAGGTTTAAAAAAATCATGACCATGGATAGACAACTGTTAAGAAGGACCAGATTATTGTGACTTGAAAGTCATTATTCTTTTAACTTATCTCCTGATCTTTTCAGTTGTGAAGGTTTTGGTATTAATGCACTCCTGCTTATTTTTATCTCTTTCAGAGAAATGGCTCTCTTAGTGGATTTTTCTCCATAATGGTTCTCCCATGTTGTGTTCTTCTTTCTGCTAATTATCACCATCATCTGGGACATATGGTCTGGAGACCTTTTGTTATTTTTATTTTGAGGATGGAACCTTTCCTGAGGTTCCTATCCCCCTTCTCCAGAAGCCCTAGCTATTATTTCAAATCAGAATTGATGTGTTAATGGTCTAAGCACACAAAGGTTGGGTAAATAAGAGCTTTTTGGAACCACAGACTGAACTGTCTGCAATTTCCCAAAGCTTCATTTTCCAGGAATAGAGCTCTTTGGTTACCCTCCTGTGGACTTTGGACATCAGTGTCAATTCTGTTCTTTATTGACCCCAGTGTGGATTGTGATTCTGCAATTGCGTTTTTAATTTCCTTCAAATGTTTCTTATCATACTCATCTTTTGCCTCCTCCTTATGAAATAATGCTTTTAAAATAGGTCAGCCTCACACTGTGGAAAAATTAAAGGCCTCAAAGCTTGCATGTTTCTTATGAGAAGTTAGTTTCCTGTGGGATTATGGGGAGCTTACTGTAAATATAGGAAAAACTGAGCCACTTGAATCACCTTTTTAACCATTTCATTCATTGCCATTTGGTTTATAATTTTACTTACAAACACAAACTATCTGCTCACAAATCCATTATTTGGCAACTGGAATGCCTTTTTGATGGCTTCAAAACAATGGGAAAAAGTGGTTTGCTCACCAGTCTGGCACACAAAAGATGATTTAACCTACATTGTAACCAAAGTACAGTTTATAGTTTTGCTTTGTTTTTAGTAAATAGTTTTTAATATGAAAAGTTGACTAGACGGCATTTTGTTAATAGCACTACCAAATGGAGGTGATGCCCACAAATGTATAAAGGCATTATCCTGTCTGGATCCAGCCCCCTATATAGTCTTCCTGGGCTTATCTTCCTTTGGAGATGGAGCCTTCTTCCCTCCTTTATATCAATCTTTAGATTTCTGCTCTTGGCCATGTTTACTGCTACCCTTTGGTCAGTTCCTTTACACATGTGGTATTACACAAACTTTTCATTCATCAAAACGTGGGTGAGTCTGAACCATCAGGTAAAGACAAAAAAGACAAGGAATAGAGTTTGGGGAAAGGGACACCTGGAAAAGGTGCAATGGAGAAATAAAGGCCATGAAACTGGAGTGGAGAAGAAGAAAACATCTACTGGCCAAAAAGCAAAAGTATAAGATGAAAGTGGACAATGCCAAAGGGGGAAAAGCAAAAATATATTTGTTTCAAAACAGGCAACAGTGAACAGGATAGCAGCAGAGTGGATGGTTGTTGAGAAGCAAAATCACAATTTTGTGTATTCAGTCTCACCTTGGTCTGTTGATGACCATATTGTTCAATCACTGAGAGGCCATCTGACCTGACCTCTCTCTGGTTTTTAAATCTACATCATTCAATCAAATGACACGGGGCTCTTGACTATCTAGCATAAAGCAAAATTTGCTTCATATCTCAAGGGTGTCACCTTGTAAGAAATTCTGATTGTAAGAAAATTATTTCTTTCTGGTGCACTGTAGATCCCAATCAGCCTAATCTACACAACTGCCTTGGAGGTTTGGGAATATCAAAACCATATAGCCCAGCAGCACTCTTATTTACACATTTCACTCAGCCTTGCCCTGCAAATTTTGAAGAAATGTGTTTATGTGGCATTGAATGGTATCCTACAAAAACCCTTCAGTCCAGCTTCTGATGAACATGTTTCAGTTTCCATAGGGAAATGGCCACTTTTCCCAAGACACTAGAATTCCTGCTCTTCCCTGTTCCCATTATGGCTATGTCTCTTGCCACCTCTGCTACTTCCAGCCATATCCCAAAGCCGGATAGCTTTATCCCTGAACGACACAATATTGACAATATTGTAGCCTTTTAGGGTTTGAGGGAGCAGCAGCAGGGCCTCTCAGGAAGAAGTAAGTGCCCAGGGCTCTCAGATCTCAGACTTGGTGGAAGGGTAGGATTTGGGCTCCAAGTTCTAACCCAGAGCTGAGGAGCTAGGAGCTCATCATTTTCCTTGTTTTCAGATCTCTGGCTCTGAGGATGGTTCAGCCCAAATTTGTTATTGTTTAATATAGGTTAATGATATTAAGGTTTAATATCCTATGATGCTATTTCCAACATCTAAAAATGCAGTTGTCAGTGCTTCAACTCCAACCCCTTCTGCTCTTTGAGGGCATCCTCTTCTAGGTCACATGACACCACACCAATGCCTGGTTTCCCTTTTCTAAAAATCCTATTGACCATCAGTCTGTCTTTGATACCTGGTCTCAGAACTCAGTGCAATCAGCAATCTGGGCAATAATTGTCCCTTCACGACAAGACTTGATTCCTGAATGCTCACACCCACTTTCCAGCAGGAATCCAGCAAAATGTGCATTCAGACCAATGCCGCTTGCTTTAACTTCCACCAGTCCTGAGGCTTTCCTGAATCCATGAGACTAAAACATTACCGTCAATGCTTCCACCTGTTCAATAGTCCCTCAATAGCCACTGATTAGTTAATTAACAATTCATTCACTTAGCAAATTTCTATGAACCATACACAAAGTCTGAGATGCTGGTATGATATAAAGATAAGAGAGATGGGTGCTCAAGAACCTAACTACTTGGGAAACTGCAATATGCATGGACATAATATAAGGTAGGCCAAACTAAGTGCAGCTGGCTGGAGCAATCAGAAAAAGTTTAAAGGAGGTGGAAGACACTGTATCGAGAAGGCAGGATTCAGAATAATAGGGATGGAAGAAAAGGACATACAGGGCCACAGAAAGTGCATGAATAAAGGAACTATGCCAGGAAAATGCAAGGCATATTCAGGGAAAAAGAATTCACGCAATTTGGTTGAAGTAGAAAGACTGTACAGCAAATCAGGTAAGGTAAGGTTAAGCTTCAAGTTTTCCAATAATAAATATTCTCCCTTTCATCCATGGGAACAAAATCAGCAAGCGCAAGAAAAGTTGGGTTTAATCTGCTACATCAAGGACTAATATCTTATATAAAGGCTAATTTTCCAGCAAGAATGCTAAGCCGTTGAATAAATTACCAAGAAAAATTGTGAAGTCTTTTTTCCCCTCTGTATCCGTGTGTGTTTGTGTCTGTGGATGTACATGTGGGGGTGGATTTTGTGCAATTCTCCCTGGGGTCAGGGAGTTCATTCTACTTTGTTTTGAGAATATTCCTAGTTATGATGCAAAACATAATGTAGATTTTTTTTAACTTTAAAAATAATTTTTTGAAGAAATAATAAGGTATGGGTAGTGAGGCTTTGAGAAACTGTTGGAGATAAATAAATAAATAAATCTAAAAGCATGAGAAATACTTTTCGTTCTTTACAAAATGAAACTGAGGTTTTCAAGTTGCTGGGATGTAATTCGTGTGCTGGTATCTAGATAATTTCCAGCTATTATGAATCATCATCACTATGATGCAACAATTATAAACATTTTTCAGGATATTTCAGGATACTTCAAAATGTTCTCACTTGCAATGATTCCATTTAGGGGTATGTTTTTTCTTCTTCTCCCTTTTCAGTAGTGTTAGTAATCTATATTCCATTTCCACTGCTTAAACTCTTCAGTACTTAGCCCTTCGTGCTTTATCCCCCAACTGCAGGCCTTACATACTTCAATATTCTCTGATTATCTGCCTGTATCCCTAATCAGACTGGCTGCTTTCTGGGAGGAAGGAGTACGGTGTTTTGTACATACTTGATTTCCAAGCCTAGCACAGGAACTGGCACCTAATATGCCCTCGATACATATCTGTTACATGATAAAGAATGTTTTTCCAACTCCCAAAGATCAAAGACTAGATCCTCTTGCCTTACATATAAAACAAGGTTTGGACCCCATCACTATTTAACAAGTTAGCTTTAGGTTTCAGCATCTTCACCTGAGAAACAGAACTGAAACTCCCTCCTTGTTTATTGTGAGGATTAAAGAAGATAATTTTATAAAGCACTGCCATGGTGCCTGGTGCATGATTACTGCGTAAAATGTTAATTCTTTTTCACCTGTTCTACAATCTTTTATCACTTAGCCACAAATAATTATGTTACTCAAAAGTAAGTTAGCTTTCCAAGTGAGAAAGCATTGACAACTGATTTTCATCATAGAATGTGTATATAACTGAAAATGGATATATGGAACTGTGGATGGTAGAATAAAGAGATTCTTAAATGCAGGCAGAAAATAAAACATAATGACCATTTCAAAGACCTCATTATTACTTAGCAAAATTGCACACTTCTAGATTCATTCCACTTAGGTGTATACAAATCTGAAGCAGGGCATTTGAACCCATTGTTTTAATCAAAATGACATTTTGACCCCACTCTTTACCTATATCACTTTCATTTGTACTATCTTATGTTCTTTTCTCTAAATATTTAGATTCTAAATAATTAGATTCTAATTATTTTATTCAATTAATAAATAAACATGTTTGGCAGAAATGAGACAAACTAAGTTGACAAAGATTAAAATAGAGCATGTTAAAACTGGTTGGTCTCCTAAACAAAACAAAAAAACCTGGTTGAAAATACACATATTTTAAGAACACTGAGGACAGCAAACATTTATGGGGTCAAAATTAGACCCAGTAGAAATAATCAATAAAAGTGAGGTGCATGATGGTTAAAACTGCATATAGTAAAATTTTTTATTGACCAAAAATTGATGTAGAAATAATCACCTTGGCAAAAAGTATTTTTCTAAAAGTTCAACTGAGAAAATCATACTTCACAGAAATATTGCAATAAAAGAATACTCACAGAGATAGACATGGTCTTATTCTGATAAAAATAATTTCAAAAAAATTAAAAGGGCATGGAACAGAATTCTTTAACCCTGCTGTGTAGATATTTGGTAAAAAAAATTAAATTGGTTTACTGGGGTTCTATAAAATACCATGTAGATGAGAAGTCATACCATGTCGCTTTCATTCTAATGAGAATGTCCGCATTACTAAACACAATGGAGATACCCTCAGGGATGAAGACAAAACATCCACAGGGTGAAAGTAGGAGATTGAAAGTAGTGGTATCAAAAGATCTTGGACACACTAAAATCAATTCCACATTTGCTCAAATAAAGATTCTTTATTGTCCAATTAATACCTCTGAATGCCCCTTGACTCATGAAAAACAAAGAATTTTACTAAAGTAATTCCATGAAACTTATCATCCAAAGACATGGAGTCTTTCCTTTCTAAAGAATAAAAATTCTTTGGTTCACCAATTTGAAAGAATGTCAGATTCTTAGCACGGTAGTGACAATGAACTGCTATTCTTTCTCTCTCTCAATCACTCTCTCTCTTGCTCTGTCAAACACACATGCATACACTATAATGACCATGACATTTGTTAAAAATGCCTATACCACCCACCAAATATGTTGACAGAGAAATCAACACATTCCCAGTTGTCAGCAAAATAATACTGAATTATTCACAATGGTTGTTAATTATTCTGATCCTAATGTGCCATATTATTATTATTTGGATTTTATCTAATATATTCCTATTTTCTGTGTGCAGACATCTTTGTGTAAAACCTAAAACACTGCTGGAGACTGGAGTCATGAACTCTCACTTATGCCAATACTCTTAGCATAAACCAGGCACTAATCAGCGCTCTGAAACCATCCCATGAGTTACTCCCAAGTGGGTCACAAACAGTCACCACATCTCCCAAAATACACCATTTCAGCCGCAGAACGGCTAAACCAGTGTATTTTAAAAATTACCGGCGCTAAAACATGATTTTATGGGCAGATGATAAAATTAGAAATTCTGCTGTCCTTCTGTGCATCTCACTCAAAAAAGCCAACCTTGCCAGAATTCCATTTCAGGTTACAAGGATTGCTTTAAAAAAAAAACAAAACTGTAACCTTGACCATCAGCAGCAGATTTTTGGTGGAGACTGTTTGAGCAGTGACTTCAATACAGCAAATAAAGTTGCAAAGAGTTGCTTGGAAACAAAATCAGCTGCCAATATCACGATTTTAATGATATATTGTCATGACGATAATAAAAATAATGATTGCAAAAGCAGCAGCAGCAGTGGCAGCTATAACAGTGATTATGCACTGAGCACTTAGGAATCATTTTACAACATTCAATCCTCATAAAAACCTAATAAGATAGACGGTCCTGTCTATTGAACCGATGAGGAGTTAAGAGGGGTTAAGTAACCCAACCAGGCTTACCCAAATGCTAGGAGAGGAGCCAGACTTCGAAGTCTGAATCCAGAATACACATTATTAAAAATCGTTATATGAATCACACTCATATAATGTCTTACTTACTCTGTGAAACCAAGCACAGCTTCTTAGGGAGTTGCAAAGCCAAAGGTTAATTTTAAATAACTTTCTAATAGAAAATATAGACTTTGAAAGTCACATAGAGCTAGATGCACAACAACTTTTGTTTCTGTCTTTAATATTTCAATTGAATGGTTCTTCTGGTATTCGATTTCTGCAGACTACTTAAAGTTGCGGTCGAGGAGAAAGGCATGGCAAATAGGATAGGAATCAAATCTACAAGTTTTTATAAAGAGAGAGTCTTTAACTTGAATGGAATTCTGAGATCTGATTGTCTGAAGAAGTAAAATTGACTTTTCACCTCTGAATTTGACTGACAAATCTCAGTGTAAAAAGAGAACTCATGTCTAAGTAAAGGGCATATGAGCAAGGGAACCTGACAGTAGCCTCTGTTTGGTCATAGACCATGAACCACATTTTTTATTTCTCTGTCTGTGGCTGGTATGGACTAATTCTAAATACAAAGCGAAACACCCACACAAACACACATGACAAGAGAGGAGAGCCGATGTATTCAAATTTGTATGCCAGATGTCTAATTAGTTTAGATAAAATGTTTAATTATGCTTTATTTCCTATCATGTATTTATGAGTTATTTTATTTTCATGTTTGTTAAAACCTCAAATGAGAAAAGCATTCCAGAGAAAGTTCTTTATAAAATTCAAAATCACGCTATAAAAATATTCACACAATTAGGGCAACAGAGAGAGGAGAACTTTTTTCATTAGTGCAATTATAAGAGGGATAGACTAAGTATCTAAAAATAGCATGGATGTTCCTTTTCATGAGAATATACATCTAAGACTAAATAGTTTGGCAAATCTAATAGAAAAAAGTAATTCTGGTGTTTCTTTCTTCTTGAATTTGGATTAAAATCCCCCCAATACAATCTCAGCCTGGTGACCTCTTCTCTGGTCTGTTTTCCTAGGGGTTGCACTGCATGTTCTTTCCAGGCCTCCTATCCACCATTTCAGTCGCATCCTTCTTGAGTTGGTGAATTGGTGACTATATTTGATCAGGTGCACAGATGTTTTGTTTGGGCCTTAAACTGTGCTTTCCAAGTTTTAAATTATTTGCCAATGTTTAAATGTTAAAGAATTACCCCCCAAAACACCCTGTTTCCAAAATTCTTTGGCAAACTCAGGTATGACCACACTTTTCATACATTGCTACTGCAGGTCGGTCCATGGTGGGTACTCAGATTGGATGAGTCCTCTCCACGGAACTTAATTTCATTAATCTTTAGTTTAGTTTAGTACCTGGCCTGCTTCACCCAGTCCCTTTCTCCTGTCAGGTTTTGATTCCGCAACCTCAGATGCCTGTGAATTCTCTTTCCCAAACAAACCAAACCATTCACTGATCTTTATCTGCAAATTCATTGTGACATTTCATGCTTTCATGCATTTATTCACAATGAGTCCCTCATCTAAAATGTTCTCCTATGATTCCTCCTCCAAAATAATATCTTTTGAGGCTCAGCCCAAATGCCATCTTCTCATTAATTCAGCCTGAATTATTTTTTCCTCTTTCTTAAAGTTTTTGCTTGTATAAACGTAAGCTAAACTAAATTTGCACACCCCTCCACACACTTTTTGTCTGCTTTTATGTCCAACTCTGACTTTCTAAAAGGAATATAGGAGCTATTTTAGGCTTCTTTGTATTTCTTGCAGCTTTCAGCACCATGTCTCTGTTAGGGACTCAACAAATATTTATTTTATAGTAAAAAAAGTACTGAAATTTTCATAGGGTTTAAATATAACAATATCACCTGCACTATTCTTTTTCTGTCTTCTATTTCCTCTACATTTACAGGAAAATAATCTGTAGTATATTAAACTATCACCTATCCCTAAAGTGTTGCTATGATTAATATAGCAGCTGGAAATAAATTATTGTAAGGTAAGCATATTTGATGATCTTTGCTCAAGACAGCAACATCATTTACTTTCCTGGTAAAAGAACATTTCTGCTTGAAGGATTAGAGATGTGAGGCCTTGAGTTTAAATTATTTTCTTCCATAAAGGTGTTCCAAGTGGTAATAAGGTCTGGAGTAATTAACCCTTATGCAATTGGCCCTTTTTTGGGGGGTTGGGAGTGAGAGTTAGATAACAACCATTTTTATGTCATACAGAGCATACAACAAAATCATCCTGGAATTTAGGTTACATTATTTTGGGCAGAAATCAATACTGTGGCTCTGGCAAGAATATGAACTTAGCCAATGAGCAAAACCTTCTGGAACAAACACCTGAAAACACTGAAAGTATGTGTATGAGCTATAGATAGATGCAGAAACAGATACATATAGAAATTGATAGAGAGACACAGATTTTCTACCAAAAGAGGAAATGAAATACCCATATGCAAAATTGAGGCATTTAACAAGTTTGTTAGCTGACACTGTATTGGTGGATGGGAAATTAATCAGAAATAATTGTGTCTGTAGGTTTGGATTTTCATGCTGTGCAGGGACAGGAGATAACACCTAGATCCTACAAAGGCTGGAACTGACATCTTGATAAAACTGGAACACTCAAAGGGTGGTGCATGAAGGGTAAAGGATGAAATAATCCACCCACCAACATATGGGGATGGCAAGGGAACTTGAGTTAAAAAAGAAAAAAAGTAGTTTCCTGCAATAAATTTTAAAAATTCAGGCTTGTGCCTTGCATGTCTTGTGTCTGAATGTCTACAATTCACAAGGCACAGGCAATTTGAAACTAAGAACTTTTAAAATTTTTGATCCTAGGGCAATGGATATTCTTGGTGTCCCAGGCAGAAGCAAACATACAAACAACCATCACCCAAATTTTCTGGAGGTTAGTCTTATAATCCAGAAAGAAATCCTATTGGATATGAACTCACATTCTTTTTTCAAAATTACTAGCTGCTTGAGGAAACAATTTACCTTTTGCAAGAGCTAGTTGAACGAAGAATAGCACAAAATTAACTAGCTTAACATAATAAATCGGAGAAATACAATAAGATAGTATGCTTAAAATGTTTAAATTCAACTGAAAAGTTTGATATAATGGATATAAAATATGGAACTATAATGATAAAAGACAAACTAAACACTATGGAAAATGGACCTGGTAGAGCTGAGAAAGTACCAAATAGAATTTCTTTCTGTATTTTATAGAAAAATAGTAAGTATCTATAGTATTTGTATAATTAAATTCAGAAGCTTGATCTATTGTTTACATGTTTAAATCCTGAACTAAAAAGAAAAGTTGTGTGGCAATCAGTGAATGTAATTAGAAATCAGTAATAGAGAGTTAACTTCAAAAGCTTCACATAATTTGGACAATAAGTTTTAAAGTCTCCAGAACTTAAAAGTATATAGTATTAAACGGAATATTTAGAAAAGAGGATTACTTGCAAATTAATGTCTCATTCAACAAACAGTAAACTGTAATGGCCAAAAATAGCAAATGAATAGATGTTCTACCTTACTTAACTAGGGAAATGGAATTTAAAACAAGAATTAGATACTAGGGCATACCTTTCAAGTTTTTAGAAGTTTAAAAACATTGGTAACAATTGTTGGTGAATATCTGGGATAAGAAGATATATAATACTATTAACTAATAAACTGGTAAGACTGTGTCAGAGAGGAATTTGGTAATGTATATATTAACTTTGCAGATGTGCAGGCCTTTTGAGTAAGTACAGTTGTGGGTACCTTATGCAGATAATTCTTGCACATTTGCACAAGGGAACTTATGTTGGTTTGCTCATTGCTAACTATTTAGAATAGTGAAAAGTGTAAAGCAACTAATTGTCCCTCTTAGGGAACTGATAAATCTAAAGGACAAGTAAATTGCCTTTACTTACAACAGAATTTTATTAAACAGCTAAAAATAAATGAATAAAATTTACGTGTATTACCCTAGATAAATCTAAAGAGAACATGCTCTGTGAGAAAAGAAAAAGCTTGAAAAAATAGAAATACCATCTAATTATGTAATATTTGTATGATCTTAGAAAAGTTATTAAATCTGTGAGCCTCATAAATATATAATATACATAAAATATAAAAATAAATTGTTTATTTTAAATAAAAATAACATTAGTGTTTGGCAGTATTAAATGAGTCAATATACATAATATGCTTAGAACAGTTCTTGATACCGAAAAAGCCAATATATGTCTGCTATTAATTTTGTTATTACTGCTACTTCCATTTGTGATCATTTATACAAAAGTTAATGAGACAAGTAATCACTATATACTGTTTTACTAGGTCATTTTGTACTAAAGTTAGCATGTAAGAAAACCTTATGTGCTGACTTTAATACTCAGGGGAGAAAAGGGAGGGGCAAATGAGAAAAGGGTACCAGGGCTTTGACTTTAGGTGATCAATATATTATTGATTTTGAAAATAGAAATGAAGCAAACATGGCAAAATGCTAAAAATATTTAATATCTATTTTATTAGCTCTAAACATTTTTGCATTTCTGACAACCAGCAGTATATAAGAAAGAGATCCCAGATGAAAGTCACAAAATTCCATGAACTTTAAAGGTGAAAGAACAAGAACATATTATATAGAATCTATAAAAAAAACTAGAAAGAAAGAATGAGTGGGTGTTAATTCTCTAGGTTTTAACAAATGCATATGTGCTAATAGACTGCGTGAAACAAGTGGTATTGGGTTCAGGGCATCACTTTGGTTATGTGTTCCAGTATTCCAGTTTTCTAGTCAACCATCGATTAGAAATACCATCAACTAATCAAAATATCTTCCTAGAAATGCTAACAATGAACCCTGTTATGAAGCTGTTAAAATCATCAAATTTTAGATTAACTAAAATTAGTGGTCCTATCACTAATTTTTTTTCAGTCATGGGAATGTATTATAACGAGGATGTTAAAAATGTAGGGTCATGAAAAATTAGGGCAAAGAGTCACAAGCAATAAAACAAATTAACTTTTTGTGACAAAATAAAAGGACTTCCTAATTTTTTTCTAGCAAAATATTAATCTATTTAGTGACTAAAAATCAACACTCAAGAAAAGGCAAGACTAAAAAACATATATGTAATTTTATTAAGTATTCCAACAGTCCATTCTTTCTTTCCGTTTTTTTTTTTTTTGTATGAGCAGGCACCAGGAATCGAACTGGGTCTCCAGCATGGCAGGCGAGAACTCTGCCACTGAGCCACCATCACACCACCCTGTCTGTTCTTTTATTTCAAATTTCCCCAAAATATAAATCCATTAAAATATTACTCTCTAGAAAATCTATACATGCACAGTGCAAAAAATTGTAAAAAGTAAAATAAAGCTTACAAGTAATTCCACTAAGTAATTTACTAATAAATTCCACTATAATTTATTTCTAGTCCTGTGGTAGTTAGATTCAGGTGTCAACTTGGCCAGGTGAAGGCACCTAGTTTTGTTGCTGCAGACATGAGTCAATGGTATGTAAACCTCATTTGTTGCTAATTACATCTGCAGTCGGCTAGGAGGCGGGCCTGCTGCAATGAATGACGTTTGACTTAATTGGCTGGTGCTTAAATTAGAGAGAGGAATGTAGCACAGCCTAAGCAGCTCAGCATACCTCCTCTTGGCACTCGCAGCTCAGCCCAGGCCTATGGAGATGCAGAGAGCAATCACCCCAGGGAAAGTCGTTGGAACTTCGAGGCCTGGAGAGAAGGCCAGCAGAGACCATCCTGTGCCTTCCCAAGTAAGAAAGAACCTCAGTGGAAAGTTAGCTGCCTTTCCTCTGAAGAACTAACAAAATCAATCCCCTTTTATTAAAAGCCAATCCGTTTCTGGTGTGTTGCATTCTGGCCGCTAGCAAACTAGAGCAAGTCCTTTCAAGTATGTGTGGGTGTATGTCTGTATTTTCTTTTTTTCCAAATAGAAATCACATACTGTTTCATGAGTTGCATCTTAGTTCATTACTTGAAATATACTGAATTATCCTTTTTTGACTTTTTTTCATATGTACCATGATTTGGGCAACTTATAAGTTATGTATGCTATTTTAAATCTACTTGTTGATGGCTTTTATTTTCCCCAATCTATAATTTTCTACTTAGTCAATATCAAAAGTCTACTCTATCATTTTAGCACCTCTTTTTATGTCCTCCTTCTCTAATTGGAAAACTTTGTACACTTCAAAGTTTCCCCTGTTCTTGACTGTTCTTGACTGCTCACTTTCAAATATTTGTAAATATTTTCTGGTATTTAATTCATAAAATAAATAACTATTTTAACTATTTCTACACCTATATTGAAATATATATGCATATTTTTATTTAAGATGCTTTATAAACAGCTGTTTATAAACTGTTTATAAACTACAGTCTTTAAAGTGAATTTCTTCTCCACTTTTCATATCTTTTATCTTGCCTCATAGTTTAAATAATTTTTTCTTGCTTTCATTCTGAAAGAGCATTTCAAGTATGGTGTAGTAGATAAGAGTAGATATTTTGACACGATATCTGACTAGATTCAAATCACAGCTCTGTACCCACTATGTAATTTTAGGCAACATATTTGAAGTCCATAAGCCTCAATTGCTCTATCTTAAAAAAAAAAAAGAAAGAAAAGAAGATACTGTCTTCAAATTCATGAGTACATATATAAAATTTTGAGTGCATAACTAATACAGACATATATTATGTATATATTTTATACATGTAATATATTATGACACACAAACAGACATTTTAAAATAACAGGTTTTTAAAAGTTCAGTATGAAAAGATGTTTGAATATTTTCTTCTTATGACCCTTTAACTTTTTAAATTTGATTGCAGGGCCAGTTTGTACTGAGCCAGTTTGCTTTTCATTATGATGTTATTTTCTACAGTGTCAATTTTGTTCTTTACTGACTCCCATGTGGATTTTAGTTTTGCCATTGCATTTTTAATTTTCTTCAATTCTTTTTCTTACCACATTCGTCTTTTGTTCTCTCCTTATGAAATTATGTTTTTTAATTTTTTAAAATCATGGAAATCAATTTTCTAAAATTTCTCCTGATTCCATAGGAAATTGTATTCAGAGAAATGTTATTCCCTTGTGATTTTAGTTTGGCGCTCCTGTTTTCTTTCATAGGCTAAATGTTCTTTTTTTTTGTATGCTATATGGTGGGGTCACATTTCATCCTTTTTCCATGTGGGTATCTCATTATTGCAGCACCATTTGTTGAATTTTTGTTTTGTTGTTTTTTGTTTTGCTTGTTTGTTTTTTGGGAAGTGCATGGACTAGGAATTGAACTACCCTTGCACCCCCTAAATGTTCTTTTAAAAATTATATGTAAGTCTACTTTCAATGCGAAAAGATCTATTATGACATAGTGTTCGAAGATGTGAGAGGTTATAGAAGATCCTGGCCCGGAGTCTTTCTCTTCTGGTTCATTTTTCCCTGATACAATCTTCAGAGTCCAACAGGCTGCCAACAACCATATTCTCTTTCTCTGCCCTCTTGGGCTGTCTCTGCAAAACTCTGAACTGAAGGCTTACTTTGCAAAGATGAGTACAGTGTGCTATGTCAGCAATTCTTCCCCTGCCTTGGTGTTTCCTGTCAGGATGCATGTTTTCTGGAATTATAGTTTCTAACTGGATGGAATTAAAAACAAAACAAAACAAAACTACTGGGCCTACGGAGCTAGCACACCACTCTAAAGCAGTGCCTAAGCAGTAGGGAGACTGAGTACGTGAATATGGGATGAAGCATTTCTCGTTAGTGTGGGTCTCTTAAAAGCTCGGGTTGTCCATTGATTACATTTTAACATTCAATCATATTTCCATGGATTTTAGTGAAAATTCCTCTAGTTTCTTATAATAATAGATTCAGAGTTTATTTTAATTTTCAATGATGGTGAAGATGTAAGATTGTGTCTTTATCCTGGCCTTCATATTATTTTCAGTGGGAAGATGGGAAAAGTTGCAACAAGGGCTACTGACTCAGATGAACCCTCGTTTAAATCCAATATTTTAAAATTTAGTGAGGGAGGGAAATAGATAAAAAAAAAAAAAAAGGCAAGGAAGATATCAATTTAAGAGAAATCTTAAGTCCTTATTTCTTTTTCACTGAAATCATACTTTATTATCTATTTCTTCTTATAAACTGTTCTAGTTTGCTAGCTGCCTGAATGCAATATACCAGAAGCAGAATGGCTTTTAAAAAGGGGAATTTAATAAGTTGCTGGTTTACAGTTCTAAGGCCGAGAAAATGTCCCAGTTAAAACAAGTCTATAGAAATGTCAAAGGCATCCAGGTAAAGATACCTTGGTTCAAGAAGGCCAATGAAGTTCAGGGTTTCTCTCTCAACTGGAAAGGCACATGGTGAACACAGTCAGGGTTTCTCTCTTTCGGCTGGAAGGGCATATGGCGAACATGGCATCATCTGCTAGCTTTCTCTCCAGCATCCCAGGAGGTGTTTTCCTTCTTCATCTTCCAAAGTCACTGGCTGGTGAACTCTCTGCTTCATGGTTCTACAGTGTTTTCCGGTGTGGCTTTCTCGTGGCTCTGTTGTTTTACTCTGCTCTCTCCAAATGTCCAGAGTTTTCCAAAATATTTCCTCTTTTATAGGATTCCGGTAATCAAGACCCACCTGGAATGGGTGGAGACATGTCTCCTAATCCAATTTAACACCCACTCTTGAGGCAACCACATCCATGTAGATAATCTAATCAAACTCACACTATGTAGGGTTTAAGAGAAATGGTTGCTCCCAAAAGATTGGATTAGGATTAGGGCATGACTTTCCTAGGGTACATAAATCCTTTCAAACCAGCACAAACACAAAGATTAAAAATGCTTCACTAGTGAGCTTAGGCAGCTATAACCAAGTTTTTATTTATGATAAAGATATGTCAACAGACTAAGGTACTATTTTTTCAGTACACCTAAGATTCAAGTGTGGAAAGATAGTTTCCCTAAGTGTAAGGTAATGAAATCTTGAAGTTGAAAACAACCTTAGAGATTATTTAGCCCAAGGATGCTATTGTTTGCTGCATCGATTCTGGAATTCATGAAGAAACATTAGGGGATATGCAAACTACTTACAATTTATTTCAAATATTTATATGTGGATATATTAGTTTAGAAGCCTTTTGTATCCATTCACTTTTTAAAAAGTCTTACAACTGAAAAAGTATTGAGATGTGGTATGAATCACTGGAACTTCTGATTTTAAAAGAGATAATTGGAGCAAATATGGCTTACTTTCCTAGGTCATACAGTTAACTAGTGGCAGTGCCATGGCTAGAACTGAGGATCCCCAAGTTCTGGGCTAAGCATTGCTCTATTATGTAATGTTCTTTTATGAAATGTGCCTTTGAGGAACATAATATAAAGTTCTAAATGTCTCTGTAGAGTACCAAGCATCAATAATATTGTCTGTTACTTAATTATAACATTTCTTTTCAGTAAAATCTCTTAGTGAAGTTGGAGTACATATTTAATAAAATAAGTAATCTTTTCAAACTGGTAACCAAAAAGACTATGGATATTGCAAGTTAGGAAGAAATTTATATGCATTTGTAAATTATTTGATTGACTTCCTAAGAAATTCAAAGGAATTGATGAAACTTATCAAATATTATTAGATATGTGTTATTTGAAATTGTTATAAAATATTATTTTAATGGCAACAGATTTTCTTATACCAATAAGAACCAGAATAAACTTATTGGAAAGTGGATCTTATTCACATGAGCACAAACATACATAATTCTTAGAAATAACTTAATATGTACAACATTAGATATATAAAAGAACACTTTTAATAAATGGAGATTAAATGCCGTAATCTTAGATGTCAAAAATATCTTAATGTAAAAGCATTAATCTTTCTAAAAATAATTCAAATTAAAATCCCATTTAGATTTTTTAGGGGGGTGGTTAATTTTTTCAAATATTAATCTAAATGATTAAATGGGCTAGAAATGCACAGTGAGTAGAACAGTTTTAAAATTTTTAAAGTACAATAATTAAAACTCTGCAATATTGGTAAAAAATTAGACTGTCAATGGAAGAAAAATGAAGTCTAGTAATAGCAAAAAAAATTCATAATAATTAAGTATGATTAAAATGCTATGTTTAATTTAGCACACCTCAAACCTGCTAAAATAAATTTCCCTTACCATCAGAAATAAGCCCCTATTCTCTTCTTCAGATGTTCTCCCTACCTTTGAGTTACCTGAGAATTTGTGTTTTGGGTCTGAGATATATCTTTGTTTTTGTTTTTTTTTTTGCATGGGCAGGCACTGGGAATCAAACCTGGGTCTCCAGCATGGCAGGTGAGAACTCTGTCTGCTGAGCCACCGTGGCCTGCCCCAACACTGAATTCATTTTAAAGCAGATGTTTCTGGCACCCCTTGAGCTAGAAACATACTACCATCCTTTAACAATACACAACTCAGAAAAATTCAATAGGATAGAAAGGAAGAAGCCAGAGGTAGGCAAAATTTCCAATGATTAGAGACATCGACTGCTTTAGGAGGATATAGGAGCCAGTGAATGGTCAGGAATGTATGGCCTCAAAACAGTCTCTTTCGAGACTATACTCAAAGGACACTCATTTGTTCGAAGCCTAGGTCCAGGGCAAGACCCCAGGAGTTTAAGAGCCAAGAGAAACCTCCTAGGGCCGTGTTGGGGATTGAATAATTTCTCCACAAAAGGCAAGTTCAGGTCTCAACTCCTGGTCCTGTGGGTATGAGCCTATTTGTAAATAGGATCTTTGAAGATGTTATTAGTTATAATTAGTTATATTTATATAGTTATATATAGTTATAATTATATAGTTATAATTAGTTATTATAACTAATAGCATGTGTGCCCACATTGAGTAATAGTCTAGCTGAAGTTCTTATATGCAAAGGAAATTAAACATGGAAGGAGAAGCCAAGGGGAGCAGTCTCAAGCTGGAAGTCAGTGGAACCCAGAAGAGAAAGGAGACACACACCACTATGTGACTGCCATGTGATGGAAAAGCCAGAGGGCCAAAGTTTTCAGAGTGAAAACATTGTCTCGCCAATGTCTTGATTTTGGACTTCTTCTAGGCTCAGAATTATGAGCTAGTAAATTCCCATTCTTTAAGCCAACTCATTGCATGATGTTTGTTTTAGCAACCAGTGACCTAAGCCAGATGATAGGCAAAAGTGAAAGTAGGATGCACCTCCTTGGAGATATTATGGATCCTATAAGAGGGCCAACCCAAGTTTATCTCCACGTTAAAAGGAGAAGGATGTTTGGGCCACTTGCTGAGTGAGGAAACAAGGTAAAAGCAACAGGACTATGAATGAAGAAGGGTGGAAATAACTAATCCTCTTTTTCCACTCTGGAAAAATTAAGGTCCTGAAAGCAGAGCCATTGCTTATCATTCTCTTCTGTCAATGCTATCACACAGGAAAAATTGAAACTGCATTAAAAATTGATTCGCTGCAACATCACATACCTCACAAGAAACTAACGGAGGAATATGGCCACTAAACTCTAAATATTTAAATAATATAGGAAACATTATATGGAGGTTAGTATAAGAATTTCAATAAAATATTTATAAGGTGCATTAACAAAGTCCAGATAATAGAAACTATGCATTAACCAACATCTAAACTAGAGAATAACAATTAGCCTCAGTCATAAAGTATCAGATATTCAGCAGCTAACTTCAGGAATATGACCCTATGCTTCTGGTGTTTACTTTCATCATCAAGGTTTATTTGTTTATTTAACTAGTTTGTTTTGTTTGAAAAATATAAATGTGAATGGTTAAAGAGGTGTCCTTTCCAAAAAGCACTTCGAAATGTCATACTTTCTATCTTAGTTCAGGGATTTAGATTCAGACAATACCCTCAGTACTGGATATACTTCTGATACTCTACTAAATATTTTTTTCACATTAAAATTATAAACAGACCAGTGGTTCATAAGGTTGCAATGTGTTCCTCCCTGACTGGGATAATAGATGAGGAAGTTCTTTAGTAATATCATGAACAGAAGAATGATTATATATACATAAACTTACCACCCATTTAAATTAATACAGTGAAAAGCAAGTACTAAATAATTCATTCTTAGAGGTTAAAACAGTAGAAAATGGGCTGTCAAAGACATGAAGAAAAAGTGAACTATGGATTGTGAGTTTGTCATTATATAAAAAATCAGAGATATGTTTCCTAAAGAGGCAGGGACAATGTAGATCATTTTACACCCAGATACTATTTTATAAATTGGAAAATCTAACAGTTTAATATGTGATACTTATCAACCCTTAACAGATTTTGTGCTTAATGACTGTCAGGTATTAGAAGGTCTTCTGAGAGAAGAGAAACTAAACAGTTCCTGCTCAAGTGTGAGGATATGAAATATTTGGATAGTAAAAATATTCAAAATAAATAGATTATCTAAAAACAAACAGAATGTTAATATTTGGTCTCCTATGAATCTGTTGTCTGCACTTCACGGCAGTCCACTTTTAACCAACTGAGCAATGATAATGTTGTTCTGTAGCAGTAGAAATGATAGAATACTCTAAGGAAGTACAGACTCAGTGTAACTTAATTCCAAAGACAGACGGGAGACTGATTTAATAACTTCTTCCTTTTTTAATCTCAATGGAGTGACCTATCGATATGGCAGAGAAACTATATCTGTGGTCTATCATTCATTCTTGCATTCATTCACTCATATACATGCACGGTGCATGGGCTTTCCATACACACCAAGATCAGTATGATGGGGAGAAGAAAAAAGAGATAGGAGATTATGGTAGAGAGTATATATAAACTTATGTATATCTCTCTCTCCCCCGTTGCATCTACCTATCTATAGGGATAGATACACAGACTTATACCTATATACATACATGCATATGTGTTTGTGTGTGTATCAACTATAACACAATCATAATGACTCCTCATGACTCCAGAGCACTTTGCAATTTCAAACTGTGTTCATAAATTATCTTAAGTTCATCACTGCCTCTCCAAATTAGGCATTTTTCCTAATTTCCATTTTATAGATGAGGACACTGTACCTATTTTTGTAGAGTCACTGAGAAATGATACATGTGGTATCCTCCATTTTACAAATTTTAAGATAAGTATTATTATTCCTATTATGATGTTGAATTTGAGTTTAATAACTTTCCTTAAGGTATGTTCTTTAGAAATCAAGAGTCATAAGATGTCAACAGACTATTGATAATGTGCATTGCAAAAATGGAGGAATCTGAGGTAAAATAAATTCATTATGCAGTACTGGATTTAATAAAGTTTAATCAGTTGCTTTGGGATTTGTCTAAGCTTACACTGTGCTAATATTCCTTGCCAGTTCTCACATGGGATGGTAGAGTTGCTGCACTTCTCAAACTTACATGACCATAGAACATACTGTTGCTTAGAGTGTCTGGTCTGAAGTGTGAGCACATTTGAAAACTCCAGTATCTGTACTCTGGAATATTGCAACTTCAGTGCTTTCTCGCCATAAGAGTTTCCTTCTGTTGACAGACCCTGGCAACTGGAGTTCATTTCCACTCTAAGTCTGCTCTCTGAAATTCAGAAGTTCCCTTTCAAATGACCGAGAACACAATGCAATTAAAAGCTAATTTTTGTGTTGTTTGATCTCTAGATGTCCAAATTTCAACCATTAAAATGGCCATATCATTTAGCCTTATAATTAAGCATTCTATGTACTTTATTTCCCATCTTTTACAATGAGCAAAGTTTAATGTCAGTCTCAGAAATTAAATATGAAGGAAGTCTGGGTTTTAAAAAGAAACCGTTTGTTCTTTATAACAAAGAAGAGTCTTATTCCCAATGATGGAAATGTTTTCTGGTTTCTAGAAGCCTTTATCAAAATAGGATGGAAACTCTTTTAAAATGGAGGCTATTTGATTTTAGTTTCCCAGAACTAACTAAGAGAAATTGTTCTTTGATGATGAAGTTTGCAGTACTGTGTTGTGTTGCTTTAGCATTGAGGTTAATTCTTCTCAGTGGAACTTCTTTGTCCATTAGGAATGGGTTATGTCCAAATAAATTTGCAGATGTGATGAGGATTGAAAAAGGATAGGAAAGACTAGATTGTAACTGGTTTAGTGCTGTTTATAACTGGCAGAATTAAAACTCCCCATTAGCCCCAAGACTTATTAAAGCCTTAATGCTCAAAGTGTGGGACTAACATGGGCAACATCCGCACCACCTGGGAACTTGCTAAAAATGCAGAATCTCAGGCTCTACTCCAGATCAGCTGAACTTAAAATCTGCATTTTAACGAGACCCCGAAGTAATTCCAGAGCACACTGAAGTTTACAAGCACTACTTAAAAACAATTAAGTTCAGATATCCCTATCTGGGGCTATTTTAATGGTTGAAATTTTTCATTTTAAGCTTTTTTTCCCCCCATCTCTTATTTCATGTACTCTCAAAGATGAGAATCTACAGATAAGGGCTATCTAGAAAAGTTTTTATAAAACTTTACAAAGGATATGAAAAAGTAGAGTGCTTCTCAAGGGAAAGCTGATGCAGTTATTGAAATAATCATCTCACACTATCATAAACCTGGCAACTTTTTTCCTTCCATGATGCTTGTAAATGCTAAGCAGTTAATAATTAGAGAGCCCTTCAAATCAAGCAGCTTTCATGGGTTTTATCCAATGAGGATGAGTACATTTAGGATGAAAATTGTCCATGGAAATTTTGCCTGGTTTAATCCTTTTTTCCTACTCTAGATTCTTGAACCCTTTTTTTTTTTTTAGTGCTATAGATATAAAGTATCTACTACGGATAAACATATTCCCAGCTAAAAGATTAAGCAATAGAAGAGCTTCTCTCTATTACAAAATATTCTCATCTCTAACCTTTGAAGCAGGTAATTTATTTTAAATTTCAGCACGCTACAGCCATAGAAAGAGAGACAATGTGGAGAAAGAATAGAAGGTAACATTTTCGCTATAAAAGGGAGCTGCTGACCAAGCTGTGCTCTAGCTGAGGAAGTGCTGTTTGGCAAGTAGAACTCCACTGTTATGCTTACATAAGGAGCCGAAACTGTAGTATAGTGAGCAAAATGCATCGAAAATTATCACAGTCCCAGATTTCAGTGAGCTGTGATAATGTCTGTGAAGAATGACTCATAGAAGTATTTTGATAAAAGTTCTGTAAATTTTACTGATTTTATTTTTAAACATAACAGTAAAGATGTTATTGTAACATCTGGCTATGTTTTCTGTTTGTTTGTTTGTTTTGGCTGACTATCGTATCTGGAGAGGGGATTCTCCATTGTGCATTGTCACAGTGAGACCTGGGGTCCTTCTTCTCACTCTGGAAATGTAAGGTCGGAGAGTCTCTCCCGGTCCCGGAAACCAGTGACCGAGCACGTGAATTAAGCTTGGTCAATTTCATTTTCCCTTAAGGACTGAATCAGAGATAAAGGGAAGATTGGAACTCACTCATGGCAACTACAGGGCCCAGCCGTCGAAATGTCAGCGATATGATTTTTTGCACTGAGACAAGTGCATATCTTATTCTCTTATTCTTCTTTCAATTCTGTGGGCAGCTGCCCAGCTCCTGAATTACCTTTCTGGTTTTGTTTGCAAAAAGAAATCATGACTGATAGAGAAATAAGCCTTCTTCCATTAGATTTAAACCATATTGCTTTTTAAATTCCATACAGCTCATTGCTGCAAGTTTGGTAGGTGGCTCCAGTTAAGATTGGCCTTAATTAATGATAGGAGCAGAGGTGGCATTGGTGATGATGGTGGCAGTGGTAGTGACGGTGGTAGGATCTGCTACAAGGACATGTTGTGTCCCCCCTACTATGTTAGGTAAAGGCGCTTTGAGTACCTCTCTGATGCTCAAAACTGTGTGAGGACAGGCACAACCATTTCTATTTTACAGGAAATGAGGATTTTCTTATGCAAAGCCACCTACTGAGGTCATCTCCTAGCAAATACCTGAAGCAAGATGCAAACCTGAAGTTTTCTAGCATAAAGCCAGAACTCTTACATTCTGTCCAGAATCCTGAGAGAGCACTTCAAGAACTAATTCAGTGACTTTAAGTCAACTTTGTGCCTATCATGAATTGAACCTTACAAGTAATAATAATGATAATATTATGACTTCATATTAATTGGTATATAAGGAAATATACAAGATCTTCTCACACATTTTAGGTGGACATTTATCCAAGTCTTCTTGTTAAAAACAAATAAAGGCCCCCAAAGAGATCATTCTGAAACATGCCCTTGAAGCCAAAACAAAATTCAGTTTTTTTGGGGGGGTGGGGTACATGGTACCGGAATTGAACTCAGGTCTCCTACATGAAAGGGGAGCATTCTACCACTGAATCACCCGAAAACGCAAATTTTAGAAAGCATAGTTCACCTTACTTGTGATGTGCCTCTCTAATACAGTGTTAAATATTGACCTTGAAGCACCGTGCCTAAGCTCCATAAGAGGCTGATATATGCCAATAAGCTTTTAAGATGGATGCTGGACCTGTCTCCTATAATAGCCTCTGAGGAACATCTTCTATTTGTGTGCAATCGTGAGCCTATATGAAAATGACTAATTTTTCACAGGCTGATTTGCAAATAGAGAGTCGGGAGATAAATTATTTTGATGATATGCAAAAGCACTACAACTAAACCTAAAGCAATGCTTTCAAACCATTTCTTAATAACCACATGTAAAATAAGTATTCACTAGAAATAGTTTATGGTACTTTCTTTCATTACTACTAATTGTCAGAATAAAATGATAATAATAGTATTTCATATAATAAATTATTGTATAATAAATAATAGCATTTATTGAGCAATTTCTAGGTGTGAGACACAGTACTGAATGTTTTTCATATTGTTTAATTTTTTACCAGTAACTCCAATAGGGTAGGTATTTACAGTATTGAAAATGAAGCAGAAACATCTCTCTCTGTTTCCTGGTGTTCTTTATTTAAAGGATCACTGATTAAGAGAAAACCTTATGGCTTTCTGTAGTCTTAGAATAAAGTCCAAAATCCTAAGCCTAGCACAAATGGTCTTTGAAGATCTGGTCTCTACCTACCTACCTCTTTAGCCTCACTATTTTACTAACTGCACACACATTCATCCTTTATGCTGGTTCTAACAGACTGTTTAATATTGCCATGTCCCTGCTGTCACAAATGCCCTTTCCTCAGCATTTGAACAGGCACTTCCTATTCATCCTTTTAAACTCAACTCATCTCTGAAAAACCTTTGCAGATATGCTAGTTAGATTTAGTTCCACCATGCGATGCATATTCCCCTTATATAACTTATCACCCTGTAATATACCATTGAATTATTTTTCCTGTTTTTCCCTGTACACTTTATGTTTCATGACATTAAGCATCTTATTTGTTTTGGTATCACCAGTGCATAACACAAAACCAAGCATGCAATGGATGCTTACAACATATTTTTGGATTAAATGACCAAATCTTAAGTTTGTCATTATCTTCTCCATTTTCCTAGCCAGAATGATTTGCTAAATCACTATTCTCTATAATTTCATAATACTCAAAATTAGAAGGTCTAGACAAGGAGTTAGGGGATTTAGTTTCTTTGTCCCTTTTCTGCCATTTAGGAATTGAATGACCTTTGTGATGGTTAATTGCACATGTCAACTTGACTAGATCCTAGTGTCCAGTTTTTGGCTAAGCAAGCACTGGCTGGATTGTTACTGTGAGAATATTTAGTAAATGGGTTTGTATAAATAGTTGATTACATCTATGGCAGATTTCATCTACAACCAACAAAGGCAAATGCTCTCAACAGTAAGAGGAATCTCCTCATCTAATTGGTTGGAGGTCTTAAAGAAAGAATTGAGGATTTCTGAAGTCAAAAAGAAGCATTCTTGACTCTGTTTCAGCCTACCAGCATCTCCTGGGTAATTCAACCTCACCTTCATCGGACTTTCTAACTTGTGGACAGCTCTGTGGAATTCTGACTTTCTGTGTGTGTGTGTGTGTGTGTGTGTACTGTTTGTCCTATTTCTCTGGAGAACTTTGATTAATACAAACTTGAAAATTGATTCATACAATAAATACGTTTTTATACACTTTCTATGTGGAAGAAACTGTAAGCCTCAGTGGGGCTATGGCAGTGAATGCATTGGACAATAAGCCCTTCCATCGTGGAACTTGCATAAAACTAGAGATGGATTTCTCTCTATAAAATCAGAGCTGGACTACGGTCTCTCCAGGTCTAAAATTTCATGAAACAACAAGTCAGACCTATATGTTTCTTAAAATACGGCATAGAAACAAAACAATATGAAGTGAAATCTAAAACCAGGCAAATCATTTCATAACTAGCCCCTGATATGGGTCTACAAGTATTCATCTTTCCTTCCAAATACAGATATTTTATAAAAGAGTGACACTGCAACTTTTTTTTTAAAGATTAACTTTGATTTGGTTTGATAAAAAAATGTGGAAAATCTCTCTAGCCATGTGTAATTGATCTGCCAAGGACAAAAGGAGAAAACAATCATTTCAGGGCAATTAACAATGATTAGAAAAGAAGCTTATTTTATCCTCTGGGAAGATGAATCTGTTCTGGACATTTTTTTGCTAGCCACAAAGATAAAGAGCTACCTCTTCTCCAGCCAAATTTATTTGAATAATGAATTTTTTGATCCATGATAGTTGAAGCAATAAAGGCAAAATTGGTTATTAGTGGACAAATTGCATAGTAAAAACTAAATTAGCCTAGACACTCAGCTGCTCCATTATAACATTAGGTAGGGAAGGTCACAGTTATTTAATTTGTGTTCAAAGATCAGCTAAGAGAATGTTTTAAAGGAGCAAAAGATGCAAGTGATTTTAGGGAAAGGGAAAGCCAAGTATCCAGTTCCATAAACCAGTATTAACAGATATAATTAGAATGCTTCCTTCCTAATCAATTCCTGAGAGGTTCTTGGACAGGAAATCTATTCTCTAAAGATAAATGTTTACCTACTAATGTTAACTCAGCGTAACAGGCTGAATAATGGCCATCCAATGATACTAGGTCCTAAACCCCGGAACCTGCAAATGTCACCTTCCATGACAAAATTTTGCAGATGTGATTAAATTAGGATTTTGAGAAGAGGAGATCATTCTGGATTATCTGAGTGGGTCCTAAATGCCATGACAAGTGCCCTTATACGAGAGAGGTAGAGGAATATTAGATACACAGCAGAGCAGAAGGCAATGGTACCACAGAGGTAGTGAACGATGTGTCCACAAGTCAAAGAACGCTGACAGCTCCCCAGAAGCTGGAAGAGGTAAGGAATGGATTCTTCTGTAGAGCTTCTGAAGAGAACACAGCCTGTTGACATCTTGACTTTGGCCCAGTGAAGTTGATTTCACACTTCTGACCTCCAAAATTAGACAAACTTCTATTGTTTTAAGCCAACAGATTTGTGGTTACTAGTTACAACAGCTACAAGAAACTAAAGCATTTTGACCCTGATCATAGGATGTTCTTCCTGACCCACCCCTTTCCCTTGTTCTACTTAGCAATGGACAGTGGCTACTGATACCTCATGCATATACTGAGCCATGATAAGAAGCAAAGCAAAATGTGATGCAAACAATGCTGGGTCTTTTCTTCCATTAAAATCATAAAACATGAAAACTGAAGAAGATTTTCAAGTGATATAATGAGATTTTTCCATGTTGTATATAAGAAAACTGAAACCCAAACAGGTGAACAGAATGCACTACAAATCACACAGTTGATCAGTGGTGAATTCATGCTGAAAGGAGAGATCTACTGATCCCAGCCCGACAATCTTCCCACCACCACACTCTGCCAATGCTCTCTTTGTGTTGCGTTCCAACATGGAAACTCCAGTTCATTACATTAAACCATAACACTAGGAAAGAGAATGGAAGTGGAAGAGGGCAGTAAGGAAGCAGTCCAGGTGATTGGATTCTTTTTCTTGGAAAATAAATACCTATGCATATTTCTGGGAAGAAAAACAATAACAGCTACTTTATACATCTGCCGCTGGACTGGCATGCTGGAAATGAAACAAAAAGCTTTCCCCACCTAACTAAATTTGAGGGTGTGAATAAACTGAATTTCTCTATCTGGAGACTCTCAGACTAGACAAGCCTTGCAAATTAATCTAAGTGTATAGGTCTGGGGCCTGAAGGAAATTAGGTCAGGTCCAAAAAGGAATTAAGTGGTTGACCACAAGTTAGAATTTTAATATGGATTCAAAACAAAGGGCAGAGAGCTAATGTCATAATTTACTAAATACTATTAGGATGGCACTAGAGTATGTGAGAAGGAGGCTTCATAACAAAGTTTTGGAAAGGGAAACAATATTGAGGGGCTGAAAATGTTTTAATCCAAGTACATTCCAGATCTTGATCCTCCTTTGTAAGAACTCATGCCTCTTTCTCTTCTATTCTCAACTCATATACTCTTTATTCAGGTTACTTCTATTTTCTCTGTTCAGTCTCATTTCTCCCTTTCCTTTGTTTCTGAGAACTGGGGTCCACAAACAAAACATAGAAAAAGTGTTTGTATAGGAAGATAAAACCATTCAGAGGTGAAAATTATCAGAACACATCAGTTACTTTGTGTAACTGAGCTATAAAATTGAGATAGTTAAGCATATTCCTTTGTTTCTTAGAATTGGGGCCCACAGGTAGGGCATATAAAAAATGCCTTTATAAGGAAGATAAGAAAATCATTCTGAGATGAAAATGATCAGAACACATCAATTGCTTTGTATAGCACAGGGATAAAATTGAGATGTACAAGGGTATTTTTAAGAATCTAGAGAGTGGATTCACTCCCTTGAACTTGCTTTCTTAAGATCTCCAGCACATTCTTCAATGATGCCCTTTGAAGGTTTTGTATATGCCCCATGGTGAGATAGTGGCATTTATAGGAGCTAACCCAGGGATGTTCTAAATGCCTAATGCCACTAAATGCTGGTATGAGAAGTTAGAGCATTTTCTCTCTTGGGAGTTTCTTGTGACTTTATCCTGTGCAAAGGTCTGAGCTTCTTTCAAAAGTTCAAAATTGAGTTTTGGTGGAGAAGATAAGTGAAGGATTTTCGAAGCCAACTAAGAAACAGATTCTTTTTTATAAAGCTTCAGGTTAAGAAAAAATGTATCCTTAAAGGATACTATGATAATTCGCTAAAGTGTGTGTGACTTGAGAAGAACACAGATATTTTAGCATAAAACTTATAGTCTTGAGGATTTTCATTTTCTATAAATTTCTTGGGATTATCATAAGTTAAAAATGTGTTCCTGTGCAGAACGTTTCAAATTCATTTATGCAGAATTATGTAACACTTGGAAAATATGTTTTAAACTTCCATGAAATATGGGAACACAAAATTTTATAAATTGTGTTTGTAAATATACAGTCCTCTCTGCTATCACAAATTCTCGAAGTACACTAAATTTGGAAAACATGCCATTATGATAACTTTTGTTTTTGTTTTTTAAAAGAAAAAAAGTTTATCTTTTCTTATAACTTACCACCTCTAGTACAAGAAACTATTTTCTTCTGATTTAAAATATTGCAATGATAGGCCATAGGCCAGTTATTCAATAATTTACTGTTACTAATCCCGCATCTACATTAAAACACGTCAAATTAAGATCACACTTTAGCCCTCTGAACACTTCTATCATCTTGCTGGTCATTTTGAATACTTACTTTAGCTCGAAAGCTTACCATTACTATGAAAAATCATATGGTTGTTCCATAAAACTTTCTCCCAAGAAATTACTTGTATCATAAACAAACAAACAATAACATGTGACAAACTTGAAAGTCAGAGGGCATATATTTATAGACTCATCTTTCATCTTCTCCAAATTCCAGACAATCTATCTTCCTTTTCAGCTGAAAAATGGAAAATGTGATAAATGTAAGCCCTTACCAACTTCCCACTTCAGAAGGCTGTTGTCTTCCCTCTCCATTTTTCCAATGACATACCAGATACATGCCATCCAGTGCGCAAGGAGTGCAAACATTGACATGAGCAGAGTCAGGACAATTGTGCTATGTTGAGAATAGCGGTCCAACTTCTGCAGGAGACGCAAAAGACGCAGCAGCCGGACCGTCTTCAAGAGATGCACCAGAGACACCTGTGGTAGGAGTCAAAGCAGCACAGCTAGGCTCATGGGTTAAATGCACACAACAGTCACGTTAACTTACGGCCATCTGGAAAGTTCTCAAATTATGATTCTAATTCTGTGACTGCTTCTTTCATATAATTTTATCTATTTGGAGATACAACTGCAACATGTTATGATATCAAGATTAAAATCAGATGTCTCCACTCTCTTATACACTTTCTATCTCCCCTTTTTCCCTTTCCCCATGTAGGGAATTACTTTATAACAAGAATTCATATAAATTGAAGGAGAGTCCTAGAAAGTGGTAATGAAAATAACTTTTTTTTTTTAATAATCTGATCCATTAAACTTAAGTGATTTCAGCTCCCAAGTACCTGCCCATGGGCTATACGAGCCTCTTTTTAATATACCAATGAACAGAGAAATTTGCCTAAAGCATAGGCATTCTGAACTGTCTTTCAAACAAACATGCTCAGGAAACAAAAATCAAGTGGGAAAAAAGTTTTGAAAAATCTCCTAGGTCTTGTCTTTGCATGCATTAAAGCAGTAGACTTACAGCTGGGGGTGGGGATGAGAAGATTGGCTATTTTCCTGATTTTAGGACCTAATTTTAAAATGTGCACTTTTGTGTCAACCAAAATGGTCAATATCACTATTAAGAACACCTTTGGTGTACGTAAACTATCCTCTCTTCATGCCCTCAGTGAGCTTGCATTCTAAATAGAAAAGACGAATAACTAACTCCTATGCAAATAGTTTGACGAGTTCCTTGACCTTACCTAATTTCTTTGGGAGATTCAGAGACAGAGGGAAAGAAAGTGGTCTGTTTGACTAAGTGGTTTTTATCTAAGATCAGTGTTTATCTTACAGAACAGAATTATAAACAGAGTCAGCAGTTTTTGGAAGTTTGCATTTGTAATTAGCCAGCATCAGTTGGCTTCTAGTTCCTTCCTCCAGTAGCCGTTTTCCTTACCTAAACAGGCTTACACATAGTAAGTTCTCAATAAATATTTCTTGAATGAATGAATGAATAAATTAAGTTAAAATACTCCAACTGCAGCATAACAATAGATATTCAATAACATTGTGTTGAACTGTAATCATCTGAGTTATTTTATACTCAAATATAAAATCTTAAGTATTCATGCTTTTGCTTCAGTATATCATCATTTTTACATCCGATTCATCCACTTATCTCTCACAGTGACTTTCATAATGACTTGTGTATAGTGGGTATTTAATAAATAAAAGATGCAAGTTATATTTAAAACAATTATCATCAATAATCATGGGCAGAGACAAAGTCAAAGTGTTCGATACATTTTTGGTGGTTCAAACACGTTTTTGAACATCACCTATTTGAGATATGCTAATTGGTTACATTTTAGATCTGAAGTCCAATGTTTATTCTTCTTTTTTCTTTCTTCTCCCTCCCTCTCTTCCTTCCTTCCTTCTCTCCTTCTTACCTTCCTTCCTTCCTTCCTTTCTTCCTTCTTTCCATCTTTTCTCTTTCTGCTGTCGTTGTATGACTCATAAGTTATTTCTATAACTTTCTTTACTTACTGGGAAGTAAATGTGATATTTGGACAGCTTTTTCTGAACAAATAGAATATTTCAACCTGGCTGACTTACTTGAGGAGAATTACAAAGTCATGTGCCAATTTGTTAAATGATCATGTATTCCTGTACAAAGAAGAAAACATATCACTGATCAGAGAGATGTCTTCTTCCCTCCTTTCTTTCTGACATGAATATTGATCTATAAAACACACTCTTTACAAAGCATCTGTCAGATATCAGATGTCACAAGAGAGAATAATGCAAAAGGAAAAAGGAGCAGTGAAAGTATAGGACAGGTATTTAGATTTTATCTAAATATGATAATTAGACCATTTCAAAAATTCCTCATCAGCTTCATTTTAGGCAATGAGGGTGTTAATTATGCAAAATAACATAAATATATATTATATATTTTATTTTATATATATTCAATATAATATAATTATTATATGTTCATATTTCTATTCAAAGAGAACTAGAACACTACAAAATATTACTGATGTTTAGTAGCAAAGCAGAAAATTAATTGAGATCAGAATCATATTAAATACCATTTAATTGACAATTGGCCAAGAGAATTCTGAAAATTTTTATGTAGCATTTTGTGAATTATATACTTCTTTTGGATTTCTTTTGCATTTTTGAAAAGGCCTTGTTTTAAGTCATTACTTTTTCATTATAGTACACTTATCTAGTCAAACTCAATCTTAAAAAGCACTTTTAAAAGCAGGGATAAGGGGTGCACGGGTAGTTCAGGGGTTAGAATGCCCGCCTTCCATGCAGGAGACCAGGGTCCGATTCCTGGGCAATGCACCCCCCCAAAAAAATAGAAAAAAAAAAAGCTGGGATAACTTTTTTTTTCAAGGTAACATTAATTAATATTATATACTAGATATCTTCACCAGAGCTTTCTTTTCAGGTGAGTTATAAACCTCTTAAAAATGTTGACATTCTCAGCCTCCCAACTTCAAAAAAGAAAAGAAAAGAAAAGAAAGAGAGAAGAAAAGAACAATTTGATTGTACAGGCAATTAATAAAATTCACAGGTCTATACTATTGTAAAATCTCTTCCCTTTAGAGTTCTATTCCTTCAGAAGTAATTAACGACTATATTTGAAATATTGATCACTTTAGTAATGAAAACTATGCCTTTGAGTTCTTGATAGAGAATATGATTTCTACAGGGGAGTTCAAATGACTAGGCAACTTGTTTAATTTAAACTAATGTTTGGTAAATTTTTATATGCTAAAATTGGCTACTTAGCAGCAAATTGCATTAATGGTCCAATAATGGTATTGCACCCCAAACACCTCCAAAAACCTTCCTATTTATAAGGAAGCATTTAACACATTTAAAAGTATTAGTTAGTAAACTTTTCTACTACTACCAGTGAGTTTTCTTTCCTAGGAAGAGATGTAAGAATAAATCGTTTAGTTGAAGAAAGAGGGGGAAAGTTACACAAGCTAGTGCAAATTAAAGGAAACTCAAGTTTTATGTTAGACAACATGGAATTTAGGTTTTTGTTCCTTTCAACATCTTTACAAGGAATTCTAAGCAGTGGTTGAATTATTTAATTTCAGCATTTCTCTCTAACTTAATTGGTCTTCTGTTGTCTTTGACAATGAATAATAAATTGCTCAACAGGTAGGAAATTAAAGGTTATAAAAGGGCAAAAAAAACCACTTCAAACTCTTCATCAAACTCCATAGGCAAATATCTGCCTAAGTGATATAAAGTGATTCCTCCTACGTTTTCTTTATCTAAGGGTTTAGTGAGTCAGTATTTATGATACATTTCAGCTTTTTTGCATATCTTGCTTTTGAATATTTAAATAGCTAGAAACAGGTAATACAAATTTCCAAAGGAAGTAATTTCCTCAAGTGAAGAATCTGGCCTGAGTGTCACTGGGCATTTTGGCATCTTTATTAATGACATTAATTATTAATGATTTGTTAATCATGTATATCTAATTAATATATATAATTATGTATTAATGATTTATTAATTTGTTTAAAGAAAACAAATCACCACAAACCTTTAAACCCGAATGTGTGAAAATTAAACACAGAATAAAAACCAACCGTAGAGCTCATGTAGAAGGGGGCGCTTTACTTACCACTGTGACATTGAAAGCATATAGGAGATCAAAAGGCAGGGCAGCGATTAAATCAATGATGAACCAGGTTGTGACATAGTGGATGCAAATTGATCTTGCTTCAAAGATAACTTGGCCAGACTTACTGACATAGGTTGTTCGGAAATTTAAAATTATATCTGCTTGGGACAAAAAGATAGAGAAAGAAAAGGAAGGAAGAGAGAGAGAAGAAGAGAAGGAAGAAGGAAGGAAGGAAAGAAAGAAGGAAGGGAGGGAGGCAGGAGGAGGAAGAAAAGACAAGAAAGGGAAAAAAGGAAGAGAAGAAGAAAAGTGTATAAAATTAAATAAAATTAGACAAATGGTAACCTCAACCTATTTCAGATTAATATTCAAAATGTTTCTTTCACAGATCCAGTTCAAATTAGAAACATGTATTGAGGAAGGGTGAAGACAGTATAATATTTTTTGAGCACCTATTATGTTACAGACATGGGGGCAGATGCTAAGATAATTAAATAAGGAATAATACAATAATTTAAAAAGTCAACACTTATTAAATGTTCACTATATATTAGACATTCTATGAGCTTGGCATGTGTTGTTGCACTTAATCCTCAGAACATCTTCAAAAGTAGACATGGACAGTATTATCTCCATTTTAAACAGTAAGAAACGGCCTTAAAAACCTTCAAGTTTATATTACCAACAGTGGCAGAGATGGAATTTTAACATAGATATAATTTGCAGCTCATTATTTTATTTTATGAAGTACCACCTAATTCTGTGTACCAAAGTTTTACTAATCTTTGCTTGGCTATGGAATTCATCCCTGTCCTTAAGACACTCCTATTACAAGGAGTGCCTTGTTTTGATTTCTAGGTTGAATTTCTCCATTCCATTTTAATGAATGAGATGTAACCATTTTCAACCTCGGCCTACCTCGTTCTTTTACTATATATTTATCAACCATTTCACAATATGCATGGGCCCTAATGAACACCGCTCCAATGACAGTCATGCTAACCTCACTCTTGTGCTTGTGAATAAATATCTCAGTTCATGGGCTAAATATCATTAAAAAGCTGGAAGATATTAGCTTTTCCTCAGTTTGTTTTAGATTGAGTACAAAAGGCACTCGGGAATTTCAGGAGTGGTGGTGAGCATTGAATGTTTTATGGGTTGATTCCAATAGAAACAAATTTCTCCATGAAACTTTTTTTTTTGTTGAGGAGTGAGGAAGATCAGAGGAGGAAAGGAAAGGAGTAAAGATCCTTGTAAATGAGACTAAGAACACAAGGAGCTATGGAGCCAACATTAAGCTCTGAGTTACATAATTATCAAATGACTTACAACCTTGCAGCTAATTTAAACCATCAGAATTAAGCAGAAGTCACATATGAGATTAAGATTTTGTTGATGCTGTATAATCATTATAATACTAAAAACTAGTCACAATAAGGTTCACTTTACATTTAGGTAAAATTTATACTTCTCATTTCATGTTCACATTTGTGGGAGGTAGAATTAGAATTCTAAAATGACCCCCAATAATCTTTGCCTTTGTTTAATCCCTTCTCTTTAACTAAGGGTGGAACCTGTGAATATGATAAGAGTTCAATCTGTGATTGTGTTATGTTATGTAGCAAAAAGGGAGCTTACCCTGGGTGGCCCTAACCTAATAAGAGCAGAGAGTTTTCTTCAGGTGGGGGCAAGGGATTGGAAGTCAGTGAGACATGCTCCTTTTGGCTGCTATGCTGTGGAGAGGGCCATGACGGGCAGCCTCTAGATGAGAATGATTTCAGGATGAAATCCAGCAAGAGAATGAGGACCTCAGTCCTACAACCACAAGAAACTAAATTCTTCAAAAGGATACATGAGCGGCACCTGCCCATGCCGAAAAACAAAAACAAAAAAAGCCACATGAGCTTGGAAGATAAGCCTGAGCTTCAGAAAGAAAGAGCCTGGCTGATACCTTTATTTCAGTCATGAAAGACCCTGGACAGAGAATCCCGTTAACCTGTTCCTGAACTTCTGATCTATAGAAACTGAGATAATACATGTGCCCATGGTTTTATGCTGCTAAACTTGTGACAATATTTTATGGAGCAAAAAAAATACAAAACAAATACAGCATTTTAATGCCATTTGGTCCTCACTACAGTCTTGAGAGATGAGATTAGAGTAACTATGCTAATATAAATCCATTATATTATTAGACATAACAATTATTTTCTTACTATGAACCCAGGAATGTTTTATAATCACGATCTCATTTACTCCTCACAGTGACTATAAGAGGTAAGCACTTTTTATTATTCTCTTTTGCAGATGAGAAAACAAAGGTACAAAAGAAGTTAAGTGATTTGCCCAAGGTCACAAGATGATGAAAGGATTAAATCACTCAGCTAGTTAGTGAAGGAACAAGACTCAAGTCCAAGTTCTAATTACTGCTTTGGGTTTTGGTGATTTAATATAAATCAGCGTTATATATCTGACATTATATATCACACATCAGATCTGGAAGCAAATTCTAGATGACCCTTTCTTTGCCCCTTAAATGTGTTAGTCTCTTAATGAGTTAGGCAATTTTTAAAATGGTCTTACTGAAATACCCAAATACTGCCATTGTTAATACTGAGAATACAAAAAGATGAAGCTAGTGGATAAACCACTTTAAAGGATAAAAGCAATCCCACAGCTATTTCCACTGCAGAGTGAAAATGCAACCATGACAAAAGACCGATGCCTCATGGAAGTACGGCTACCAGGGAGGAGCTCCTGAGGAATGCCATTAGGATGTTCTGGGAGCACGTGCACTTTTCATTCTTTCTCTATAACTTTCTAGGCTCTCTATGATCTTGTTTCCACAAACTGGGATCAAGTGAGCCCACGAATTCACTATAAAATTAAGGGACAAATTCCTTGTATATTTACTAACTGATATTACGAGAACTACCCCAAATCTCAAAGAAAATCCACTGCCACCATCTACACATCTGGGACATTCCCATCAACAGGAGGAATGAATGAAGTGAATGGCTTTTCGTTGATTGATGGTGCCAAGATTTCTAAAAGCTATGTAGAGTCCTGAACAGATAAGGTAGTTTTGGAATGCGTTATTAGAGTATCATGTTTAGAAAGCTTTCATAAAATAATTTGTTACTCAAATGAGCTAATCGAATGAAAAGATAGGCTAATTTTATTTAAAAAGAAGTAATTATAAGGCTTTTATACAAAAATAGTGGTAATAGTAAAGGAGTAAAAGCTTTTCTTAGAATCTATGGATACAAATTTCCTTGAGAAACATGAGTAGTGTTAGGTATTTTTTCAGGAGGAAAACCTAGATACGAATTACATTTCTAGATGACTAGGACTATTGTATAATTGTACAAAGAACTCAGGTTTGTCCAATGATTATTACCAGTTTTGGATAGGTGATTTTTAAAAGACTATTGTCATGAATGTAAGAATAGACATATTTCTTTATGTTGTGGTTCACAAAGCAGTTTTCACAGTCATTAGTTCAAGAGGTTCCCACTTCAACTCTTTTAATGGGTAAGAAATCAACCTCATTTTGCTTAGGGACAACTCAAAATCCACTCTGCTTTCTCACCATTAATAAAGATGTGGTATTCAAGAACCAGAGGAACTCAGTGCTTGCAAATATTCCCTTAAATGGATGGGCAGAAATGGCTAGTGTGTGCTCCTGTTTGGGAGGAGGAGGTAGATTGCTGTAAGGGAAAAAGAGCTTTCCAGATCTGGCATCCCCCATGAAAGAATCATGGAACAAAGGGAAACACTGGATGAGCTTCTCCCTATGACTTTCTTGCTTTCCATAAGATTTTTGTATCTTTGTCTAATTAAATTAGCAGTTAATTTTAAAGTTACAGGAAGAGTGTGGTCTCCTCCATACCAACCATAATTCATCCTAAAGGCTGTAGTTTGGTTCTCATTTAGAGGGATCTAGAAAACATAAGCATATCATTTTTCAATATAAAGCACATAAAAGCGTGTTCACCAGTATCTACATTTTTATATGTATTTTTGCTTGTTAATTCTGTATATTAGCAATTGTCCATAAGTACAAAATTTAGAGAAAGGTTGAATCAGGAAAAATATTCCAAAACTGTAGCAATTAATTAATAAGGATTTACCACCTAGAAATGTTGATGTGCCCATGTGTTTGTATATTATAAACAATCTCTTATGACACATGATAATAGTATCAAGGGTAGTGGGTAAATGAGTAGAGTAATAGAGAATTATCATGCATACTCTATGTAGTTCACAGTGTTTCCGAAAATTTGAACATTTAGCCACATAATCCACCAAAACGATAAAAATGTAATTGAATGATGATTCAGATGACAATTATTTTGCATGATGATCATTTTCCCTTGCTGTATTTCAGTTTAACAGAAGCATGATTAACAAAAGACATACAATAGAGAAATTACTGTGACATATTTAGTTTTCATGTTGTCCAGACCTACAAAAGTGAGTGTTTCATTTCTCTCCTACACTAAATTTCTATGTATGTGTGCTAAAAAAGTAGAAAGGTTAAGTCCATTTTTTCTAGTTTGAGTTCCTCAAGAACTATGTAATTAGAAAGTAAAAAAAAAAAAAATTAAATTCGATCTGGCACAAATTAGTGTATTTCTTTTCCTTATTCGCATGTATGCCAGATGGGAAATAATTTTAGAATTATATTGGCATACTCGTTAAAAAGCAAATTAAAATATAATGGTGTGCACAAGAGCATATGCACTACACACAAATAATTAATATCTTCATTTAGCCATTTCTTTAAAAATTAATCAATGTAGTACAGCGTGGGTAGAAAGATATTTAACTAAACCAGCTGCCGGCTAATATTCTAAAGATACTCTATCTTTTGTCATTGCTTGCAAGGCACTCCTCCTAACACAGTATGATGTCACAGCAAACTTGAGCTATAAAGTGTGGGAAGGATGAATAACAGAGATAATTAATGTCAAGTCTTGAGGGCCTAACAATCCTAAAAATTGTTGCAATCAATTGCTAAAACCAGTGGATGAGATTTTCACACCACTAGACATTTGCTCATCTTGTCAGCATTTGTCCCTTCTATAAGAGATTTATGAAAAATAAAGGATGGCAGCTTTTAAGAACAACTGTGTCTATAAGACCCAGTGAGGTTGGGAGGCGGCAACAAGGTGGATTGAGGCATGGTAGATGCTGGTATTGTCTTCCGTTTTGGGGTAATGGGACCCATGTCATCATGATGGACTCTGAAAAGTTTAGACCTTTAACATCTTCATGATATGGACCTGTATAGGGGGGAGGGACCTGAAAGTCCTCTATTCTAATATCTCTTTGAATGCAGGAATCCTATTCTCATCATCCTTGGTAAGGATGTGGTTCACTGGTCACTGAATGCTTCCAGTAACAGCGAACACCAACAGCGAGAGAGCACCAGCTTAGTTGGACATGTCCATCAATAGATAGTTCTTACTTTACTCAAATACCTTCCTTGTAAGTTCCTTGTAACTTCCTCTCATTGGTTCTCATTTTGTCTTCAGCAGCAACACAGAATACATTGTCCTCTCATGCACAAAAGCTCTTCCTATAAATATTAGAGATCGGTCATCAAGCTCTTCTCTCTGTCCCCAAAGTTGAATATCCCTGGTTATTTCATGTAACTCTTAAGAGATATGGTTTCTCAGCCTCTTTACATTCCTGATGGTATTCTCGAGTTTGGTGGCTTTCACAACAAATTCTCCCGGAAGAAAGGGTTTGGCCTTCTTTTCAGGTTGATCTTTTATCCATTTTACATAGTGAGCTTACTCAACAATTTTATTTTATAAAGGAAATTTCAAGTCTTTAACACAATAGAGGAAAGAACACTACCCATTTAGTTGCCTACTGGTTTTTGGGGAGTAAGGTACTTAGAATGAAATTTACCACCCCAGGCATAGCCTGTCTGGTAAGACAGAAGTGCAAACTCCTACCAGCAGTGTTCTTCAGAGTTCTGATTACCTCATAGTCTGATGCTATCAGGCTAAAATTTTTGCCAATTGGGTGGGAATACAATGCTTCTAGTCATTAATTTAGGTTTTAATACTTAAGTTGTAAGGGAAATTTAAAAAGAAACAAAAGTCTTACATTACCGTTCGCTGAAGTGAACTTTCCTGAACTTAAATTCCTACTGTTTTAATATAAATTAACTCAACCAATAGACTGCTCCTATTTTTTTCTTGGAAAAGCTGAAGTATACCTGTACCTTTCAGCTTTGTGACATCCTTAAGCAATATAAAAAACATTGCTATTGAAGAAGCACTATGTGCTTTGCCCTGGGCAGCAGCCCTGGGACTCAAAAGAAGGTTCTCTTTGCCTGATAACCAAGGACTCTCATGATTTTATTATCAGATGTCATTCCACCTTTAGTTGTATATGCTGGCAGGGTCAGAGGAGGCAGGGCACACTCCCACTGGACCTCTAGAAAATTACCCACTATTATCCATGGCTTATTATTTATATTGTACTGGCCTCCTACATTGTTTTTATTTTACTGCATAAGTTTACCATATCAAAAGACTTCCATGTGACATACTTCCTTAAATACACACATTGGTATGTGTAAAGACTACTTAATTTGGTTCCCTGTAAATTATTCACTTTTTCTGTGATGGGGAACTCTAAATTAGATCTTGAACTTTGGAATTATTGGATCATTTAAAATAAAACTAACTTAATGATTAAACAAACCTAATGAAACCCATGATTTGAAAGAAAGCATTTGCTTATTTAATTATGGAAAGTTTTGACATACTTATTCCATCTACAGTTATAATCATCAGGTGTAAAATCTCCACCTTCAAGTACAAGAAAATATAAGGACTATCTTATCTGTAATGTTCAATCACATAATTTTAAAAATTAATAATTGGAGCCCATTAATTTCTGAAGTAAATACTGATTATCCAGGGAGCAAAGTTTAGAATTAATGAAGACAGAACAAGAATAAAAAATGTGTAAATATGATTAATGTTTGTCCTAATCTTGAAATCCCACATATGTGCTCATTAGAGAGGAATATATTAGATTAAATAACAAGATGTTTTATAATTATATAGCACTTCGCACTCTAATTAGGACCTTCCACATGTATTTTCATAGTCAAGGCAAAAAATATCCTGAGTATCTATGGATGGTGTCTTCGGTACTGTTTACCAAATATGTTTGGCTCTCTCTCTTCTTTTTCTTTCTTTTTCTTTTTTTTGTATGCTCTATGCCAAGAGTCACATTTTGTTCTTTTTCCATGTGAGTATCTCATTATTGCAGCATCATTTGTTGAATTTTTCTTTGTTTGTTTTTTCTTTCTTTGCTTGTTTGTTTGTTTTTGGGAAATGCAGGGGCTGGGTCTCTGGGTATTCTTGTATTTTCCCACCATAGGAAGAGATTAGGTATGTCCCTGTGACTTTCTTTGGTCCAAAGTGTGAGAACAGGACTAGCCTGCAACAAGCCTGGGCAGAAGATCTGAAAGCCAGTGAACAATCACTCACGTTTTCTTTTCCTTAACAATCATGGAAGTATGTGGCCAGATGGAGCCTCTGTCAGCCTGGGCCTGAGTGACCACATAAGGCAGGGACCACAGCTGCCCCACAGTGGACACACAGCATGAGTGAGATAACAACACTGTGATATATGCTACTGTGACCACAGGTTCCAAGGTTTCCTGTAAGCACAGAAGAGGCTAGCCCATCCTAACCTATGGGGATTCAGAGGCTAGAGAACAGAATTGCCAACAGTGTAGAACCCATTGAGACTCCTAGGATTGTGGCCCCTTGAGCAGGCGTGAGTGCCACTGTTATTACCACTACTATTACTACTGCTTCACAGGCTTCAGAATTGAGAAGCAGGGACAATGAGTGACTTATCTACAATCACATAACATTGACACTATCAATACTATTATTTGTATTGCTACCTTACAGAAATGATGCATACAGCATTAAAATGGTGTTAAAATGATGATAGTGAAATGCAATATGGTGATTCCTCAAAAAAGTTAAATATAGATTTACCCATGACCTGGAAATTCTACTTCTAGGAATATATCCAAGGAAAATGAAGCAGGATCTCAAAGAGATACTTGTACACCAATATTCAGAGCAGCACTCTTCATGATTGCCAAAAGTTGGAAATAACCCAGATATCCAGGAACAGTTGAATGGTTAAACAAAATATGATTATGTGTACAATGGAATATTATTCAGCTATAAGACAGAATGAAATTCTGAGACACAATGCGACATGGAAGTGCCTGGAAATGTTACACTGAGTGAAATAAGCCAGACACAAAAGAACGAATGTTGTATAATGTCACTTAAAGAGATGACTAGAAATAGCAAATCTGCACAGACTGAAAGTAGATTACAGGTTACCAGAGGATGGGGATAGAGAGGGACAGGAAGTATGTGTTTGATGGATATGGAATGTGTGCAAATAAAATTAATAGTAATTAAAATGATAATAAAATAATAATAACTAACATTTATTAGATTCTTACTATGTTACAGGGGGTATTTTGGGTGTTTTATATACTACATACTCTGACCCTCATGTGGTTGCTATGAAGCAAGTATTACATTTGCTTAATGATGATACAGACTCAAAGAATTCACTTTTCTGTTCTTACCCAACTAGGAATTGGAAGAGCTGGAATTTGAATTTAAAGAGACTGTCCCTGGGCTGCACACTGCATGCTGCCACCAGAACATTTTAAATCATTCTTCCTTTTCGTCCAGCCCAGGAAAGGGAGTCTTCTACTGATATCTATGAATTGCTTTTCAAAATTTAGTTAAAGTCATAAAAAAGATCATTTTTAGCATTTCTACTCTAGGTTATCATACACAAATGCATATTAAAAACATATTTTTAATATTTTATTTCAAGAGTAGCATACACACTGTCAAGTGACCAATCTTAGTGCACAGATTGATACATTTTCTCAAGGCTAAGTCATTTTTGTCACCACCAATAGGTAAAGTTATAAAACAGGGCCAGAAGAGCGGACGTCTCCTTCACCCTATTGCCCAGTCAGCACCCCCCAAAACTAATCATTGTCTTGATTACCAAAGATTCCTTTTGCTTAAATTAGTTTGGAACATTCTATCAAAGGAATCAAGTATTGTGTAAATTTGTGTTAGGATTATTTCACTTGACATTACATGTATGAGATTCATACATTTTGTATCTTGTTCAGTAGTTTTCACTGCTATACAGTATGTCATTGCACAACTATATGGAAATTGATTTCCCAACTTTGCTGTTGATGGAAATTGTGGTTGTTTCCAGTTTGTGCAATTACAGTTAATGCTTTAAGAAATCTATCTATCTATCTTTTTATTCCACATATAGTACATTTGTTGATTCTATGAGTAGAATTGCTGAGTGATAAAGCATGAACATATACTACTTTAGTAGATACTGGCAAAGAGTTTAACAAAGAGACTACTAATTTAAGTCTTCCATGTGGTGTATGAAAGGTCAGGGTGCTTCATATCTTCCTCTAACCCTTGGTAATTTACGTCTTTTAAAAATTTTAACCCTTCTAGTGGTAGTGAAATTATTTGCATTTTCCTAATGATATTAAACACATACTAACTGTATATTTGAATGTCTTCTTTTATGCGATGTCAGTTCAGGTACTTTTTACTGATTCTAGGAGTTGTTATTATATATTCTGGATATGAGTTGCATCCTGTTTGGGTTACTTATGTCTTCCCCAAGGTCATTAAGATACTCTACAATGATGCTCAACATTTTACTGCTTTACCTTTCACATTTTGGTCTATAGTCTATCCACAGTTGACTCTTCTGTATGATGTGATAAAGGGGGTCACAGGGGCCAAGATTTGTATTTTACTAAGTGGATATTGAGCGGATTCTACATGATTTTTGAAAACATTACATTTGTCCAAAAGTATTTCGTTGACACATTTGTCACAAACTCAGTGATCATATATGTGTAGATGTTTTTTGGTCTCTCTATCTTGTTCCAATGGCTTATTTGTTTGATATCAGTTTTTCCAGTATAAAATATGACTTTAAAAGCAAAATTTGAATATAATTTAGCCATAAATCTGGTGTTATATCTAGAAGACTAAATGGAATAAATTATTCAATATTTGAAATAATGGAACCATTTTTGATTAAAAGAAAAATATTCTCTCTAAAGCACAATCTGATTTCATACTTATTTTTGTGAGTGCCATCAGTAGAAATTGCCCGTATTTTGTTGTTGTGCTAGAATTGCATTTGTACTTGTGGTTTCAATAATTCAGTCTATTTTAGTCATTGTGCACACTGAAATCACAAAAAGATCAATAATATCAAGCCATCCTGATCTGTTTTTAGTAACTTAAGAAGAGCCAGGCAATAATGGGAGAGTTAGGGCACAGAGGAGTTCTTTGCCCTAGTTGTGTTATAGCCTAGACCACTGAAACCAAAAGAAAGTTTGGTACCAAAATAGTGTCTATATTTTATTCATTCTCTCTCAAGGTCTTCTGAGTAGAGAGAGTAGCTCTAGCATAGTAAATAGATCTGAAGAGTGTAGGCAGAGAAGGAAGTTAAGAAGTGGTTGTAGTAATCCAGCCAGAGCCGATGATACTGATCGAAACTAAAGTAGAGGCAGTAAGACTGAGAAGAAAGGAGAGTATGTCAGATGGTTAAGAGGTGGACCATACAAGATTTTGAGTGATTATACTGGGGAATTGAGGGAGTGGTAAGAATCTGTGTAGTCCTAAATTTACAGCTAATGGGGTCAACCATGGATATGGGGATATCTGGGAAGGAAACAGGAATGTGATTTAGGGGGAGAGGATGATGAGTAAAATTTTTCACCTGTTGTATCTGAAGAGTTTCATGGGACAGATAGACTATAGATGGCTGTGGTAATTTGAAGCTATTGTATACTCCAGAAAAGGCCAGGTTTATTTAATGCATCCTGTGGGACATTTTGATTAGGTTCTCTCAATTGAGATGTGAGTCTTAACCCTCCTACTGTAGTCCTTTATAACAGAGTAAAACATATGCAGAAGCTAAGAGATGATATTAAGAGAAGCTCACAGAAAAAGCTGCAGAGATCTGAGAAGGAAAGCTGCTGAAACCAGAAGCTGGAAGCAACGACCCGGGAGAGAAGGACGAGCAGGCATCCCCATGTGCCTTGCTATCTGACAGAGGAGCCCAGGGTTGCTGGTAACCAGTCTTGATTTTATCATTCTGTTGATACCTTAACTGAGACATTTTCACAGTCTTAGAACTACAAATTTGTAACTTAATATACCCTCATTGCTAAAAGCCAGTCCATCTCTGATATATTGCATTTCATCAGCTTTAGCAAACCAAAGCAATGGTTGAATTCACATGTATGAATTTTTGGAAGGAATCAGGCTCAAGAAACTGTTTGAGAACCACCAACATTGAAACAATAAGAGTTGACACAATCACCCAAAGTGAATATGCAATATAGTGAAGAGAGGAGAGAGAGCCAAGGACAAATCCTGCAGGGACAGTGTTACTTGAGATATAGGGAAAGGGAGAGGAGCTCATGAAGATGATTGAGTAGAAACATCCAGAAAAGAGAAGGGAAACCTGGGAAGTGTGATATACAATGAAAGCTATGGGAAGAGAAGAGGGAGTCCCTAATACCAAATATGGAAAGGGATGTAGCCAGGTAAATACTATAGGCACCATTTGACAAACAAGAAGTTATGGGTGATAGGAAAACTCTTCTTTGGGCTTGTTACCATCATTAAATGAGATCATCAATAATAAAATACTTATCTTAAGTCCATTGTTCAAAATATAAATTTACTTCTTTTTTCCCTTGATATTTCTTTTATTTTTTAAAGGGATTTAATCTCTTTGAGCTTTAGTTTCTTTCTCTATAAACTTGGAAGAATATTATCATCAAATTTAGTTTTTAATTATACCATTGCATTAATTAATTTGATTAATTAATTTGATTAATGCAAGATAAGAAAAGCAGAGGAAATGGGTCTTCACAACTTCAGTCTTCAAGGGTTGTTGCAAGTGTCAAATGAGGTAATACAAGTTAATGTAATATAAGCTCAAATACTGTTAAATTTTCATAAAATAGAAAATACTGTTTCAGTTTGCTAAAGCTGCCAGAATGCACTATACTAGAAATGGGTTGGATTTTGCAATAGGGGGTTTATTGCCTTACAATTTACAGTTCTCAGGCTGTGAAAATGTCTAAAAGGGCATAAACAGATCATACTCTTGAAGTGTTGGCATCTGGGCCTGTTCATCATGGATTCTGAAGATAGTGTTGGCATCTGGGGCTCCTCTGCCATATGGTAAGGCACGTGGTGATGTCTGCTGGACCTTCTCTCCCAGCTTTCACTGCTTCCAGCTTCTGGCTTCAGTGGTTTCCTCTGGTGGGTATGTCCTTGTCTCTCACCTTCTCTGGGACTCCTCTGCGCTCTCTGAGCTTTTTCTGTGTGTCCTTTATCTTCTTATAGAGGACTCCAGTAGGGGTATTAAGACCCACCTTGAATGGGGTGGGTCACATTTCAATTGAAATAACCTAATCAGCAGCCCCCCACCTACGATAAGTCTGCACCCACAGGAGTGGCTTAAAACAGCATAGCCTTTTCTGGAGTACATAACAGCTTCAAACTACCCCAAGTATCGATCAAGTTTTAAAATTAAACCTAACATCTTACATTTCTCTGTTATATATCTGTTTTATTCAGGCCAATATCTGATTCAGCCTGGGTAACTCTCGGTCTATTTACTATTGTAGCCAATTCCCAAACATACTCACTTTCAGACATTCAACATAAATGTACTAGGCACCCTCTAGACTCCATGTATCAGGAATCTAGTATATTTACATTCAAGTCCCATTTCTAAGAGCTAGATCTTTTTCCATTGGCCCTGTCCATGGAAGGTCTCTCTAAACATTCCTCTTCAGCACTGAATTCCATTCAGCCTGCAGGGCTAGACCTAGGGTAGAATGATGAAAGAATCACAAATACAGCTTTCTTCTTGTTGATAACTGACATCAAATTCCAGGTCCTCAGTCTTCCGTGACCTCTCTCCCCACTTTGTCTTTACTTTTTATCATGTATGCATGCATTTATCTTAAAACTATTGTGGTCATAAGGAGAGGAGTTTCTTCCAATGGCAAATGAGAACTGTATGGACTGAAATGGTAATTAAGTCAACATAAATAATGCCATTTCTACTTAGAAAGTCGGGTTCTTTGTTTTGCTTTTGTTTTCACACACTTAAAGAAAACATCTTTGGAAAAGATGAATGGTATAGTAGAGTTCATGTTTGGTAAGAGGCAAATGGAAAAAAGAAGTTCATTACTCTGCAATAAGTTTCTAAATCAAGAACTCAGAATTTTCTCCTGGGTTTCTAAATTTAGTAACATTCATTCTTAATCCTCTGCCTGTTCAAAACAAGCACCATTGTTTCGTATTTTATGAGGATGTGCTCCTTCTCCTAGTCTGTTTATAAGTATATGTAAGTTAGAAGATAGCATCATTCTCTGACAAATTCTAAAACAACTTTCCTCCAAATTTGCCATTTCATGACACTTCAGATTTAAACATAAATCAATTCAGGTATATTGTGAATTAAATTTTGTATTCACCAAGTTAATAAAACTCCTGTATAAATGTGTGCTTAGATGTATTCACATCCCCTAGGGAAAAAGGAATAAATAACATCAATACAATATTTATGATATTCTTCTACCTGAGTCCTTCCATTAAATGAAGTAATTTTATAGCATTAAAAATTTAGAAAGCTGCATGTAGCCTAGAACTTCTCAAAATAGTTATTGTTGTCAAAAATATTAGCAAGAACAAAATGCAGCTCAACTAGAACTTTATTAAAGAATACAATTCTCAAAGGGTAATGTGTTTTTAAAAAATCACCTTGAAAATTTAAGATAGCTTAATATTCTTTGACCTAATAATTCCACTCCTTCTTAAAATAATTCTAAATATGGAAACAGGGTCTTTTCCACTTGCTGTTTCCCTTTCTTGGGACTTCTTCAAGATATATAGTTGACTGTTTTCTTCTCTTCTGTTTTTATTTAAATATCTTGTTCTCAGCAAAGCTTTCCTTGATCACTTATTTAACATTGTAACCCACCCCTTTCCCCTCCACTGCTTTATTTTTCTCTATACAACTCATAACTATCGAACAAGCCATATATTTTACTTATTTGATTTATTGTTTTTCTCCTCCTGTTAGAATATAAATCCTATGAGGGCAAAACTGTCTATTTGCTTCACTGTTATATCTTCAGCATCTAGAACAATGCATTGCAAATAATAAGTATAAATTTATATTTGTTTAATGAGTAAGTAAATATATTATTTTCATAATGATGTTCATTTCAATCTTTATTTAAATAGTAAAAATTCAAAATCCACAAATGCAAACAAACGGGGTCTAAAAAACATAAAGGTTCATCTACATGATGGATTATTATGCAACTACTATGTTTATAAATATTTATAGAACACAAAATGGTTATGTTAAGATGTCACATAGGGGTGGTGTGACGGGGGCTTAGTGGCAGAATTCTCGCCTGCCATGCCAGAGACCCAGGTTCAATTCCCAGTGCCTGCCCATGCAAAAAGAAAAAAAAAATGTTACATGAAAAACAAAAAAACCCAATATTTGCATAGACTATGATCTCAAGTACATTAAAAGAGAGAAAATAATAATCACAAAGATTAACGTGTAAGCGGTAGTTGTTTTGGGATGGATGTGGCTGTGGACTATTTTTCTCCACTGTTTCTATTTTGAAGTTTATTAACTAACTTAGTATATATACAGAGGAAAAATTAAACCCATAAAAGAATGCCCTGAAAGTGTAATCTGCAGGTTTATTGGGCAGATTGCCACGGAGTATGATTCTGATGAGGGCAAAGAATGATGGGAACATTTCCAAAAATCCACGTCTTCCTAATAGAAAATGATGGTGAATAAATTACTTTTTATAATGAAAGGACAAACATACCATGCCTAGCCCAAGGAAAATATCATTTTCTATGTTTAAGCTAATTAAATGAAGAAACTCTACTTTGCAGTTTTCTATGGTTAAGTATAATAGAGGGGTTACACATTCCTGGTATCTGCTTAATAGTTGATTTATCATAGGGCTTTATCTTAACACAAGGAATTCTCAAAAGCTTAAAGATGGAATACCTAAACCTAGTTTATTTGCAAAATAAATGCAATTTTAGTCTATGCACAAGGGCTGATACAGATACTTTTAAGCCACCTTATTTGGGAACTCTTAACAATAATGAAAAGAGCAACTTACTTTTCAATATATTTTCGCCTCCCTCCCCCAAAGCATTCTAGCACATAAAACCTCTTCATGTTTGAGACATCTCTAAGAATCTGAAATGGCAGTGTACTTTTCTGTTTAATTATTGCCATATCCTCAAGCTTAGAAAAGTTAAATGACTTATTTTTCAGTAGAAAATAGCTGGTTAGTAGCCGAGTGCACTGGTTCATTTCTAGTCAATGGTTAATTCTCAATATAATATATTCCATCTATTCAGCATTCCAAATGTATTAACTGAGAGAATATATACCTTGCATACCTTGGGGTAATTGGGTTAAAAAAGGCTGCCTGGAATAGAGGTCAAATCTGAGCCCAACGTGAATGCCATTTTGAAATACTGTTAGTATAAGACTCTGTTATCCCATCTAAGATTGGTGTGAATGGCTAATTGGAATAAATGGAAAGAGTCTCTTCAACATGGCAAGGCTTTGCATTGCGGGGGTGCTAGCGTGCAGATGTGGGGTGTAGGGTATGTGGGCCTGCACTGGCCCCCTTTCTCTGAAAGCGCGAGTGAGAACAGAAGGGAGAAGGTGAGTGGTGAGACTGAGAGAGGGAAGGAAGAAGGGGTCCAAATATTAAGAAATAAACTAATATTCATTAATCAAAGCTTCTGGATTCAGGGGGGAATATTATTTTAATTCCTTCATCAGCATGAAGCTTCATCCTTGAAGTCTTTCCCTCCAGCAACCAAGTCTATATCTATATTTTTAAACATTTATTCAAGGAGAAAAATGAAATATCTTTGCAACTTTCACAAAAGCAACCAGATTACAAATTTGGGTTTGTCTGTACAATAAAAAAGCAATGAAATGTCTATATTCTTTCAGTTCTCACTGAAGTTCATATTTTATACTCTGATAGAAAAAGACATCCAAAAATGCTGACAAAATTAAAATACCCCTTTTGGGGCTTGACTTTCTGCTAGAGAGTAACAGAACTTGACATGAATGGAGTTGAATGGTTGAAGGATGTTACTCCTCAGTTCGACATTAAATGGAGAAAAGCTATTTATAAAACTGTGCACCATGAAGAGGGGATTTTGCAGAGGTTATTTTTTTTGGCATGGGTAGGCTCCAGGAATCGAGCCCAGGTCTTTGGCATGACAGATGAGAATTCTGCCACTGAGTACCGTTGCACCTCCCTGAAGAGGGGATTTTAAGTTTTACAAAATGAACATGTATTTACTAGTCCTTTTAGGAATTGAACACAGATCCAGCAAAATTACAAAGTTGGACGGAGACAGCAAGTCCTAGTTACTGTAAAGCTGGTGATGAAGTTTTCAGCTAATGATTTCCTTTTCTACTGTGTTGCCGGAAGCCCAGTTTTGTGCTTTTCGGGCCTCAGAGCAGGGCAGGAAAAAGGAGAGGAGCTGATGTGCAGATCAGCTCACGTCCTCGTTCATAGTATTCTGGTGGATGACTGGACGGAAGAAGACAAACTACTGTACCTAATACTGCTTGGGAATTGTTCAGTGCATGCCAGTTCCTAGAGAGCTGAGATAAAGATGCTTGACTTAAGTAGATGTAAAATGGGGATATTTAAAAGAAGACCTTCCGTCCTTGGCTTTTTAAAGAGGATACTGAGCCAAATCTGTCAGAGTGGCTGAATAAAACCTTGAAGTGGTCAATGAATCCCCAGATGTTTGTGTTCCGGAAAGCTAAGCAGTATGGAATGTTCTGGTGTACATTATTCCCAAAATGAGCGTCATTCAGTATATATCATTATTATTCAGTAAATATCAATGAATGCTGATTTTCTGATAATAGAGGAGATTAAAACAACTGAAGAGATACACACTTAGTGACATTAATGATGATAATTATCATGATTGATTGAACAAGTAGGTGAGCTTATATCTTGATATAACTAAATCACAAAATTCCCGTAATAATGCTATTATTTGGCTTATTTTATAACTGAGGGTTTTTAGTTTTAGCTTGGCCAGTAATTAGCTAGATCTTGAATAAATTGCTTATTTCCTGCCCTCCTCCATTTCTTCCTTTATATATAAAGTTATACCTGCCTTAATTGCTTTACATAGTTGTAATGAAAATTAAATGATGTGAAGAAATAAAGACTCAGAAATAGCAAAATGTGGAGACGTAAGTGAATAGAAGCTTTGGTTACTGAAACATTACGGACAAAGGAGAAAAAAGTAAAACAAATAAAAATGTGGACATTTGCTCAAAAGAAAGTTATATTTTACAATTATGGGAATTCTGTTCATTAGTTGGAAGATAAGATAATTTGTAAATGTGTAAATTGAGATTTAGAGGCACTAGATCTTGACAGTGTTGACTGGCAATTTAAAGTCAAGCTCACATATTTCTGAAATATTCCCTGCAGGAGATATTGCCACCAACCGAGAATCAGTGGTCTAGAGCTACATAATCATAAAAGAATATAACCTTAAAAATATAACATTGATAAAAAATACCTCTCCATACTGTGGATGCGTTTTGAGTTGCCAGTATGATTTGAGAGTATTACTGATATATAGTGGATAGAGAAGCTAGAGTCCAGTCCTGGGCAGGGATAGCAGTGTATATACAATATATAATTGTCCTTTATCCTACACGCTTTTCAGCTGTCGTCAGAGACATGCAGAGATTGGATGTGTGATGTATTTTACACTTCATCACTACCTTATCCCAAGTCTTAACACAAAGAATTGTTTGGATACCACACATAGCATCCAACTGATTCTCCAGAATATCCTCCTTTTCTCTGTTTCATAAATCTGAAATTTGTCTTGGGATGCTATCGCTACCCGAGCTATTGCTCTCTTTGTTTTATCATATACAAATGTGTTTGCTCTGGTTAATACTTATCCCACTACTAGTTCTTATTTTAGGTCATTTTGTACCTCTACTCTTTTAATTGCCTGTATGTCTTCAATGGAGTTCTTGTCAATGTGAATTTGTTCATTGTAAGTAATGCAGATATCTACCTCATTATATCTTTTACTGTTACGACACCATAGCCTCTATGTATTTACGAAAATACATGATGTCATTATACATTATTTCCTTTATGTTCTCCTTTCTGCTACAGTTAAAGCATTGTTATAATTTTTAAAATGTGTATAGGTAGAGGCATTATAAAATATTTGTTATGAAATATTTGACATGAAAATATTTGTTATGAAAAAGGGGGCATTGAGTAAGGACAGAGGTCTAGACCAGAAGCAGCCAAACCTTTTCTGTAAAGGGCAAGATAGTAAATACTTAGACTTTTAGGGCTTTACAGTTTCTCCTGCAAATAGTCAACTCTGCAGATATGATGTGAAAGTAGTCATAGAAAATACTGAAATGAATGGGAATGACTGTGTTCCAATCAGAAGTTACTTTTAAAAACAGGCAGCAGGCCAGATTTGACCTATGGAATCTGCTCCAGATTCCTCTCCTCTATTGCATCATTGTGATATCTCGTTATATACGTCCACCACTCTTTATTTATACTCTACTGATGATGAGAATTTACACTGTTTCCATTGTTTCGCTTCTACAAATAGTGATCCAGCAAATATTCTGCACAGTTCCCCCTAGCCCACGCCGAACCCACCGTCACTTCACCCCCACCCTGTGTACATCTGCAAGTGCTTCCCCACCTAGAAAAAGAATTGCTGGATCCTGGGATATGTACATTTGCAACTTGACTAGATTTTGCAAAATTGTTCTTGGTTTTTGTGTATTTTTTTTTTTTTAGTTTTTACAGTATTAATTTCTCTTCCTGTTTGTAAGCCTTCCTTTCCTCTACTTTGTTTAGGATTTTGCTAATTTTTTCCCTAACTTTTAGAGAAATCACTTAAATCTTTTCTATTTAAGGTTTTTTTAAAAAAAAAAATTGTTCATTTTTTTTTACTAGGCAATATAGCTCCATTATTTGAAATTCAAAAGTTTATAGAGCATAACCGTAAAATCTTCTCTCTGCTGTCCCCAGGGTCCTGTCCTTCAGATGCAAACAAGCTCATCAGTTTCTTGTGAAGCCTTCCAAAACAGCTTATGCATTATCAAGTAAATACATACACATATATTCTCCCTCCACCTCTTTTTATGTAAATGGTAGCATACTCCAAATACCATTTAGCCATATAGCTTGGAAATCACAGGAAATACATACATACATTGGCGGTGTCTGGAGACATTTTAAATTGTCATAATTGAGCAGGGAGTGTTAACTGGGATCTAGCATGTAGAGTTCATAGGATGCTTTTAAACACCCTCCAAAGCACAGGATTCTCCTCCCCTAGACAAATAGTTTTCTGGCACTTAATATTAATAGTGCCAAGGTGGAGAAACTCGACATATATGGTATCAAATTGATTTTGTCAATTGTGTTGTTCAACTGTCAATTGTGTTGTTCAAATCTCCTGTAGTTGAACTAAATTTTGGACTGTTGATTATCAGTTTTTGATACTGATGCTAAAATAGTCCACTGTTCTTTTGATTTTTTTCAGTAGCTATTCGTGTTTCGGATCTTTCTCTTTTTGTATTTTTCAGGCCACATTGGTAAATATATACATGTTAATAATGGTTATATCTTCCTGATAGGTTGTTCTTTTCATTTAACTATAATATCACTTATTATCCCTATTAATATATTTGCATTAAATTTCACGTTTTCTGCTATTGATATCCCTACATCTCCTTTCTTATTTCTCATCCCTTTATTTTCTCTGTAGTTATCTTAGTCATGTATCATTAACTTGTTTATATTAGATATATTAGGTTAGCTAGTATATACCTGAAATTTTTAATCCATTAGAACATCTCTTCTTTTAATAGGGGTTTATTACCAATTAAATCTGTTTACATTTTGCAATTACTCACAAAAAATTTATCAACCTATTTTATCAACTCCTATCTTGTGCTCTCTCTCATCTCTCTATTTATTTATTTTTATCTTGGATATACTCTTTCCTTATGGGTTCACTTTCACTTTTTGCCCTTCTGAAGGACCTAATTTAGTAGTTCTTACAGTGAGAATCTATTGTGCTTTTTTTTGAAAATTTCTTCATTTTGTACACCTTTCTGGAGGATAGCAAACAAGGAGAAAGAAAGAGAAGAGAAGAGAAAAGAAAAGAAAGGGAAATAATAAATGGAAGAAAAGGAAGGAGGAAAAAGGAGAAGAAGGAAGGAAGGAAAGGAGGGAAGGAGGGAGGGAGGGAGGGAGGGAGGACGGAAGGAAGAAAGGAAGGAAGGAAGGAAGTCTTTTAAGCCCAATATTTTTCCTTCAGCACTTCAAAGAAATTTCTTCAATGCCTTCTGGCCTCTATTAATGGTACTGAGAAATGTGACTTCAATATAATTATTATTATCTTTTTGTAAGTAAAATTTCCTTTTCTCTAGATAATTTCAAGGTTTTCTTTTTAATCCTTGATGGTTTGCGATGCTACTGTAGCATGTCTAGGCATGGATATATATTTACTCCATTTAGTACCTGGAATTCTCTTTCTATCTTAGAGTGTACAGTATCTCTTCCATTCTGGAAAATCCTTGGCTATTAACCCTTTATTATAGCTTCCCCAATTAGTCTCTCTATTCTAGTCTTTCAGAACCCCTATTAAACAAGTTAATGATACATGACTAAGATAACTACAGAGTAGACAAGACAGTGCAATTGCATACAATATTTCCTTTGATATTTAGCTTTCTAAGGAGTCGTTAGAGAGATGAAGTCAATCAGATGTTAAAACGACATATCCTCCCATCTTCACATTCCAGTAGAAATGAAGGAATGAGGAGAGATAAATATTGTCCCTTGCATGCCTCTTCTTTTATGAAGGAAGAAAATTGTTTTCAAGAACTGTCCACTCCAAAAAGATCTCTTTTATATCCTATTGGATACACATGGTCACATGCTTAATCCTGCAACAGAAACTGGCTAAAAGGAATGGAATTACCACTGACTTAGAAAACTCACAATTCATTGCCTGGGTCTGGGCATATCGCTGCCTGCACAGTGTTGGGTTCTTTGAGTCTCTTGGTCAGGAAGGGTGGCGCAGACCTCATGTACTCATGGATCCACCACAGTTTTTACCACTAAAACATCAAAGTTTCAAACTATTAATTTCTGCATTCATGGACTAGAGAGTAGGAGGCTAGTCCTTCTTTCTATCATCTCCTGTTTCATTACTATAAATATAGGAAAGCAAATTCAGTGAATTAAAAAAACAAAAAGAAGGTTATAAAATCTTAAACAAAAAGCATGAATCAAAGCCCAGGAGACAAATTCTGATATCAGCTAGTTATGAGATCTTGAGCATATCACTAGGGTTCAGTTTTCCCATCTATAAAGTGAGAAAGATTAGATTTGATGTATTAGGTCACTTCCCATTTTAAATTTTCATAAGGTTTGAACCAGAAGCTAAGTTAAAAGCACAATGGTTTTCAAATCAAATTAAGGCATAGCCAAACATCGTGTTCTATTGATCCCAAAGAATTAATATGGCTTACAAAAGAATTTAATTCAAAAGTAAGACAGTACCTAGGAGAAATTCTAGTTCACCATTCATATTTAAGTTTTGACTAATATAATTACATTCAAACACTTTCTTTATGGTGACTCTACCTAGGAAGAATGTTTTTAAGTCAGACTTTCCAAAAGAATATTATTAAGTGTTCTGGGTAGGAATGAATTTTGAGGTAAAAATAAATTGGGGAGATGCTGGATTCACAGTTAAACAAATTTCTTTATCACTGAATTTCTCAGTGGATTTATAATGTTGGATGTGTGCATTGTAAATCTCCAAAAGATAGTCATCATTTCCCAAACTTTCATTTGACTATGGATCTTTCATCATGGGATATTTAATTTTTTCCCATTTAGAAAATATTGCTTTACATTTGTATAGAATGGAAAAGAAAATAAAATATTTTGAACAACATGTTTTAGCTAAATGACTATCTTTCTTTCCCAAACTCTTTTTAAACCACTTTAAAAAAAAATTAATTCTGCCACCGTTGATTATAAGATGCCAATTTATTAAAACTATTCTAGAAATAAAAAATAGGGTGTTAAATATGCATATGGATTTTACCATACATATCAATTAAATAAATATTAAATGGTATAAACACTGCCTTAACAATGCAGAAATACGAGTATTCCGGGCAATATAACTTTTTATTCCAAGCATTCTGACTGATTTATCAGTGGTTATTTTTAGGCATCCTTGTGAACTATTACATAGAATGAAACTTCTGGGAAACATTCTTTGAAAAATATTAAACTTTTTCCAAATGTATTATAATAAATTGAAATACAGTGAAACCCATATAAAAGAAGGAAGATTAGGGTGGGCCATGGTGGCTCAGCAGGTAAGAGTGCTTGCCTGCCATGCCCGAGGACCTGGGTTTGATTCCCAGTGCCTGCCCACGTAAAAGAAAAAAAAGAAGGAAGATTGCAGGAAGATAGCAGTAAGAAAGAGCAGCAAGTCTTTTAACAAAGGATTATGGGCAAGAGTCACAGCAAAATAATCTTTGTAGCAGCTAAACCGCATATAAACAGAAGTGTGTTTCTTTTTCCTTGTGATACAGTTAGTGAGGGGTGGGTATTGCCTACTGGGGAACCATCTTACTGCCTGGAACACAGTAGCAATAGCAGTGAGAAAGAATACCTAGAAGAATTTAACGGCAACCACCAAGAGAGCAAGCCAGAGACTCCATTGGTTTAGTAGAGAAAAGCTGCCTAAAAAAATCCCACAATCATGAAAAATCTTTCTTGTAGGTATGAGTTTTCATGGGGTTGAGTAAGTCATTGTCTGCCAATGAACATATGAATACCAGAAGTGGCTTCTAAACTCCTGGAAAGTAAAATATCTAACACTTAGGAAGAGCAGAAAAGAAAGTTTGAGACCCAGCCTTGTCCTTATAGCAAAGTTGTAAATAATAACAGTAATGATCATAAGGATGAAAGTACTTGTTAAACTGAGACTTCTGTGTATTGTCTCATAAAACTCTATAAAATAATTATTATAGAGAAGGATGATCAGGCTTAGACAATGACTCTCAACTTCTTGAGAGTTTCGGCCAGGTCAAGGAGACACTTTTGAGGATGTGACCGAGTATGAGTGTGTCACAGGCTGGGAGAGGGCGTTTTGTGGTGAATTGAATTGTGCACCCCAGACTGCATGTGCTCTTGGCCTTTTCCGCGTTCTGGTGGGTGTGGATCCACTGTCAACAAGATCTTTTCAAGTCGCTACTCCAGTTAAGGTGTGGGCCAGTGAATTACATTCGGCTTTAATCCAGATTAATGGGTTTCTTTATAAAGACAGTGAAAGCCAGACAAAGGGGAAAGCCACAGAGAACTGGAAGTCAATGACCCGAAAGAGAAATGAGGAGAGGCTGCCATGTGCATTGCCATGTGATGGAAAAGCCAAGGAACCCCAAGGATTGCTGGCAGCCGGAGGATACCAACTCCCAGAAAAAGCAAGTTTTCCAGCTTCTGAAACCGTGAGACGATAGATTCCGGTTGTCAAGGCAACCCATTGTATAGGTGTTTGTTTTAGCAGCCAGGAAAATAAAACAGTTGTCAAAGTTTAGCAAAGTAAAATAAGACCACAATGGGTTGACATATGGACGTATACAATTTGTCTAAGATTTTCATTTTGAATTTGTGTTCCAAACTAGAATATGGTTATTTTCATTTAACAATGATTTAATATATTCTTATATGACTATACCATTCTAATAAAGCCTAGATTTATTTAAAAGAAAAAGATAAAGATAAATTTCCTTGGGTTTGTAGGCGTACCAAGTTACCTAATAGACAACACTGCCATCTAGTGGCCAAAACACGCCACAGATACCACTACTGGGGTGGAGGCTGGGGTCCAACCATGGCTCTGAGGGGTGTGCCCAGCAGATTCAGGGTTAATAGTGATGCCAAAGTCACTCTAAGAGCATGCAAACTCACACAGAGCAAGCATTTGCGGTCATCCTCTTAGAGAACCCAGTCTGCCTCCTAAAGCTTTCATAGCTTCACAGAAAATAAATGCCCCACCACCCCTGAAACAAGGCTTTGATGTGCCACACATATTTATCTCCTCTTCCTTGATATTTTAAGATCCATTTCTTCTTTGTCCAACTACCTGCTTAAAATTATTTTCCAAACCCTTTCTCATTATTGCCATAAAGATGTTGCCCTCTACCTCTCTGACCACGTAAGAAACAGGAATTCTGTTGCCAAAGATGATCCAGAACTCAGCAGGCAGTCAATGTCAGATTTAAAGGAGACCCACAAGCTGTCCTAGAACAACAGACTTCTTGTTTGGGGTCTAAACAAGATTAAGTTTTAAGGAAGGGAAAAATAGGAAAAGGCTTACAAAAGTGGAACAGATGCAGCTTCGACTGAGGTCTCCAATATTCTAGAGATGAATACTATGGACAAATACCCCCTGGGGCCTCTTTCATTCAGATAGTCACTGCTTCTTCTGATTGACTGGAAGCTTTGCAAGCTTTTGCTTTGCAACCTGGTCACCTAGGGCAGCCACCATCAATGCACCAAAAGTGCATAGAAGGACATGGAGAACCCCTGGAGGGGTAATCTGAGCATCCCTGGACGGTTCTTGCCAAGCCCTAACTCTGACTCTACATAGGTGAGACCATGGTAGATGTGAGACTACAAACAAATTAGCTGGCAAGTCTCCTTTAGCCCTTTTTAATGAAAGAAGCACGGAAACAGAACATTGGTTTAGATCTGTTTGAATAAAGGAGCAGTGGAAAAGCTGAAGAGGCAATTTTGGGAAATCCAAGTATGTGTTTCTCCAAAATTTGCATCACAGGCTGAGTCATGCCCATGCAAATGGGTTTTTAGTTCACATTCGCGTCAGAAAAATCTGGAACACACTTACTTCCCATATGCAAATCTCCTACGAAAGCTGCCGTTGGTTCTTACCTATAATAAAAAGAATCTCCACTGCAATGTCACTGACTGTTGTGCTCCGAGTCGTGGACAGATCATCATTGCCAATAAAGCAAACGTTGTAAGGTACAGTCACGGCAACATAAAACGTCGCCAACAAAATAAGCCAGTCCCAGCCAGCTTTAAAAGTGCTAAAATGCAAAAGTATGAATTTGGACTTTTTTGCATCGGAAACTTTATACTCCGGAAATGCTGGCTTATCTACAAACACATTCTGTGGATAAAGACAAAAAGGAGAGAAGGGAAAAACACAGCATTAGCAACAAAGACCATGAGCCTAAGCACACACTGCTGTGAGGAAGGCTGTTTGCACACACAATGTCAATACAACTTATGGGTGATTTTCTAAAAGTTGGGGATGCAAAAAGTAGCAATTGAGCAGAGATCTTTATTAAAGTAACGGACCGGTTACCATAAGTAGTTATTAAAAGTTTAGCCAGGTGTGTTACATTGGTAATACAGAATTTGCTCATTAAAAAACAAAATGATTATTAACTAAAATGTCACCTACAAACATGCCCAGTTACAAGTATAACCTTACACACATTAGAAATACAAAGAAACATTTATATTCCTGTTGTTGTGGGGACATCCAGTATCCTTATAGTTTTCAGATGGCAGAAATTATCCAAACAATATATTTGACCTGAGATTCTTCTGGTGACAGCAAAGGTGATTTTTTTTTTTTTTTTTTTTTTATGGAAAGATATCCACAATGCTATTGGATATTGGAACACATATTTACTTTTTTTTTTTTTTTTTCCCAAAATGTAACCAGATTGTGCTGACTACATGCATTTTTTGCATTGTGATTGTTGGTGAAGTTTCAAGCTGGGAATTAAGCCTCATGACCCTGACTGGTATGGGCCCCTTCTGACCCTGCCCAGCTGTTGTTAGGACGGCAAGGTGAGGAACGGTTACTGAAGAGTTAGTATTCAAGGCAGGGCGAGGAGAAAGGCAATAGTCACCGAGCAGCTGATTAAATGCAGAAGAGCTGGAGGTTTTGATAACGGCAAATGCACTTCATTTTGAAAGCAGCCCAAATTGATGAACAATTCTACTTACTGCTCTAAGACAAAGGGAGACCCAACAATGGAATGTGTGGAGATGTGACAAGCTTGTGACCAGATACTTGCAGACATTGCCTTGACCTCAATTAGTGAGAAATAAAAGGTAGGTGATGGGAACCAAAATGTGAAAGTTAAGTTTAATTAACAGAATGGCTTTAAAAGTTCTGGAACACAAGTTCTGTGCAGGTCACAGTGTTGTTTTCTTGCACTGAGGCAGGGCCAGGCTCTTGTGGTATATTCAGGAAGCCTGAAGTGCCTGAGGATTTAGGAAAGATCCAGAGCAATCAGGAATAATACTTCACTCTTTTTGGTGACTATGAGTGATCAAATATTTCTGCTGCCTTAGTATTAAGGAGCCCCTTGTCTGGAATCTCTCCTTGGTAGGCATTCCCAACACGTGTTCCTACTTTCTGTTAATATTCTCACTCAACCCACACAGGCATCCCGTAATGCTAGCATTGCAGGGTGGGGTACTGCTCCACTACTTCCAGATGGTTCTTGGATGTCCATCTGCTGTTGTTTCTATTTTCTACTCAATTCCTTGATCCATGACCTGACCCTTCACTTCATTCCTTGGTTTCTAGATGCAATCTCCATGGTGGACTCGGGTATAACACTGAGCAGAGGATAATGAAATACTCTTATTGGGCTTCACATCAAAGCTCAGGCTGGTCCATAGGAGAAAGAGGGAGCAAGGGTTCACAGCATTAATTGCCTCAAGGGTGATAAGCACTTAAGGTTACAATAGCACATGGCGGCTTCTAATATAATTTTTTCAAATATTTAACCATAATAAAATATTAGGAATATCTTATGCTCTATACAAAATAAATTGTTCCCATCGTGTCACAGAAATTAAAATTTTACCTTGTTTGAGGGAGAAGCCAGGTCTAAGGGTGAGGATAGGGAAAAATCAAGGCCTATGTTATTTTCTGGGGATTACAGGTGAATAATCATACACAAGCATGAGCGAGGCTGATGCAAAAGTTCAGCAAGACATTAACATACCAACAAACAAGAAATAAATCATGTTATTTCATTTTTATAGGTTACTTAAATCACATTATTTAAAATTATTTTAAAGAGATACTGAGAATTCACTACGTGTCAGATTAGGCTCAGATTTTTAAATGTTTTTTAGGTCAAATCCTGTATACATCATGACACCATTATCTGAGCGAACAAATTGATGTTCCCCTTTCTCTAACGCTTATTTGTAAACTTTTATCAGATACATTTGGAGTGGAAAAAATTTCTTCAATTGGAAAGTGTGATTTTAGCAGGTAGAAGAAGGGAAAAGACATTATTTATAGCCCTCAAGCATATGGAGTATGTCTGAAGAATGATCCAACCAATTAATCTAGATTTTATTCATATATTATTTATTAATTTTGACAAATACCTCTTTAATACCAATGGAGTTGTAGCTATATAACATGTACTCTACAAATTGTTGAAATGCAACAGTTGGCATCAAATCTAATTGAGGTAACTGTTTCCTAAAGAATTTTTACGGCAAAACTATCAGTTGAATGGGCAAGAGAGCAAAAAGAGGGAAATCTTTCTATATTTACACCAGGTTTTTAGACACAGATATCATCCCATTCTCAATATAACAAATAAAGAAAGGCAGAAATTAAACAACCTTTCAGGATGTAACCAGCAAAGTTAGAGGGAGGACTAAAAGGTGTTACACCCTGATTCCCAAACCAAGTCAATGGCCTGATGACTCCTTTTGTCTACAGCGGAATCATATAAACCTGTTCCACAGCTCTGTACTAGAGAAAAAGCACTGTGGCTTTAAGTAGAAGATTTAGAGCTGAATTCCAGATCTGCTACTTCTACTTTTTGAGATCTCTAATAAGTTGTTTTAACCCATCATTACAAGAAGACTAATAAAAATAATACCTATTACCATGTTGCTGTCAGAAACAAACAATATGACATGGGTGAAAGAAATCTCTAGCAACAAAGGACTATAAAATATTAAGAATTCTTTTTTTTGTGTATGAACATTATTACAATCAGAATTTTCTAAAGGTTGATTGTTCAGCCAATAAACTCTCCAGGTCATTTTCTCACCTTCCTTCTCTCTCTTCTGTTCTTTTTAAAGGAGATGGCATACAAGGCCAGTTCTGATTCTATACTTTTCTTTTAGACATGGGATTTAACCTGAAATGTCAGAGTTAACTTGTTGGCTGTCTAGTCCTCTACTGTTATTTTGATGTCCCACCTTTGTGTTTATACTTCTTAAATGAATGGCAGGTGAGCAAATTAGCTAGGTAGTGTAAGTTATGATTCTTCTACAGTCTGATTTTTAGGTACTGCTTTGAACTTTGTAGAAACTAAAGGGAAAAATATCATGTTCAACAAATGTATTCTAAAACTCACTAAACTGGCTATTTTTAAATGATTTTCAACTAAAGGCTAGAAGATGGTGTCAGCTTTCAGACTGCAGGATTTCTGATTTAGATATGATGCTGGTCCACAAGTGGTTACCTTTGTTTCTTCTTTATTGTCACCTAGGCTGACTTGGTAACTGAAGGAAGAAAGAAATAAGAACCAGCAAAAGAATCCATTGTGTGCCCTGATTTAAGCCTTTGCTGGACTCTCAGGAACTCATTGTGAAACTAAGGCTCAGGTTTCCCTAGGAAACCCCTGTATTAAGTCAGGACAGAAAAGCAGTGTGTGACCCTCAACCAAGGTACGTGGCAGACCCACACAGGTATGGTTGAATGGTCTGGAGCACGAAAGGGACAAAACACCTTGTTCTGGGTTCACGGAAAGATTCACACTGAAGCAGAACCAGGTCTGTGATACTTTTATGTCAGATCTCACTCCATATTCTGGGCTGAATGCATCTTTGTTTGCCCCAATCAGAAAAACCCATAGTCTGTATGTCTGATGCATGAAGTTATCAAAGCATTTCTATGTCAGATTAGGTAGTCCTCAAACTTTCTCATGTAGAAAGTAAATTGCCAAATAATCCATTTCTCTTCCAAACTCCCAGAACTTCTAGATCTTGGATCAATTCCAAAATAGTTCTAATTGTTTTTTGTTTTTTGGTGCATGGTCCAGGAATCGAACCCGTGTCTCCTACATGGAAGGCAAGTACTCTACCACTGAACCACCCATGCACCCTCTAATTGTTTGATATGTTTTTTTCTAATGACATTTGCAAGGCAGACCCTGAGTATTTATATCTGTCATCCATAGCCACACAACCCCAAAATCTGTTCTGATGATCGATCTTATCATGCAAATTAATGACATTGAAATCATTTGAAAAATTGTCCTGGAAGATCTACTGCTAAATAGGCCTAGTTCTGGTTTGTTAGTGAAGTCTTTCACTGCTAAAAACTAGTTTTAAAATTAAGTGTGAACTCTTGGAAGATCTGTGTCATGTACAGTTCTGCAAAGAACCATCTTTTATAGGCACAATTATTTGCTGTGGCTTTTTTTTGGGGGGGGGGTGGAGGGTGGGGAGTTGAATTTTCCCTCTTTCTCTCCGTTCCCCAAAGGGGACTTTGCGAATACTTCTTGACTCACTGTTCAGATCACCCTGGGATTTATCGGGGCATCACACTAACCTGGACAAATCTGCTGGGCTTTTGACAGATAAATATCAGGATTCAGAAAGCAGTCCTATACTAGTTTACTGGGAGTGCAACTTTTTCCAAAACCACATCATGGCATGTAATTTCAATCCATCCTTTCACTGGGTGAAAATTCCAACTGCGATTTGTGTAAAATGTAAATTTTAAAATAGAGTAATGACTTTGATTTGTTCATGGTACCCCTGGGGAAAAAAAAGCATTAAGTAAAACTAGATAAAGGGCAAAATAGATGGGGCTAAAATTAAATTTGAGAAATTTTAATCAAGAAAATTTGAATGTGTAATATGACATATCATCTTGTTTCATAAAATGTAACCAGTATGTCCCCATTTGCAGTGTTCCTGGCACCATATTGTACTGCACTGCAATAACATTCTAATCTCTGTGCTGTGATAACGCTGTGATTAAGCACTTTTATTACAGAAATGTCTCATGACTGCTGACCTTTTCCAATTTGTTCTTTATAGGAAAGCACAAGCCAAAGTGGAAAGAAATCTAGGAAAGCTAATAAATGAGTAATTGGAGCCTTTCTTTAGTGAACCAAATATTGGCATCAGGGGAAACTAGCATTCATAGTATGCACACATGCCACCTACATTATTTATTTTCAATTTGTTCTTTTCTCTTCTTTGCAGGTGCCCAGAGATGTGATAAAGGACTGCTCGACTCCGTCTCCGAGCTGAGTCAAAGTGGGTCCCTGCTCTTGATCTTCCTTTGGCTTTCTCTGGGGGAAAACAAAACTCATTAAACATCAACAAATGTGTCATTTCAACCCAAGAATGTCAAATGTTGACTGTTCCCTTTTAAGAGCACAGGGTACACCTAAAATTGCATGCTGGCTACTAATGACATTTAATTTTAGCCCTTTACAATTTGTATGCTTTTACAATCATATTAATTGCATTAATTTTTGGAAATTGTAGGTAAGATATACGTGAGGACAGAGGAAATTTCAAACAGTTTAGAAAAGCATTAAATGAAGAGTATCACTGCTATTCCACACTCATATCCCTAATCCTACTCTCAATATTTTTTTTCCAGAAAATGTTTGACATACGCCCTACATCCACATTTCTATTCCTTATTCTTTGGATAGATGGAATTTTACAACAAAAACTGTTCATGTGCAATTTTTTTTCACATCAGAATAACTTGTAAACCATTCCAAATCTGCATTTTAGTTTTTTCTCATTCTGTTTAAGGGTTAAGAGTATATCATGTATACTTTTACATGATACTTTTACCATTACCTTGATACTTTTACCATTTCCCTATTATGAACATTTATGATTTTTCAGAATTAAAGAAAAGAAAGCAAATCTATGTATACAATCTTGAAATTAAAATCCTTGAACATACTAGCAGTGGATATGAATTTGATATGCAAACTCCAAATTTCATTTCAGCAATTTTCGCTTTCAGTAATAGTAAATGAATGTGCCTGTTTCATCACACCTACACACCAAAGCTATGAAATATCAAATAAATTTGTCTAACATTTTGAAAGGTGAAAAATGCCATATTTTTGTTTGAATTTGCATTTTAAAACTTATAACTAAGGATGTGTATTTAATCAAACATTCATTGTACATTTGTACTTTATTTTCTGAAGTCCATTCGTATTATTTTTGCTAAGTTTAAAATTAAATTGGTCCTTTCCTACTTATTTGTAAGAGCTCTTTGTGTAATAAACAATCACCATTTTTTGGTTATATGTGCTGCCAAAAATGTTCCCATTTTGTTAATAGGAGTAAAAAATAATAATTTTTATATTGTCAGACATAGTAGCCCATCCATTTGTGGTGTCTAGGCCTTATATCTTACATAGCCAGAACTTCTTCCTTCAAAAACCATTTTAGAAATCTCTGTGTGTTTTTTTCCATTATCTTCATGGCTGTATTTTCTTTAATGAATATACAAATCTTTAATTCAATCGGACTCTATTTTGTAAAATGAGGTTTTTATTTTGTTTCCAAAGGCAATTGTTCAAAAGCAATAAATACAGTGGTTACATTATATTAGGAAATATTTAGTCTTTATTTGGTCAATTAGTCAACATTTAATTTTGTTCTAAACAAATTGTATTTTCATCACAAAATAAATGCTAAATATAAGAAATCATTTAAAACCATTATTTATCTTAACTTCCTCAGCAAATCACCACAGTTTTACAAAAGTCTCTGGCTGCTCTTCTTCATGAACACTTGCTTAGGGTACTATGCTAGAGAGACCATATAACTGTCACTGATGACTACAAGGCCTTGTTCTTGATCCTCAGTGTTTATTATCTCAATTAATCCTCATAAATACACAGTGAGATAGTATTACTATACTCCAGTAATAGATGAGAAAACTGAAAGGTCTAATAGCATATCGTATGTTCATGGAAGGCATAGAGTCAGTATGTGAAGCCAGATTGGTCAAAAGTCAACACTCCCTCTCACACAGCACCTACTCCCATAGTGACTTCGATCAATTTTTAGGACTACTTTGTAGTGCGTCACAGGAACGAGGAATGATATATATTGTAGTCCAGTCCAATTGAGTTTGGATTCAGTCTTCCAAGGACTTTAACCACATCCACAGGATGATTTTACATCAGTAAATAGGACATTTTACTCCCTGCAAAGCTCTAAATGCCACAGGTGTTTAAAATTGCTTGTCTTTGTTTATTCATACCATGAAAGTATGTTTAAATAACATATGCTATATTACTGTAGATGAGTCATTAATGACAGATCACAAAACACGAAGCAGAACATTAAAAGAGCCCCTTTATTGTGAAACTCAGGGCTGAACAAGGCACATTTCATTGTATGTCGAAAAGCTCAAGATCGTGTCTTCAAGAGTTAAATGCTTTAATCCACTTAGAACTCTTGCAAATTGCATTTGAAAAAGGAATTATTAATCCGGTAGGTAGTAATTTTAAGATGTCTAAAATTAAAAACAGCCAGAGTTCTAAAAGAATGTCTACAAGAATGTAGTAGGAAAGTTAGCAAGTTGCTTACATAATATCAGTTGGTACCAAAGTGTCAGGTGAAATTACAACACTAACTACAAAATGGGCCAAATGAGATATTTATGACAGTCAGCAAGCCAATTTATTTCTCCGTGGAGAAATCTAATTAGAGTTGAGATATTCTAAATCAAAACAACAGTAATTTTATAGTCATAAAAAAGGACCCCTCAGAGGGAAATGTCAAAGAAATTTGTCTGTCTTGGTCTTGGTTCTAAATGGAAATAAATTTTCCTTGTGAATTTTTAGTCACAGTTTAACTTTCATGCAAAATAGAGATTGAAAATCATGCCATTTAGGTGATCTAAAATCTCTTAAGCAGAGGAATTAATTTAATATCATTCTGGGTTAGTAACTCTTGAGAGAAAAAAATCACAGATCAAATAGGCAACAACTGATTCTTTAAAAAAAAAAGAAAGAAGGATGCATATGAAATGTTCATGGCAGCAATAGTTGTAACATGCATGAATAGCTATTTGTATCTATGTATATATATATAAACATAAATATATACACATACATGTAATACACACATGCGCTTATGTGCATATAATTAGAAATAAGCCAAATGTCCATAAAAAATGGTGCATGGACAAATTGTGCTATAGTCATAAAAGAGAATTTTGTAACTCCATTAAACTGGACTTTTGTGAGAATCAAATAGGAAATGGGTAAAATAGTGCCTGCCTATTAATAGAGATATATTTCAAAAATGTAATATTGAACACAAAAGCCAGAAATAGAAAAGCATGGACAGCATGGTGCCCTTTTTATAATATTCATACACATGCAAAACTAAATAACATATTGTTTTGGGAAATGTACCATTGCAGTAAAGCTACACATAATCATGACTATACCTGATTATGCAAAGGACTCTGAGAAACACGGAGTCTCTAGCTGGGCCCCCAAATCCTTTACTAAATGGTATTATAAACTTCTCTCTCAAAGTGAGTTTTGGGTATACTGAAATTTTAACCATATATGTGTATATCATATATAAACATTTAAATATAGTTATGTATATATACATATATTTGAGTCTAGGAAATATTTCATAATACCAAAAAGGACCCCCAAAAGTGGTATCAGACCATTTCACAGGGGACCTGGTAACATTCTCTGGGGTAAGGTATCAGTTGCTTGAGATGCATAATGGAGGGTTAACACCTGAAGAATGAATAATTGTTAATAAGGTATAGTGGTAGGGAGCAGAGGGAAGAGTGTTCCTGACAGGGCAAATAACACATAAAGGGCTTGGACAGAAAAGAGCTCAGCATTTTGAAGAACTGAATGAAATCCAGGATAGTTAGGATATAGTGGAAGAGAAGGACAAGGGAAAACTAGAAGGTAGGCAGAAGTCAGATCATCTCAGGCCTTTGAGATCACATTAGGAATTTTGCTCTTTAAGTGCAATGTTAAAATTATTACTTAGGGAATAGTCTAAGCCGCTCTAGCAAAAAGACCCCCAAATATATGTATGTAATGAGTATCTTTATTTCGCCCTCACTACTTCTCTCCTTTCCTTAATAGGGCAGATTTATTGTCTAAATAAAGTCATTTTCCATAACAGTCTAAAATCTAGACTGGTGGAAGAGACCTGCCGTGTTTCGCCAGTGGACTTCATCTTTCATGCCAGGTAATTGCTTTAAGGAAGGTGAAAGAAGTGGATGGTAAGGAGCTTCCTATGAAGGAGCCGGAAATTGTGCACATCACTTTTATTCAGATCCCATTAGCCACACTCAGCTACCAAAGAGGCTGGGAAATATAGTCCCTAGCTGGGCTGCCGTGTGTCATGTCAATCCTCGGAGGTGGAGTGAGGGCTATATTATTAAAAGGGAAAAAGGAAGAATGAACTCTGGGGGATAATTAACAGGCTCCGCCACATGAAGCCAAGGCGAGTTTTTAAACATCCAAGTGACAAGAGAAAATGAGTTTTCAAAATATCACATTGACTGTTACGTGGATAACTGATTAGAAAGAGTCAATAGAGGTTGTTGAGAAATCACTCAGGAGGCCACTTTAGTGATCAGCTGAAACAAGGTTGTAGCTCAAACTAGGTTGACAGCAATCAAGCAAAACTGACAAATTTGAAATAAATTTAGAGGATAAAGTTGCCTATCTTCGTCACTTCATTGATTATGAAATCATACAGAAAGAGAATTGAGAGTAAGAAGAGAAACACAAAGCCATCCAAAATTTAATAGGCCGACTGAGGGGAGAAATTGAGTTTGAGAAGGAGAAACATAAAGAAGAAGAAAATGGTAAATATAACGTCAGAGAAGCTAAGGCGAGAGAATGCCTCAAAAAAGAGAGAGGTCGACAGTGTCTTCATGTCTCACTTTGAGTGATTCTCCTTAGAGAAGAAAGAGAACAGACATTCCACTCTTATAAAGCAGGGAAAGAGACTGATTATACATGCAAATGAACCAATAGGTTTTGATGGCAGGAAGTTGAGATAGCTTCCAAGAGATTTTTTTTTTTTTTTAATTGATGTTGGAGGCAAAGGATAAGGAGCAGTTAGTGGGAGTTAGTGGCTTGAGGATAGTAAAGAATGCTTGAAATATTTGTGTTTTTTTGTTTGTTTGTTTGCTTTTCACATGGGCAGGCACCAGGAATCGAACCCATTGAAATATTTGTTGTAGGGAATGGGAGGTCAAATCCAGTAAGGAAACTGATAAGTTTGTTGGGGAATTTGATCAACACACTTGAGGCTAGTAATAATAAGTTTAGAGTGCTTCCAGTTTTCCCTTGTGTAGGTTT